>NC_040896.2:7090627-7443127 GCF_900634795.4 Betta splendens | reverse complement strand
ACACGGACACCGGCGCTGAGACGTTGGGTTCTGTTTTTATCTGAGCTCCAAAGTGAAATGGAGGAAAACCCAAAATGGAGGCCGTGGCTGAGGTTTCAGAGACATGACCATGCAGAGTGGTAATTATATGTGCTGTAATGCTCTGTGGGTCCTACTGGTGTGAGTCCTTGTTAAAGAACACAGCGCGTCCACAAACCATGACCCCAAATACATAGTTCTACATTGTAAACTGGCCGTAAGAACACGTTGAAAAACCTCTTGATCCACAACATTTAAAGCTGAAGCTCAAAGAAGAGAGAGCAATTTGTCACATGAACCGCAGTGTTTTTACTGCAACAGGTTGAAAAAACTATACGTTAAATGGAGTCAGGCTTTTTACAGCGGAACCTAAAGGAAGCCAGGCCTTCATCCGTTCACCTTCATGTAGCATCAAACCATCTCAGTCCAGACTCCTTCATCCATTCACCTTCATGTAGCATTAATTCTCAGTCCAGACTCCTTCATCCATTTACCTTCATGTAGCATTAATTCTCAGTCCAGACTCCTTCATCCATTTACCTTCATGTAGCATTAAATCTCAGCCCAGAATCTTTCATCCTTTCAAATTCATGTACCATTAACTCTCAGTCCAGACTCCTTCATCCATTCACATTCATGTAGCATCAAACCATCTCAGTCCAGACTCCTTCATCCATTCACCTTCATGTACCATTAACTCTCAGTCCAGACTCCTTCATCCATTCACCTTCATGTACCATTAACTCTCAGCCCAGACTTCTTCATCCATTCGCCTTCATGTAGCATTAAATCTCAGTCCAGACTCCTTCATCCATTCACCTTCATGTATCATTAAACCATCTCAGTCCATAATCCTTCATCCATTCACCTTCTTGTAGCATTAAATCTCATCCCAGACTCCTTCATCTTTACCTTCATGTACCATTAACTTTCAGTCCAGACTCCTTCATCCGTTCACCTTCTTGTAGCATCATCTTCCCAACGCTAACTTTTCCACCATGACAGTCCCGTGTCTTTGATGATAAAATCTTCTCTTCAATTCCTATTGTGTCCAAACACATCATTTCTGTCCTCCTCGTTAAGGGTCACTAAAGCTGTGGGAAACCTTGCTCCAAATCAGGATGCATTAAGTTTAGTCATCCTCTTTGGCCGTCTTCCCATCGGGTGACACAACTATGCAAAGGCCGACTCTCTGTCTTCTCTATTTATTAGGACACTGAGTTCCCCGGAAAATATGCATAACGGGTCAGAAAGCCAAGAGCCTTTGAATTCTCCAGAGGAGCTTAAGAAAACAGCAATAGCCTCCACTGAGCTAAATCACAGTCACAAAGTGTTGGTGCCGCGTCTGAGCAGAACCACGACTCATCAGGACACAAGCGTTGTTATTGGACAGGTTTGACTGGGTTTGACCTGTGGACCTCAGAGCAGCCGGCTGCGCTGTGATTCCACAGGTTGAGCCACTCATGCAGAGCCGCGCTCCTGGGCTTTGTTGTGCGTTAGGTTCATTTGTCGAGTGGTGACACGTGTGTATTCAGACCTTCCTGTCGCTGCTGAGCAGCTCTGCAGCGGCTGCTTCGCCTTTGACTTGACTACGAGTGGAAACTGCAGCCACCGAGGGGAAAAGCTGAGCGGCTGCAGGCGTCCGACCTGCCAAGTCATCACAAAGCTGTGCATCGAGCAGCGGCATAAACACAGATGTGCGCGCACAGACCTTGACTTTTCCACACAGGCACCGGCTGCTTTGTTTTTGTTTTTGGCTTGTGGTCTCCACTCGTGGCGCTGGAGGTGTGAAATCAAAGCCCATCTGCTTTGGCAGAACCTGCCATTAACACAGGCGCTGACTGAGCTCCAGAGCGAGAAAACATCACGTGAAGCTCGTTTTGCTCATGTGGCAACTGCACCAAAAAACCCTTGATTTATGATTTTATTTTTGAGTTAAACAAGCTGACTGCATGAAAACAGTTGTAGAGCCTCAGTTGCTGTTGATTCGTGTGGGGTTTTGTGCGGCTCTACTGGGGGGTCCATGGCGACTGACGGCATTAAACCGATGCCTCTGAAAGTCTGCGGTGTCTGAACAATATCATGGGAAGTGTCGTCCTTTGCTTTAGGAACAACATTTCATAGTGTGATACCGTAAGTACGAGTCTGTCGGCGAGAGCGACGAGCAGCAGCAGACGTTAACCAAGACGCATCTGGCTTCTATTAACACAACGCTCTAACGGACTGGATGGCAGCTCGGTCCCACCTCTGCAGCTGCTAAGCTACGACCTGGACCTGGAAACCATCAGAGCTGGAGTCGCACTCCTTTCCTCCTGTTGATGATGCTTTCGTAGCCTTTACTTCCACTAACCTGTAAGGCCGTTTTTTCATATGTGACACCATGAGTGAGTGCCGCTGCCTACAGGGTAGAACAAGCATTGTGCAATGAGAGGGGGGTGCGTTTCATTTTTATACCCAGAGAAGAAGACGCTGGCACCAGCAGCAGCAGCAGCAGCAGCAGCAGCAGCAGCACACGGGCAGCGCTGCCCAGTTATCAGCTCTGCTCTCTCTGGGCTTCCTTCACTATCCACTATCTCTCTTTAGGAAGTCCAGCCTGAGCCAGTAAATTCCTAAAACTTAAACCCAGTTGATTTACTGGCCTCCCACTGGCACATGGTGTGCTGCCTGTCTGCAGGACGAGGTTCAAGCCTGCAACTTATTAACGTGATCACAGCTTTTTTATATACTTAGCTGAAAAGGCTGCTGGTCCCCCTCCGCTGGGCCTCATCCCAAGCATCTGGAAGTTAAAGCCTTATTTTCTTCACTCAAAACCTTGAGCCACGTGTGCAAACCTGAAGGTGAACCCTGAGTAGATGCTGCTCTACTCAGACTGATCCCCGCCGTGTCGCCAGGCTCGTATCCCACGGCCTGGTGCCCTCAGTTCTTCGCTGGGCACCTTTAGCTCAAGTGGAAACTCTGACTCGTGCAGCTCATTTGTCTCAGGCTTTTTTTAGTGTGACACCTGATGAGCCCAACAGGAAGACGACACAGGAGCCAGATGGCAGCCGCCACACAGGACATCCAGGGCACGACGACAACGCCCGCGGTGGGATGGGGAGACGGGTCCAGAGGTGCGATGCTCATGGAAGGTTTAATAACACTATTCTTTCTCTGGCCGCACAGAGGCAAACACAGCAGGTAGCTGTTATTATTGGAGCCCTGGTGTTCAGCACTGAGGATTCTGAGTCTTTCAAACACTGCCGCAAATTAGTTGATGCTACTAAGCGGCTAATAGACAGCGAGCAACCTAACACACACTGCACACGCAAAAGGAACCACAGCATCTTGTCAGCACTTTGAACACAACATGCTTTTTTTATTACTTTCTAGATGGCTACACGTCCTTGGTTCATTATATCTGTCTGCAGCTCGTGTCATCATTTCGTCTGTTCAGCTGAGTTTATTTTACTTTTACAGGACAGAAGAAGAAAAACAAGCTTTCAACAAACTAAAAGCCTGGTTCCACGGTCCCTCGGGTCCAGTCTCTGTCTTCAGTCATCAAGCTCAGAGGGAACGAAACCATAGGAAGCCGATAGGAAACATCTTGCATTTCCATCCAGGTCTGCATCTCCACGTTCTCTTCCTCTGACATGTAAACAGCAGGGAGTTGGGAATAGGAACGTTCTCGATGCCATTAGACCGATGCTGCCCCCCCCCCTCGCTTTAAACAAATAACACTTATTCCCAGACACAGTTTGCGTTGTTTTGAGTAACGAGGACACTGACATATAGTGATAATCTGTCATCCTGCCTGGAGCCTGGATTTGTTTCTCAGAAGTGGCCTGGAAAATGGAAAACAAAGACAGAAAATAAGTCCTCCCATAAAATGCAAGATGGACGCTTAACGCAGCTGCTGGACTGAGTCTGAGCTCAAGAACAACATCAAGCGCTGCAGCAGCTCATGTGCCAATGACACAGAGGCCGCTTGTTTTTCACATGCAAACTTCTCCTACAGTGACTGACCCAACCAACGCGCCGTGGTTTCACTCTTTGTGAAAAACAAATCAGAACGTAAACACAACCTCAGTTTCACCGCAGGGGCAGAAACAATGTGAGGAGCCCCCAGTTGTTGAGCGCCTCTGATTCCACGTCTCCAGTTTCACTCGGTTCCAGCGGCACCACAGTGAAACACAGACACCAGCGAAAGCCCTTGAAATCTTAATGAACATTGTCTCCAGTGCTGCTCCACCCACCAACCACCAACATAAGCATTTTCAGGAAAGACCCAGAGAGACGTGGAGTCTGTGGTGGCTGCATGGAGCTGCTGGCTCCTCCTCCTCCTCCTGCTCCAGCCCCCAAACCCCCTGACCTCTGCTGTTTTTTGGGTTTTGGTTATTTGAGCCTGAGCCCAATGAAACTGTGCATGTTCCACAGACTGAGCAGGACGAGCGACCCGAACCCAACGAGCTGCAGGGCTGCAGTCCAATCTGCTCCAAATTATCTGCCCGGCTGCAGAACACATGGGGGTGGAAGACTTATATAAGCCTGTGGTAGGAATATTCAGGCCTGTCACCTTCGTTGGATTCCCTCTGCTCGTTTCATCACCACTATTTTTACTTCAAGAATAGAAACGTAGGAAACAGACTATGGTCATTTTTAAAGCTGTAACAAAAGCTCAGCCACTGGTCTCTGCAGCTGCACCAGCGGCTCCGTCCTCGCGTGTACGGTCACATAGGCAGACACACACAGGACCACCCAGCCCGCTACAATAAATATGAATCCCAACCATCGTCACAACAATGAATAACGCTTCAGCTCAGCAGTACGATCAGGATGTGACGCGACGGACGACCACGTGTGGCCCAACCCACGCTAACAAGCAGAGGATGCAGGTCAGGATTGTGCAGCACGCTGGTGGAACTGGTCGGCTGCTCGGTACCTGTCAGGAAAAACGTGTAGTTTTCATAAAGACATCATGCAGACGTCCCACTTGGCCTCTGCGATGTCGCTATAACTTTTCAAACTGTCAAGGCACTGAGGGATCAGGTTCCCATTAACGGCCCACCTCAGTGCTCCTCTCTGAGTCCAGCTCATCTTCTGTGTCTCTGCCCCAAAAGCAAACATATCCGATAGCTGCACAAACACATAACTCAGTCGCAGCGTCTGCTGTCAGACCAGAGAAGACGCGTCACCGCCACCGCTGATGCTTGGAACAGTGAGGAGGAGGGCAGGGTTTCACGGAGGGGGAGGTCCTCGTCCTGCCAGTAATGAGTATCTCATATGGGGAGTATGAAGACAAAGGAGGACGGTCACTTCAGGGTGAAACAGCTGTGCTATTTTATACATACACACTTCACACGTGCACAAACGCCTCCGTCGCTTCAGACAAGGACAAAGAAAGTTTTCATGTGAAGGCAGAGGAGGTTTGGTCCAGACCGAGATTCACTCTCAGTTTGACAGTCTGGAAACCGACACATAAGTGAAAGCGACGATAACCTGTAACAAGGTGCAGAGTTGCTTCTTAAATGACATTGATAGTGTTCTTAGTGCTCATACGTCCTCCAGACCTTTATGGCCCAGAGGCATCAACAGCCCACAGCAGCCTCTCGCATCTGCAGACAAACAGCCGATCTCCGTCTGCTCCCTTCAAATACCTGCACCGACAGGACGTGAGTCGCACACGCAGAACGTCGCGCGTCCGAACGCCTCACGGCCTCACGCTCCTCTGTGACCAGAACCCGGACCCAGGAGCCTCCCCAGCTCGGATTCATGGCTTCAGACGCAGCAGGATGCAGCGCCGTGAGCCACAAGCACCAACGTCCTCTGCAATCAATAGATACGGGAGACGCGCCAGAGCAGCTTCTCTGAGTCATCGTCTGCTGATAGCGGCTGGAGACGCTTTCAAAGTCAGAAACGCCAAGAAGCTCAGGACGACCGGAAACAGACAGTGAGCGCATCAAGAGGCGGCACCGAGCCCAGAGGCCGTTGAGCAAGTTGTTGAATTCCCAGGGGAGGTTTATGTAATTTACAGTCTGTTCACATGCTGATACGTTTGCTGTTATGTTGTGTTCACTGGAAGTCAGAAAACACAGAACTGCCAAAAAAGGTAATGAAATGTGATCCGCACGCTTCCATAGCTGTAAAATGTACTAGAGCTAAAGTATCACATGACATTAATTGGATTTTTAAATGACAGGTAACATCACATATTATAAAATATGACAGTTAAATCAAACTTCCCAACAAAGTGTGTCAAGATTTGTTTGAGCTCAACCAGCTACAATATTTAAATGATGTTTACAACTTCAGGAGTGACAAAACAAAATGAAACAATCATTACAATAATCTATTGTTTGGTATGACACAATATTAAGTTCACATTTCTTTTCTTTTTAAAAGAAATCTTTTAGAAATAACATAATATGCATAACAATACACTATAATTTACAATAGTTCCGTTCTTGAGAGAATCGAGCGTATCTTTACAACATACAGTACATTTTCATTTTCCACTCACTTGACACAACATCCATCCATCAATATATACTTTTATATACTGACTTGTTTTGGATGCATTGCCCATTGTTATTATTATTATTATTATTATTATTATTATTATTATTATTATTATTATTATTATCTGCTCTTTACGTTGTGTAACTTACACCGTAGTGAAACGCGAGTTTCTCATTCGATGGAGTTAAGTGCTGAACGCAGAACTTTAAAGTACCTTTACTAGAATAAACTTCATTCACCACTACTTTACTTTATGAATTTATACTTTTACCCTTTTGGGGGATGTGCAAATGCCACGTTTGTTCCACAATAGTTCACCTTTATTCAGCGCGTAAAATCATTCGCTGTTGTCGGTTTAAATCACACGTAGCATCAAAGTAATAGCAATAAACTTAATTTTACTCACTTTGCCGGCCACGAACTCCCGGATCGTTTTTCGCTGTAATATTTCTGACGAGACGAAAAAATAAAGCAGAGAGACCGTTTGTTTTAAGCACTCGGACACTTAGAAAAATCCTCAAGCGAAATAAACAGAGGAGAGAGTTTGGAGAGAGAAAAAGACGAGCAGCATCCAACGGGGGAGGGTCCTGGAAAAAGTGTGACAGCGGGGACTGGAGGGGGAGGAGGGGGGGAGGGATGGGGCAGAGACGAGGTCTGAACGAAGAGCCCACGACTCTAAATGTGTGGAGGTAAATGCTCTGGTGCCATTAAAACACAGCCGTTCATTCTTATCTGCTCCTGCAGGTGGAAATACAGTAACTTATGTCTGGTTTCATCTTTGTTAGAAGATTCGACAAACTGCATCGAACTGTGGTCTGAGAATAACGTTGTTATGGAAAGTCATTTTTCCTAATGGGAGGTTTAGTCCTTCAACATTAGCCCCAAATCATTAGTAAGATCTCTGAATATGAATAAGACAAACATGAAGGCCTTGGGTGGATTTCAGCACACACACTGGGAGCATCATCCCTAGTTCACCTTCCTCCAGCTATTAACACATTATGTCTTGTTTGTTTAGGCCCCGCAGAGATCAAAGTGGAGAAATAACACGATGCAGGAGCTCATTCCACAGCTTCAGAGGTGCTGGTCTCCTGCTTAAGCCTGCGGTGCTGTTAAACCTGAAGTCACTAAGTAACCATGGTCCAAGGAATAATCATAACAACCTGACCAGTGCTGTATTTATACTCTTTGTTGCTCTATTTATCATTGTTTTAAAATGTCTAATTATTTTATTGAGCTACAATCAACTGTCAAAAGGCCTTTGTCGTCTCCAAAACAAAGCATACGGCTGCATATTCCACTTTATTCCTGTGCTGTCAGGCTCAAGCACAGCTGGCGTCCCACAGAGGGGGATTTGTTGTCATTAAGCCCAGAGCAACTGATCTAGAGGAGAGTTCTGCCATTGGTTGGACCGGACGCCAAACTAGGACCCAGTTCCTCACGGACCAGACTTTGGATGAGGTGGTGATGTTGTGACAGAAATGTTCAGGTACTTTTGGGCATATTTGTCCATTCTTTTCCTTTATGTCTGTCTTCTTTTTCTCACTCTGCCTCTCACACACCTTCACACACTCTCCTCCACTTCCCACACTCTAATGGCAGCCGTGTAACAACCTCCTCTGAGATAACTGCCTGTCGGCCTCTGCAGCCAGCAGTCGGAGGGCTTCCTCACAAACAGTGGGCCAGACATGATAACCAGCCTGTTGAGGACTGGTGTTCCCCCCCTGCTGAGCGGTGACACAGATAGACAGCTCAGAGGCCTGGTGGAGCAAACATCCTCGCTGCACGGAAACCCAGAGCAGGAGGAAATAAAATACCTTCCTGTCGGCCACAGGGGCAGAGAGGACACTGAGAGGATGTGTTGCCATGTTAGAATTACTTTGTTTTCCTGGTGAAGTCAGAAGAGAGTAGAAGAAGGCACAAGTGCATCAGGTAAATTTATAAGATTATGTGATTTATCTCATTCTGGAAACAGGACCTGGCTTCGTTTCCAGAGTCAGGGTCAGGACAGAAAACCATCAACCCACATTTAGTAAAAGGCCTGTTCTAAGACACTTAAAAACTGATGCACAGTCTAAGGTTTTAAAACTATAATCTGTGTTTAAAAGAAAAAAGCCTGAAGCTGTTTCAGTTAGTCAGATGCTGACACAGTCAATCCAGGACCAGTGTTTATGCAGACGAAGAAAATAACGTGAAAGGTTTGGACGTCAAAGACAATAACTTATGATCGGTTTGGTGTGAAATACTGCCACCTACTGACTGGCTGTGGCTCTACGCTCAAGTCACATTAAGTTTTAATGAAACAACCTGATAAATATTATTATGACTTAATGAATTTGATTTGATTTTATAGCAATAAAGGTCACACTAGTGTCTGTCCGTTGTCTTGTACATAACTATATTTATCGATTACGTTCGTAAAGTAACGTTTGTGTTTTAACGTTTAATAAATGGTTGTGTTGTGGTTGTAACGATACTGTGACGTACAGTATGTTAGTGCACCAAGACAAAAAAGATAAGATCGTTTGCAGCCTGCAATGCTGCATCCGGAAGCTTAGGCCGCGTAGGCTGGGCTATTGTGACGTATTTCCGGTGTCATGGCTGCTTCCTTGGAGAACGCGTGACCGGTTGCTGTTGCCGAATGGTTAAAGTTCTTTCTTTTAATCTAATGTAGCTAGCTAATAGTTAGCTGTCAACATCTAAACTAGATCCGGGTTATTTACATGTATTGAACGTGGTCGCGTTGTCTTTGAGGAACGTTTACAGACGCAATAAAGAACTTACCATTTAATAATTTACAATCTGACTGTGGTTTATGCGTTAGCAAGTCAATTTGACTATTGTTTTAGCGGAATAAACACTAACCAAACCACCGACCGGATAGTTTTTATAACATGCATAGTTCTAGTTCAGTCAAACACGATAACAGATCAGGGTTTTGAAGTCAGTCGGTTGTGGAACTAAACATAAAGTCATTTAAACTTGACCTGTTAATACAAAGGTTTTGACGTCGCTGGGCTTTTTACAGACATTTGAGGGGTAAGCAATTAAACACAGCCTCAGCAAACAGTTAATGTACAGAGCTTAAGAGATGAAATTAAGATTTAACTGTGCTATGTAAAGACAGCACCAGCATCAGGTCCAAACTCCAGATTCGCTGACAAAACAAGAGAGTCTGGGTTTTTCATACTTTACCTGCCACCGCTCATCCTTGGCCCAGTGCAGATCTGCAACCAGTAGACCTATGATGAGGTTTTTATTCTTGAGCTGTTGATCTAATTTTTTTAAACCCTTTTGTGAAGATGGCAGACACTGGAGAAGAGAGAAGCTGCGGATTAAAGTTTGCTGAACAGCAGCTCCTGCGTCACGGCTGGGAACACGGTAAGCAGTATTGATGTTGTAGTTCAAAGATCTTGTTTTGTTGCATCATGACTGTACTGGCTTATTATTTAGTATTGTTGTGACCAACTTTCACTGTTTACAGGAAAAGGATTGGGAAAAGGTGAAAATGGCAGAACAGAAGCTATAAAGGTCAAATTGAAATATGACAAAGGAGGGGTGAGTGATATGTGGGTTAGGAGGAACCTACTGCTTCCATTCTGTAACTGGATCCATCAGGTTTCTTACAGTGCTGTTTGTAGACTCATACACTGCTCTTCTTTACCAGATTGGTCATAAAGAAGGGGAGCAGTTCACCTTCCACTGGTGGGATCATGTTTTCAATAAAGCATCTTCAAGTCTGCAGGTGGAGTCCGATCATGTAGGTGTCATATTTACAATTTAAACATGCTCAGTCACCAGCATCAGTTATATTAAGTATAATTACTCAGACATTTCCAAAGGGTAAGAGCTGATTCATGCCCGCAAATCCTAACACATTCACCTCCTTCATGTGTGAATGTGGCTGCATTTAGCCATCTTGTCAGTGTGAGTATATTTTTGGAGCAGATTGATGCGTCAAAACAACACTTCAGCTTTCATTACAATGAAAAACATCTCCTTTACTTTGCATAATAATCTAAATCAGCTAGTGTGATATTTACAAAGGTCAGTTGTTTTCTGTTATCCAGACTGGCATTAAATTAAGGAAGACTGCAGATGAAGTTGAAGACAATGGAATGATCTCAAACAAAAAGCCCCGGAAAGCCATGGAGGCCAAAGCCAAACTATATGGATGCTTTGTCAAGGTAAGAATAAGAAAACTTTTAATAGTCCCACAATGGGGAAATTTTGTCTTACAACAGCGCAGAGTGCGATACAGGAGAAGAAAAATATAGCAGCAGGAAGAAAATACAGATCAGTGAAACTGGGTTGAGTTGGCACAGTATAATACAGTGATCAGAGTGGGTATGCAAAAATGTCCTAAATGTAATCTACATATCGCACAGTTTTGTGTTAATCTGGATTATTAATGGATGTATTCATGATAAAAGCATGTAACTCGATAGGTAGGTTTGCATTCTCAAGATTCTGGCAGTTCAGTCAAATTCTGTTCCGCTATTTGCTAAATGCTTTAATTTGTGGTGGTGACATATGATTCAGGAAGAAATAATGTTTCTAATATGTTCAACTAGTCCATCTTTTTGTATAATGATATAATGATTTTTTTTTTATTAAAAAGTGAAACGCTTTTATAAAGCTGTCTCAAGTGAAACTGTTGGTTGATTGTTTTTTCCATGGCTCTCTTTCAGTCTGCCACACTGCTTTCTGGTCAGGAACAGCCAGAACCACAAGCGACCCAATCAGACGACAGCAGTAGTTCGGACGACGAAGGAGAAGAGAAACTGGATCTTTCGAGCACCACCAAGTAAGTTCTCATCAATGACCTAATTCATTCTCAAACTCAGTGAGAGAGACACAAAACACATCCACCTTAGATCAGAAGTGTTCATTTAAGTCCAGAAAGACTAAGATGTGTCTTGATACTTGACAGGCTCCCTGATGCAGATCTAATGAAGGCCTGTGGAGGCCGAACAGCTCACAAGTAAGTTGATTCCCAAAATGACACATTAGAACTTTACATCTAGCTAATGATTCTAACATAAAAAATGAATTCATTTTTTAGAAGGGGAAAATGCAGGTCTTTAATGCTTTTCTTTAAACTCCTTCAGAGGAGCGAGGCACGGTTTGACAATGAGCGCCAAGTTGGCAAGACTGGAGCAGCAGGAGGCTGAGTTCATGGCTAAGTACGGCGGGAAGAGCCAAACAGCAGCAGCATCAGTGATTCTAAAAACCTCTCAGGCAGCTGAGCAGACACCAGAGAGGCAGGAGGAAACACCCAGTAAACCCCAGAGAAAAAATAAGAAATCCAGTCAGAACAGTAATGACGTAAACACTGATCGTGTCTGGAAATCCTAAGACAGATGTTAAATTAAAAAGGAAGAAAAGGAAACTTAGTGAAAAGGCTGAGGAAATAACTGAGGACAATGTGACGCCTGTCGAAAATGAAGTAGACCGTTCTCACAAAACTAAGAGGAAACACAAGAAAAAAAGCAAAGACGAAAAAAGAGCGCCTTCACCTGCACCTGAGGAGATGACTGAACTGCACACGGACGCTAGAGAGAAGAAGAAGAAGAAGAAGAAGAAAAAAAGCTCCAAACATCAGAACGAGGAAGAGAAGAGCGATTACACAGAATCCCCCCAGTCAGAGGTCGTTGACAACTGTGATTTGAATCCCAGAATCCAAGGTGGGCTTTTTCTGGAAGAAGAGGAAGTTTCTGTAAAAGAATCGGTAGTTAAACAGAAAAGAAAAAGGTGTAAAACGGACAAACTCCCTGCAGCGCAGAGTTTAAATGAGGAGGAACCTACTCCAAAGAAAAAGAAGAAGTCCAAGGAGTAGTTGGTTCTTAAGGCGACTTCTCCATGTTTGTGCTGGACCTGGACTGTGAGGAGCCTCAGCTGAATCTGACTCCTCAGCCAGTTGATCAAACCAACAGAGTTCTCAGATTCAATTGACTGATGTCAAAGGCTTTCTGTTTGTTTGAGGAAGTTGACACCTCTGGTTTATAATAACAAATTAAAAACATGGAAGTACACAACACAAAAAAAACAAAAGTCTAGGGTTTTCTATATCATGCAAGTTTTTTTCCCCTTTGACTCGTTTTGTAATCTCAAGTTTTTTTTACAGTTTTAAGTTCCAGAACCTTTTTACATCTATGTCTGTCATATAAAGTATGAAAGTAACAACATGCAGCGCTGTTTGTTGAGGTAACAGTTAATTGGCCTGTTGTGACCAGGTTTGCAGAAACGAGCAGTAATAAAGTAAAAAAAGAGCACATTTAAACATCACTGTCATAGTGTAACTTAATCTTATCTTGTGACAACAATATGCAAATCATCAAGTTCCAAACCTGAGTAAATAACTAAGTCGAGCACAGGAAGTGAGTTTCCCAGCATCACTTTACAACAGCATCATGGCATTTACACAGCCTCACTCCTCAAAACAAATGTTTTACACCATCAAAACCTTATGTGTATGAAAAGCATTTTAGACCGTGGTGCTTAGCATCCTAACCCACAGCAAGAGCTGGGTTTGTGGGTTCCCTTCAGGTCCCCAGCTCAAAGGCACGCAGGCAGGTTAGTTGGTGACTGGTCCTCTTATACCCCCTCTGACCCCCAGGAAAAGCTCCTCCACTCAGGTGACTTCTACAGTATGTTCATCAGTTTGATGCCTTGAAGATTCGCTTGAATGAACGTATTTCTGGAAGACACCAAAGCTAGTTTGACTTGATTAGGACTTGACTCTCACAGATGAACCTGTTCAACATTGAACATTTTGCTGGGGCCCAGTTGCTTGTATAGTTCATTACAGGGATCATCAGAGCACATGGAAGAGATGTACCAAATACTCCTTTTATCCAGTACCTACAAACACAAACGTGAATTATCAATACTTGGATTCAGTGCAACTAATAAAACCAAAGAACTAAATGGTGTAGTACAGTACAACAATTACTATAAGAACAATATTAACTTAAATTCAAGGGTTCATAGGAGAAAATGCATCTTACTGTAGCGTGGCAATTCTCCCATCAACCCAGGTCCAGTTGTTGTTAGCTCTTTGCTTTAAACCCATCCAGTACCCGTGAAAATCATCGTAGTAGCGCTTGATGTTAGTACTAATGAAGCTCTGTAGCTCAATCAAGAAACATGTAAACGTTTATACTTGATTTGTTTAAGGGTTAACTGTAACTCCAGTTCACAGTTCAACCTTTGAGTCACCATGGAAACGTGGAGCTCACCTGTTCTTCCGGGTTGTCAATAACGAGCAGGTCTGCACCATTGCTTTGGCAAAACGTCCTGCTGTCGTCCCATGTTCGCCAAGGAGAATCGTTCTCATAGAACAGGTAGCACTTCTCCTGAAACTGGATCCAGCCGCTCTGGCACGGCCGGCACGCTGCATTCACACACAAACGCACAGTCTTTTATTCTGGTTTGGTGAACGATGACCCTCAGTGCAAACACCGTTTACTTTTGTTAGGGCAGTACGCGTCCACGGGAAAGCTGTTGAATCTCAGGATGACGCCCATGGTCCAGTTGAGGTTGTGGATGTCTTTCAGCAGGATGCTGTTCTCCATGATCAGCTGCTGGTTGGCTGCAGTCAGGTTTCCCAGCTCCGCCTCAAAGTTTGCTTTCCCGTCATTCATCATCTTAGTGACTATGACAAGCACACGACACTTGTTAGTTGTAGGTTGTACCTAAGGGTATTTTATGGCCCTGAAGTCACAGCCTCAGTGCAGGTTCCAGGATTTCTCAAGAAACCACAGCACGTTAGATGCTGAGAGGAAGCTGAACTCTCCAGCAGCGTTAGGTAACAGGCTGACACTTACTGTAGACGATGGCGATGATGCTCAGCACTACGACGATGCAGAGTGTCCCTGAACACACCACTAACAGACGGAAGTGAGGGGAGCGTGAAGCTGCTTTAACTGCTTCACCTGCTCACAGTGAGAAGAACCTCAGTCATTTTTACAGCTCCACTGAGACCAGAAATGAATTATCAGATGTTTAACTTGCTTTGTGTGGTACTAATGTTCCTCTTGTCTGTGGAATCACCAGCGTCTTTATTTGCCTCTGGGTGACAACATGAAAATGAGAAAAGCACAATAGAAGCTGAACAACGTTTCACAACACAAAGGTTTTGCGTGAGTCCCAGTTCAAACTGAGCCCCATGTTTAATTCATTTACATATTAGATTTTACATACACTTATTTGCATATTAGATGTTTATCTCGCTGAATTTGAAATGGTCCTTTAGCCAGTCATAAACAACTTCTTAAAACTTTGTTGTTTGGGGTATAAAACTTCAGCTGGAACAGATATCAGATATTTCAGAACTTACTTGGTGAAACATCAACACTTTTCTTCTCACGTTTGACTGAAGAATAAACAGTCAAGTCGTGATTCGCCTCTGACAGAGAAACAGAATCAAACAGCTCCATGTCAGACCTTGTGGCCCCATAATTAAAGATACATCATTTAAGATTTGATTCAAGTGCTATTTGAAATACAAGCAATCATTTTACTATTATAACAATAAAAATATCATTCAAATGAAAGCCATATAAATCCTGTAGAGCAGTGGTCACTCACCCGTTGGAGCTGGTTGACTCTTACTTTTGAAAACCACTTCAGAGTAATTTACTTCTTCCTCCATCCTCAAACAACAAAGTGGGTCATGTTAAATCCGAGCTGACAATGAGAGAAGAGGCTTCAGGAGGTGGCGCTGAGGCAGAATCTCTGCTTCTGTTCCTGTAAAAAACCAGGCGTTTCCTCTTCCCTCTGTGTAATATGAAAAGCAACTTCTCTGTTTGCTTTACTGCAGTGAACCAAGCGTCAGTGGTTTCACAAGATGTCAGTGTTGAACACGCTGATGAACACACGTCAACTAATACGTGATCAGTTCACGTGTGACGGGGAATTTTTAAATAAATAAACACAAAGAAACTTGATAAGTAATAAATACTTTTAATCAATTTACACATGAACACATTTATACACATTCCTGCATTTGTACAAATGTGTTTGTCTACACACGTTTATATATTGTTTAATTATTGTTTATCTGTGTTAACATCCTGATTCTGTTGCTCAAACACCACAATGTAACATTTATGACTCCTATGTTCGTAGTAATTCCAGCTATGGATGATAATTGTGAATTGTTTTAGTCGGTGGTTTGGTTTAGAGCACGCTCAGGCGGTGCCGGGTCCGATGAGCTCATCGGGCCCGGTTCTGTCTAATTAGGTCTAATCAGGGCTCTTCTCTCACAGATCCATCGGTTCTTCATGTAGCAGCCCGTGTTCTGCCAGTTGGCCAGAGGATCAACTTCAGGCAGGCTCAGACCACATGAGACAGTGCTACTCGCTGTTGTCCTCCAGTAACTAGAGAAGGAAGAAAGCAGTGTCTGTGTCTGTCTGTGGCGAAACATGCAGTGAGTAAAAGTTGTGTGTTTCTGTTGATTAACCTTCGTTGAGTCAGACTGTGAACTCCCAGAATGTCTGAAGTAATGCTGCGTACAGTTCAGGTATCGTGTGTGTGTTGTGTGCTTGTGCCCGTGTGTGTGTGTGTGTGTGTGTGTGTGTGTGTGTGTGTGTGTGTGTGTGTGTTGGTGTGTTTGTGTGTGTGTGTGTGTGTGTGTGTGTGTGTGTGGGGTTGTGTGTGTGTGTGTGTGTGTGTTTTGTTTTTTTTTTTTGTTTGTGTTTGTGTGTTTTTGTTTTGTGTGTGTGTGTGTGTGTGTGTGTGTGTGTGTGTGTGTGTGTGCGTGTGTGTGTGTGTGTATGGCCTTACGACACGGTTAAGTTCCATTTGTTCAACCACATCCACCGGCCCGTGTTCCTTAAACCGATCCAGTAGCCGTGCTTGTCGTCGCAGTACCGTCTGGTGTGATTACTGATAAACTCCTACAGAGACACACGATGGGAAGCTTTATTTTAGCTCCGTATGTGGCCGTTTGGTTTAAATGTGTAGTTTCAGTGCAGCATTAGATATATTTAGTTGATTTTAGTGGAAATGTTATCTACAAACTATCCTGAGACTGGAAGGTCCAACCTGCTCGTCCTGGCTGTCAATCACCAGCAGATTTGCTGTGAAGGTTTTGCATTCATTCTGACTTTCCTCCCAGGTTTTCCATTTGGATGAATACGTGCCTCCTGAAAACAGGTAACAGTTCGACTGGAACTGAATCCACTGGTCCAGACAAGGTTGACAGGCTCCTGTTGAACAAGGCCATAGTGTCAGCATGTCGGGGTCTCACTGCCTCTGTACCACTGCTGTGTGTTGTTGGTTGGTTTACCGTTCTGGGGGCAGTAGCTATGCACTGGAAACTGCCTGTGCTCCAGAACCGCTTCAAAGGTCCAGTTGAGCCTGTCCCTCTGCTTGGTCAGCTCCTCTTTCTGTCTCTGCAGGCTGATGTTTTCCCGTTCTGCCTCTGACATGACTGTGTTCACTGCGGTCAGGGAGGAAGCTCTTAGTATCAGTCACTTTAAGTCCCAGCTACACAGACAGACACTTACGGCTGATCCAGAGGACGACGACCGTGCAGAGCAAAAGCACGCAAGCGACCCCCAAACCTGCCGCCACCAGGTGGAGCTGAGGACGGGCTGCAGCCTTAGTTTGGCTCTCTAGGAAAGCAAGTCAGTTCATTCTACATCAGAGCGTGTACATGTGAAGCATCCTCGTTATGCAGGAAAGGCACAACTGACCTGAGCGCTTGGTATCACACGCGTGCTCCTCCGTCTTCACCTCATCGTAGATTACTTCTGTGTGAGTTGGCATCTCTGCAACAGAAGCTGAACTCATGAGATCCTGGACGGTGCTGTTGCTGCTTTACTTCCTCATTGTGTTGGAGTTTGCAGACACCTCCACTTCATGTGTAACATTAATGTACTTTTAGCTAAGTTAACCAAATATTTGTGTGACAGAGATATGTCTTATAAACATATGATCACTTTTTCATTAATCTCCCATCTATCACAGCTGGCCTTTAACTAGAGCAAAGCAGGGACTCAACATCTGGAATAAGTTATAACTGTATGTTGCCAGAAAAGTATTTTCTTCCTTAAAACCTAAAACCTGACCTGCTCTCCCACCAAATAAACTATGACACAAATAACTTAAACAAAGATCAGAGGTCAATAAATATATTATGATTAAAACTGTTGAAGTATCTGTAGTTGTGTAACTGGGTTATACTGTTATATTGTTATAATTACACAAAATCTGATTGTAGAACTATATAATAATATTATGCTATATCTAATTATATATGTTATACCTGATAGTAACAGAACTGGAGCCCCTCGTCTTTATTTCTTCTTCTTTGTTTTTTTCTGCATTGGGGATAAACGTGGGCTGCACTCCCACACTCACTCCTGTCATGAGCCCGGTGGGAGACGTGTGTGGTGTCCAATAGTTTTATATTAGGTGTTGTTCAGATTGTTTATATTTGTTATCTCAGTCATTACCGTTTTATACATGTACAATATGTCAATACTTTTAGATCCCAGAGTTTCGTGTTCGTTTAGTTTTGTTTATCGACACCGCTAGCTTGAAGTCGTGCTAACTTCAATCAAGCGTCTGTGTCTGGTGCGTTTAGGTGCAGGAGAGAGGGCGGGCATTTACTGTGGTGTGAGTTGTTGTTTCATTCTGTTATCAGGTATGTGAACATGTTTCATCCATTTTACGTATTTTAATAATTTACGTCGTTGCAGCGCGCGCAAGCCCTTTATGTCATGACTCCGGTGGAAGGGGTGCAGGAGAGAACGCCGACATTTACTCTGTTGTGGGCTGTTATTTTATTTCTGTTTGTCAGAGTAAACTGGACGATCGTGAATCCTGGCTGAGTCGATCCTTATAAAACTACACAACGCAGAACCCCCCCGGTCACAGTTACATTTCAGTACAAAGACTTAAATAATGTTCAAAAACTCACCATATACAGAAACTTTATTATTGATAAAAGTCACTGTCTTATAATTCAGTCCTTCTTCCATCGCTTCGTCTGAGACGATAATTCAGTCGCAGCTTCAAATTCAGCAGCAGATGAATGAAAATTCGTCGTCATTGTGTGAAGTTTGTCTCCTAAGGGTGAAAAAGGAAACAGTTTCTTGACTAGTTCTTCTTTTTGGCAGGATTATGAAAGACCCGAACAGATGTTTTTGTGTTGTGGCTCATTTCCGTTTCTACAAGAAAAGGGACAACCTGTCACATTTGTTTGTGTTAAACAAAAAATTAGAAACACCAGCAGATGTTGTTACACGTCCTCACTAATTCTCCTTCGCCACTAAAAGCTGTTGTCTGCGTTCGTGATTAAACAGCAAAATACTTTTTAAATTGCAATAATAATGTAAGAAACCAGATAAAACCAATAAAAGCATGACCAAAAGACGCCTGTAGCGCCTACGTACAACCACAAGGCGGCGCAATAGAGCAACGATATAAGATTGTGAAATGCTATTAATTTGGACTAAGTAAACACAAACACGCAATATAAACAGTAGTAAGTAAATTATATTATTTTTATTATAGTAAAATGTATTTTACTTTTGAAAAGTAGTTTGAAAAACGTTCGTCAGGTGAAGTCCAGGCTTCGACAAATCAGCGCGCAGCAGGAAACGCGCGCGCCTGGCAGCGAACCAACAGCGGAGCGACGGACGCGGCGTCACAGGAAAAGCTCTCGGGCTGGAAGTTAGTTCGTCCGTCTCTTTAGGTTCTGTGCGGAGAGCAGCGATGGTTTGCGGAGGCTTCACCTGCACCAGGAACGCGCTCTGCGCCCTCAACATCCTCTACGCGGTAGGTGGAAGCGTTTCTGCTGCGGCGGCTCGAAGCCGAACACGCGAGAAGTGAAACGAAAGTCCTAAAGTAGCAGACGTCATTTGTACGGTTGGCGGTGACGCGGAGCGGCCTGGCGCTGGCGTGGAGGCAGACAGGTGTGGAGGCAGACAGACAGACAGGTGCTGGTTTCTGGCGTGGAGGCAGACAGGTGCTGGCGTGGAGGCAGACAGACAGACAGGTGCCGTTGTGGAGGCAGACAGACAGGTGCTGGTTTCTGGCGTGGAGGTAGACAGGTGCTGGCGTCGAGGCAGACAGACAAGTGCATGTGTGGAGATAGACAGGTTCAGGCGTCGAGGCAGACAGGTGCTGGTTTATGTCGTGGAGGCAGACAGACAGGTGCTGGTTTCTGGCGTAGAGGCAGACAGACAGGTGCATGTGTGGAGTTAGATAGATAGGTGCTGGCGTGGAGGCAGACAGACAGGTGCACGTGTGGAGGTAGGCAGGTTCAGGCGTGGAGGCAGACAGGTGCTGGTTACTGGCGTGGAGGCAGACAGGTGCTGGTTACTGGCGTGGAGGCAGACAGACAGGTGCATGTGTGGAGGTAGATAGATAGGTGCTGGCGTGGAGGTAGACAGGTTCAGGTGAGAGGCAGACAGGTGCTGGTTTATGTCGTGGAGGCAGACAGACAGGTGCCGGCGTGGAGGCAGACAGGTTTGGGCATGAAGGCAGACAGACAGGTGGTGGGTACAACATGAGGCCAGCGCTCAGATAGCACTAAGCAACAACAATGACTCCAAACACTTTTCAGCTGCGCTGTTTGTCTAATGGACTCATTGGCCAATGAGCTGCTGCTCCGTGTGCATTAGTCACTTTATGATGGGACTCCACTAACATTCAGACACTCAGACTGCGACCATTAGGGCCGCGCTGCTAATGCTCTGCTCTTCATTGATCGGCTGTTTGCTCTTCCTCCTCGTTTTTCTCCCTGCAGCTGGTGAGTCTGCTGCTGATTGGCGTCGCCGCCGGGGGGAAATGTGTGGGTCTGGTGTCCAGCATCCGGGTGGTGGCGGTGGTGATCTGCGTGGGCGTCTTCCTGTTCCTGGTGGCCCTCGTGGGGCTGTGTGGGGCCCTGAAGCACCACCAGGTCCTGCTCTTCTTTGTATCCTTCAGCTGTGTTTAAAGTGGGTGAGGATGAGTCAGTCACGTGTGGAGCAAAGTCAACATCCCACAGCTCAGACCGTTTGGATCCTCTGCCGAACTGGTTTTAAACTGGTCGCGTGGCAGAAGCAGCTTCTTTTCCTAAACGCGACCCAGTACATGATCGTCCTGTTCGTAGTGTTTGTGCTGCAGTTTTCCGTGTCCTGCGCGTGTCTGGCCCTGAATAAGGAGCAGCAGGTACCGTTTGTCTGCTCCACTCACTCCAATCACTTCACACATGCTGTCGTTTACGCCGCTGTCTCCCCGCGCGCAGAACCACCTGCTCGAGGCCGGATGGAACAAGTCCAAGTCCACTCAGCGCGACGTGGAGCAGACACTGAACTGCTGCGGCTTCCTGTCCTTGAACAGTAGCGACGCGTGTGCTGCGGTGAGTGTCTGGGTGCTTATTATGGTCTGGTGCTTACTGAGGCGCTCACATGTGCTTCCTCTTGTCCAGAGCTGCGCTGCCACCCGTTCCTGTGAAACCTGCTCCAGCATGATCCAGCGCTACGCCGGGGAGGCGCTGCGCTTCGTGGGCGGCGTCGGCCTCTTCTTCAGCTTCACAGAGGTCGGTGAAAGGTCACCGGCGCCGGCCGCATCGTCACGCGTCATGCTGCATATTTACTAAACGCACGCGTGTTGGCGCTGTTTCAGATCCTTGGCGTGTGGCTCGCCCGCAGATACAGGAACCTCAAGGATCCCAGATCGAACCCTGGAGCCTTCCTATAACCCCTATAACCACACACTCTTCACACTCGTGGTGGTTTTTGTCCTGTATTAGTGAATAATTCAGCTGAAAGTGGTGCAGACGAGTAGCGTCATAGACGCTTGCACGAAGCTAAACAACGAACGAAGGAACGAGCCATCGCTAAAAAGCCTCTAAAGCTGTTTTCTTGCTTTCGAATTCATGTTTGTTAATTTTGACTTCATAAAAACACAAATCATAGACTTAGTCACTTTAAATAGTAAATGGTAAATACCATTCACTTTAATATTTAAGTTTATTTCAACAGATGCCTTTGTTAAAGGAAAAGACTTAATTATTATTTGCTGCAAATTACAATAAACGGGTGCATTATGTCCAAACACAGGAGCTGTTTTTATTAGCGGAGGACTGTCCACAGCTGCTCCTTTAGTCTATTCAGGCTGTGCTGCAGCTTCTCATGACTCCATGCAGGAGAAGCAGGTGAAGCCTGGAGGCTGCAGCTCTAACACACCAAACGCAAATAAGGTGTGTGCTGCTTGAGAAGCCGTGTTCAGACCACGCATGCACAGTTAGTTAATGTTTATGTGGACATTATGGCTTCATGTTCGTCATTGTACAGCTTCTTATTTCCTTAAGATAAACATGCAAACTGGGAGAACACGCAAACGGCCTCCGATACGGTGCTGATAAGAACACGTTCACTCACAGCTCGTGTCATATGAACGGTTGCCATGGTTCCCATGCCTTCGTATCAGGATGCCAACCAGGAGCTGCTGTCACTACTTAAATAGCGTATGTGTGTGTTTGTGTGTGTTCGTGTGTGTGTGCGCGTTCTACATCAGATTGGGGCCCAAAATCCTTCTTTTTTTTTTTTTTTTTTTTTTTTATACTTAAAACTTTTGTGAAGTGTAGAAAGTAACTGGCTGCTGATACAGGGTCAAATGTCATTTGGGGAACTCTGGAAACACGTGGTGAGTAATGTTTATTATGGTTAATCTTGTTGTGGCTTCTTGACCTTGACCTTGTAAAGTTATTTTTGTCTTTCCATGTTCACCCTTGTTTAACACAGCTTTGGTTCTAACGTCTTTATTTTGGAAGTGTTTAAACTAAAGGCAAACTTGTTTATGACCATCTATTTAAAGCTTTTGTGTCTTTGTAGTCGTCTTCGACCCATTTTTATATATCTTTGTTTCTCTGTTTTGTATTTCAGACCCCGTCAATGCTTTGAATTGACTGGTTCGTGTTACAGCGACATCTAGTGTCCGTGAGTCGTCTGTGCAGGTTCACGGTGCGTTGACTCAACGTGGTCGCTAGATGTCGCTGTGGGGCGTGCACTTGTCAGCATCAATTGGAACCAGGTGATCGGCTGCAACATTCGAAGTCTGCGTGGATTTGACGACTTTACGAGAGTATTTGAATAACTACAGCCAATAAGCCACAAAGTGGACGCATTGGTGAGTGTGAAATGCTCTTCAGAGTATTTTCATAAGTGACGCTGTGTTTTACAGGAGTAAATGATGTGACCTGCTCTTCTGTTTCCATCTCAGACACAGTAAAGCTGATTCTGCTTCTCCACTGAGCAGATGAACGGTCTCTATCGGTGGAAACAACCTCAAGCCAAGGGAGAATCATAACAAGGTCAGTCCATGGTGACTAGAACTCAGGGAAGTTCCAGTAACAGCACATTCAGATTTTTATTTTGGACACTCATTGCCTGATTTTAGCCTGAGACAAAGTGATGCTTCAATTTTACGCTCAGTTTAATAAAAAGGAATCAGCAACTTAACAGCTTGTTAGGAAAAAGGCATTAATTTGTTTAAAATATTTTGCTTCAGTAAATTATTGAACCATTTATTGTCCTATAGTCCAATGGATTGGTTGTTTAAAAGGTTACTTACTGACTAGAAATAGAAATCAGAGCTTACAAAAATATACTGCATATAGTTTACTGTATATAATTTATAATTTGAATAAACAAATACTTGAAATTTGTCTGAAGCATTTTTATTAACATTTTACATTAATTTCTTAGTGTACAAACCAATTAAAAGTCTGATGGATATACATAAATACAACAATCTGTAGCTACTCTTAGTTTTTGTAATTTTTCAGCCATTTTAATTTACCTTAGTTTACTTTTAAACCCTTTTCAGACATTACCCAGAGTCAAAATTATTTTTTTTAGTTTAACATTTTTATTAGGCTTCCTGTACATTCTTGTACCAAACCGCACGTCCATAATGAAGCAGACTAAAGAATTTGGAGAAGACAGAGTAAAAATAATATGGTTAGAACTCAGGATCATATAAACGAAGCAAGACGAGGATAAAAAGACAAAAGAAATACAGACATACGCATGTATCTGAACAGAATTAATGTGAGCAGATCTTAGTCAATTGTAAATTTAATGTGTTTTTATGAGTAGTATTCTTTCAGCAAAAGCAGGCTCAAAGGAAAAAAAGCAATAAATAGGCACAGGGACACATTAGCATTCTCCATGTAGTCTAGACGCCGCATTGAGCGACAGCTGGATGGAAGGGAGGAAGAAAACGATAATGAGAAAACTGCCGCTTGATAATGAGCTGAACATGATCACGAGTCTGGAGAGAAGGCTCTGTGCGTGTTGGGGAACTGCTGAGAGCTGAAATCCTGGTCGTCCCTCACACGTTTCTTGATGTCTGATTTAACCTGGGGGCAGAAGGGTGAACAGCTGTTATCTTGTTGAGACAAAGCAGCATGTAAGATGTCAACAGTCACTGTTTCCCCTGGAAACAAACGGCAGTAATTACTCAGCGACACACAGGTTTACAACAGTGTCATGAGTCAGTGATAGCTTGTTTATAATGACTTCAATTGATCAGCTAATCATTTAGAACAAAAAGTGAATTACCCTTTTTGTATAAAAATTAAATGAACGCTAAACTCACTGAAACGTGCGATTGTTAATGTTCACTGACCTGTTCTGAATACGCTTCCTTCAGCTCCTGAGTTTCAAGGTCATCTTGTAATCGCTCAGCAGAAGTGATGGGCCTCACTCCTGCTGTCCTGGCTGCCTGGCTCACTGCATCTGAAAGGGAGAGGAGGCTTCCACTTCCCTGTCCCGTCTGAAAACACACAAAAGGTGAGGACAGCCGACACATCATCGTTCAGGCGACTGACGGTTACTACTCTACCTTTCTACGTTTCGCTGGCATGCCATGCAAATAGGCATCTGACAACGGAGGCTGAGCCTTCATTTTCCTCTGGGTGATCATATCACACCTGATGATGGGCACCCATTCCTGCAACATGTACAAAAACACAAAAGAAGCCCGTGATAATTTAACAACTGGGATTAAAGCAGAATTTGGCTTCAAACTAAATTTAATAAAAAGATAAACTCATGTCATTGGGACTTGAAATGAAAATTAGCATCAATTAGAGTAAATATTTCTTTTAAAACTGCCAAAAATGTTGTTCATCTGCATACATTTTCATAACAATGCTTCATAAAAAAAAAACACTAATAAAAATGTGGGGTGTCTTACAGGGGGGACAGCAGCCGCCCAGGTCTCTGACTCCTCACTCCCTCCCTCAGCTCCTGCTGCTGCTCTATTGCCACCCAACGGTGCGGCTCCTCCTGTGGCTCCCAGGTCCCCAGGCACCACCCTCGTGTCCCGTGACGAAGCCCTTGTATCGTGTGACACAGACATGGCCTCTTCTGCGGTGGTGGCTGCGGCTGGTGACAGGGTGTCCCCGATCTTAAAAAAGGGGTGAACAGAAAAATGAGGGACCTCAAATGGCAAAGCAGGACCTAAATTGTGAACGTGAGTGAAAAAGACGTCATACTCACCGCTGCACTTTGTGCTTGTTCAAGCTCTTGTGTGCCAGTTGCAGAAGACTGATCTCTCTGTGGAAGAGTATCATCTATTATTTATTAGTTGTTTCAGGCTAAAAAGTAACATGATATGCTAACAGCCGTCAGATGGAAAGGTCTGTGTTGTCTGTATGTAAACCTTTACACATGAATATAAAGAAAACTAAGTTGGTTTTGAATATAAGACTGTAGCCAATAAACTGTAAATATCTGAAAGCTAAATGTCATTACCTGCGTGTGGACTATGTAGTTCTGGATTTGCTCCTGGGAGACTGGAACGTGCTCCAGAATGACTTGCAGCCTCATCGTCATCATGCTGGTCACCCAGTTCACCAGACTGGGGCTGATGTCGCTAGACATTCTCCGCTGAAACAAAAGTGAAAGGAAATACAGCTTGAACCCTAATAAAAATGTTCAAAGTTAGGTGGAATATGCAACATAGTCTATATTTCATTTGTTGAAGGGGAAAAATTATGTATCAAATCTGTAAATTGTGTTCTCACCACTAAGAAAAGCATCTGATATTTTATCAATTTTTTTTGCATCAACGCAGAATCTGAGGAAACTGAACCACTGTATACTGACTATTCGGTGGTTGATGACTGCAGTCAGAGCCCTCTGGTCTCCTCCCAGGCAATGGAGGTTCAGAGCAAGACATTCAAACAGTGCCTGGTTACACATCTGCAGCAGCCGAGGCCCAAACGAATCATCTGTAGAAGAAAAGTATTCATGTTTTAAAATGATCAAAAATAATACAGGTAATTTATTTCCCTAACAAATTCTCTCGTCCCCAGTGGGGCTAGAAAGAATTTTTACATTTTACTGAAAAAGTGGAAAAACGATAACAGGTTGCTATATGAACTGAGGTTTACCCGTGCAGCGCAGAATGTGTGTGGCGATGTGAGTTAGCTGCTGTCTGAAGAATGACATGTTGGTCTGAGTAATATCGACACCTTCCAACACCGTGACAGAAGACTCTCGCTGTGGGAGGTGTAGAAGATAAGATTTTTCAGAAAATACATGTGCAACTAATCCACACAATCGTCAAGTTTTACATTAGTTGAAATGATATGTAGTGAATTACTGGCATCAAGAACTTACAAAGCTCTCAGTGATGTACTCCTCCAGTTCATCAACAAGACTGTTTGCAGCATCCTGGGAAACCAAAACACAGTTAGTGTCACACAAGTGTGAGGGTTAAATCACACAATCTATTCAATGCAATCATTTAAAAGAACACTGATATGTGGTGAGTGGTACTGACAGCAATGTTCTGGTCTGTGGGCTCTCTGCCATTGAGGTAGTTCTGTGTGAAGAACTGGGACAGCTGAGGCTGAATACGACCCAGTGGCTGATGCTGGCCATGAAGCAGCATCACCAGGTCTGACATGGTGAATGTTTGGCATACCAACATCAGCAGCTCTCCAAAAAACCCTGAAAACCATAAATAAACAAAACCAAAAATAAAGTCAGGATGTGTGACATTGCCATTTTAGACATTTTGTGACACTTTCTGCTGCAGTTTCTCACCGGTAGGATCTTCGGGACTAATGAAGATATTGGTTGCTTGGGACAGCCTCTGCATGAACTGGGCAATGCTCTCTGTGTCATTCTGGGCCTGGCCCAGAGAGCCCATCATGGTGCTCAGGACACCACGGACGATGCCTGTGAACAGTTCTGGGTTGAGGGCTTCGGCTGCTGCAGGGCCATGGGGAGTTGGACCGGCTGCTTCATTTGTAGTGGTACCAGAGGGAGGTTGGGGTGGAGAGAAGATTGGCTGGGCCTAGAAATCAAAATTAAAGTTAGTTTAAGGTTACTAGAAAATTAGGTAATTTACTTAATCACTAGGAATAATTGCACTTCTGTCCAATGTTAGGAATTGCATATTTAAGCACTTACCTGCTGCATGAATTCACTCACTCCCTGAATGAACGCTGGGACTCCAGACGTGGTGACTGTGATGGAAGGGGCTCCTCCAGGGCCCGCACCAGCCACCCCCAGGAGAGAACCCAGGAGTTGGCTCAGGTCTGGGGGCAGCTCCTGGGATTGGGGCTCACTGGCATGAGGCTCAGGTTGGTTTGGTGAACTAGTAGTGTTTGCAGTAGGTGGAGGTGTTGGACTTGAAGTAGAGAAAGAAAAAGAAGAGGTAGAAGATGAGGAGGAGGTCTGAGATGAAGAGGAAAAGGAGGACGAAGAAGAGGAGGATGTGGATGAGGAGGATGTGACTGTTTGACCGGCTGTGAAAGAACAAAAAATAAACATGATTGTAAACGATTGTTGATCAGTGATGAGTCAAGCTATGTTCGGTGTAAATTTAACAACCGCTCACCCATTTGTCCTGGAAGCAGGAGCTGTCCAACCAGCCCACTAATCATCTGGTTAAGAGCCGCAGGGTTAAAAGCCTGTGAAGCAAGGTATATAAAATAATTAATTCCCATCATAAACAGCCTCAAAAGTCTAACAATTCATTGACATTGTTCCCACCTGTCCTTGCTGCTGGCCCGGCATGGCAGCCCTTACATTGATGGTAGTTCCCCGGGTGCCGAACGGTGGAGGTGCCATGTTGGGGGCAAATGGTGGCCGGCTGAACACGACTCTTGTCTGGGGTTGGGGGCCGGTATGAGGAGGGGGTGGGGGAGCAGTGGGGGTTGTGGTGGGTGTGTTAGGACCAGTCGTGGTGGTTGAGGAATTGGCCGTTGAGCTGTAGCCAGAAGGAGGGGCCTGGGGTGGGGCCGGTTGGCCGGTGGCAGCAGCGGTGGCAGCACTCGTAGCTACAGCAGCAGCGTACTGGCTGATCTGCTGCATGAGGTTGCGCATGAAGTCGGGGGGAAGTGCACCTGAGGGAAGGAGGAGAGCTTACTGGTGTCTGATTTTAGCTGGATTCAAGTTGGAAATGAATTCTTTGGGGCAGCAGCTGAATTAGATGCACTATTAGTCTGATAATTATTAGCCAAAACTATTTTTTCCCCCAAGAATTAGTGAAACAATTCTCTTAGACTTGTGGGTTTCACGACCACCCGGTGTGATGGAAAATGAAAAGCTATCAATGTTTTACCTGGTTGTCCAGGAATTTGCTGGCCAGCTGCTGCAGAGTTTACACCCGGGCCTACAGACAAAAAGGGCAAATGCTTTGAACTACACATTATTCAACAAACATGCAAAAACAATGACATTGTGCCAAATAGATTATTCAGAAGATATTCATGGCAGCGGCACATAGACATGCAGTCGTGCAGTAGACATTTTACTCTAATGCACTGCCACCCAGCAACATGACATAACAGGATTGATCATGTGAAGCATTCAATCAGTGGCAGGTAGGGGACAACACACCATCCGCGTTCATCTGCATCATGACCACCGGGACTGCCTGGTGGCTGATCCTGATGACCCGGGGGCCAGCCTGTCCCTGCCCAGCCTGCTGATTGGACGGGGAAGTCTGTGGGGGGGAGGTCTGTCCCTGACCTGCCTGCTCGGGCTGGCTTGCCAACTGAGTAGGTGGTGCTTGTCCCTCAGTGCTGTTAGCCGCAACAGTCACTGTGGCACCTAGGTTCATCTGTCAGTGAAGATGCATTAAGTGTGATTACAATTACAGTTTCACAACAACAACAGATTTAAATAAAATATGCCTGTGTTTACTTACCTGAACAGGGATGTGGTGGTGCACAGCTCCAGGAAGACTGACTGGGGTGGCATAGTGGGAAAATGGCCGGACCACATGTAGGTGACGCGGCACTGGGCTCATGAGGTTCAATCGCAGATCGCTGAGGGCAACCAGAGCGTTGCCAAGGAGACGCAGACACTCCCATGTCAGAACAAGAGTTTGCTGGTCCTCCTCTCTCTCCTTGAAGAGATCAATCCAGCTGTTAATACTTCTGGGATTTTAGCTAAAATACACCAATCATCTGCTAACACTTATACGACTCCCTTACTTCCCCCAGTGTCCTAAAGTCAAAGTTAAAGGTCAATCAAAAAATACTTTAGGCTTCAACACTAATGACATTCTCAGCTTTCCCCAATCTGTTTGTTTAACTGTCAGCTGTTACTAAATGGTCAACATTATCTCTAAATAACATCAGTAAGTAATTGTGAGCATGGTAACATTAACAAATTAGTAAAAAAAGAAACTCCTGTGTGTAAATAAAGCCTCGTTTTGAACTCGTCCTGTTTTAAGAGTTGTTATTTAATGATTGTTCTGAATCCAAATCCTACTGGGTTGTTGTTGTATTCTGCAGTAGTGGCTGTTTCCAGGATGGTGTGAGCTCTCTGGATGAAGGGCTGCAGTCTCTCCTCCACTCTGCGCAGCTCAGTTAACATCTCTGCCAGCTCAGCTGGACTGGGATGACTAGGATAAAAAAAGGAAAGGCAAAGCTGGGCATGAGTAAACACAGTTATCTGTCCTCAACAGTGGCAAACAAATGCCTCATCATTTGTCATAAACAAACACAAAGAAAATAGGAAAAACAACAATTTAGATTATTTCTACACAATGACCCTGCAAAGTTGATTGTTGTTTAAAATAATTTAATTTGTCTGAGTTATAAAGTGTTAATGTAATGAAATAGATCAAATTTGCTTGTGAAACATCATGCTATGATACAAGTCACTAAGGAAGAATTTATGTCTTACTTGGGTCCAGGTTGGGGAGTTGGTCCCTCAGAATGTGCTGAAGAGGTAGGTGCAGGTGGGGGAGTTGTCGGAGGTGGGGAGGTGTCCATGGGCTGGGCACAAGGAGACGGAGTGGAGGTCGTAGAAGATGATGAGGGAGGAGGTGGAGCAGCAGAAGTGGTTTCTGCGTGAGAGGATGAATCGCTTGGTCGAGCCTGTCAACAGATACAAACAACAGGGTTAATTGTTGATTCAAAATGCAACAAATCTTAAACTTCAGATGTGACAGCTTCACCTCCATTCTGTGAATAACATCATTGACGTCTCGCAGTAGATTCTCTGCTAAAACCAGCCTCAGCCTGGGCTCGCTCTGCACTGGCTGGTCCATATCAATGTGAACATTCACAGATCCGTTACTCTGGCACAGAAAAGGTTACAATAAACATGACGAGGTAACGATGTGTTGGATAATATCAGTCCTGAATATGTTATTTTACCCCAGTGCTGGTTGTAATTCTGGCGTTCCTTGCATTCTCTCCCATAGCAGAAACCATCTGCTGAACTGACATCTTTAAATAAGAGGACATTATAGAGTAAATGCTCTTTATGTTGCAGAGCTAAGACACAAGACAAGTGTTCAGTTGGCTATAAGAAACACTGGACAACACATTATTATGTACATCTTTATAGAAGAGTGATTCATTCAATCCCAAAAACATCACTAACGATGGCAAATGTAAATCAATACATTTTTCACTGAGTGGGGGCATTTATACAATTCACTACGATAAAAAGAATCACTCCAAGATAAAATGTTACAATCTTATTGGGTTGCATCTGCTCTGCGGCAGAGACAACAATAAAAAACACTGTCTCTGGAAAGAACAGACCTACCTGTATCTGCTGGGGGTCCATAATGTTGACTGGAAGGTTAACAGTGCCAAGCATTACATAGCTGTTTGCATTCCGATCGTGTGGAGGCACTTGGGATGTTCCCTGGGAGGACGGGGACGGACCACTGTCAGCTGAAGAACCTCCTGAGCCGGAGCCAGGCTGAGAGGGTGGAGGGGGCGCCCGCTCTACAAGATGTATCACTTTACCACCCACATCTGGAATACATTGAGACAAAAAGATGACATCTTGTGTGAGGTTATGTTTCTTTTTAAAGGAGTTTTAGCTTTTGGGAATCATAGGTGATTTACAGAACTCATTGAATTGCCATTTACAAAAATGATGGAACATCAGAAAAACAAAAAAGAAGAGTCTTTATAAGAAGCCAAATAAGAAACATATAGGTGGTCCTCAAATAAAGCTCCACATTTCTTTAGTGAAGCCGTTCTTACTTACTGTAGTCTGCCAGAGTCCTCTCATCCTGCAGGACCCTGCCCTGGTAAATCAGCCTTTGTTTGTCTACAGGGATTCCCACTGAGTGCGCAATGTGCTCCTTAAACTGCTTTACTGTCAACTAGAAAAAAATGCAAGTGGTGTGAGGCAGACATAATCTCAAAATTCACCCTGGAAAAGAAACCAATGACTTTACCTGAGCCCCGACAGTGTAGCTTCTGCTCTGGGAGTCTAATGTTTTCACTGTGACTTCTATCTCTGCAGTTTGCTCGTCCATTGTGTTTCTGTATCCTATAAAACAACAAGGTCCAGGGACAAAGACAAAGGATTGTTGAGTGAACGGTTGTTACGGTTATTGTCATAACGTTCTGTGAACATGTGTTCAGAACAGATTTTTACAGTTGAAGGGCTGTTTGCGTTGTGATGCAAAGCATCAGCCCCAAATCTTTATAATTATAACTATGCTGCACATTACACGTTCAGATGACGGTGATTACGGAAATTCGTAATTTTGCTTAGCCACGGTTAACAGTTAAATTCCTAGAATGTATTTACTTAACCTGGATCAGAATATATATTGTAAACAGCGAATACCTCAAATGAAAAAACAAACCACAAACATATGCTATATTATGCTAACCTTAACAGCGTCATTTAGCAAACGTTAGCATCATAATCTCAGCTACTTAGCTAGCTAATTGGCTTAACTAAGGCTTGACTACGTTAAGAAAACACGTTTAGCTATGTCTTGACCATGAAACACAATATCAATCTGCAGCACTTTGACCAGTGTCATTTCGCTGCACTAAAGCTAGCATTAAACGGGTAACGTTGCCCAGCCCGACACCGTTAGCTAGAGCTAGCAGGACATAGCTTAGCGTGACTTGGTAACCAGGCAGACGTCGCTAAGCTAATGCTAAATATGATAAAACCTGATACACCAGCGGTAATATGCTGTGTCTTGCTTATTGGCATTGCGTTTTCAGCAGTTACCTGACAGGGCCACACTATTCTTTTGACTTGTCCAGTGTATGTAGCCGTTTCTTTTAATCAAATAAAACGCAAACGACTTCCTAGTTGAAGCTCCGGTACTTGCCAGAAGTTACCAGTGTGCCGGATGTGACGCCGGGGCGACGCCGGAACTGCTGCACTGGGGAAGGAAAATGGCGAATCTCGTGGAGGCAACGACCAAACAACAGTTTGAAGAATTTCTAGCCAAAGCAGGAAAAAGCCTGGCTGTGGTGCACTTCCAGGCGGCATGGGCTCCTCAGTGCGGCCAGATGAACGACGTGATGGCCGAGCTGGCCAAGGAGCACACGCACACCACGTTTGTCAGGCTGGAGGCGGAAGCGGTGCCGGAGGTTTCGGAGAAGTATGAGATCGCATCTGTCCCCACTTTCGTTTTCTTCAAAAGTGGGCAGAAGGTGGACCGCTTGGACGGCGCCCACGCTCCAGAGCTGACCAAGATGGTGCAGCGCCTGGCGGTGGCCGGCGGCTCCGGCGGGGCGGACGGCAGCGCCACAGACCCGAACCAGCGGCTGAAGAAGCTGATCAACGCGGCCCCCTGCATGCTCTTCATGAAGGGGTCGCCGCAGGAGCCCCGCTGCGGCTTCAGCCGGCAGATCGTGGCCCTGCTGAAGGAGCACAGCATCCAGTTCAGCAGCTTCGACATCCTGTCCGACGAGCAGGTGCGCCAGGGGCTCAAGACCTACTCCAACTGGCCCACCTATCCTCAGCTGTATGTGAATGGAGAGCTGGTGGGTGGACTGGACATAGTGAAGGAGCTGGCTGAGTCTGGAGAGCTGGAGAACACCTGCCCAAAGGCTGTCACCCTGGAACACCGCCTAAAGACCATCATCAACCAGAGTCCAGTCATGCTGTTCATGAAAGGCAACAAGGAGGCTGCAAAATGTGGCTTCAGCAGGCAGATACTGGAGATTCTGAATGGCACCGGACTGGATTATGACACCTTTGACATCCTGCAGGATGAAGAGGTGCGTCAGGGCCTCAAGACGTATTCTAACTGGCCGACCTACCCCCAGCTGTATGTGAAAGGAGAGCTGATCGGAGGCTTGGACATAGTCAAGGAACTGAAAGAGAGCGGAGACCTGCTGTCGGTGCTGAAGGGGGAGTCGTAGGTGGTTCGGCCACACCATCAGAACCAGGGAACAACAGTCTGCCACCGATCGACCTTCCGTCACCGATCCAACACTAAAACATGTAGAGTTAATAATGAAATTGTTCGCTTAGAACAGAATGTGGATAGATTCATGTGCTTGACATCAAAAATGAAACAGCAGATGAGAAAGTATTTACTAAAATTGTGCATCAGATTAAAACTAATTACCTCTGTGCTTGGTGTGGTTTTCCAAATCTCTGCAGCTAGTGATTGGTTATAACACCACCTCCTTGTCTGACTCTGGGGAATAATTGTTTTGGTTATCTGTCACCTTTGTTCACCTGAAAAGAGAGTAAAACTATTTTTTCCATAGCCAATAGTTACATTGGCTCAAATATTTGGTTTGTTTGCTGTTGTTAACGCGATAAAACCATGTAAAATAAGGAAGGCTTGGTGTCGTTCCTGGCTCATTCTTTAATAAAGGGTGCATTAGAGGTTTAGAAAAAAAGATGTTGATCAGCACGGTCTATTGTTCCTCTGTTATTGAACTGGGTCATGAAAACGTTGCGCACAGTTATAATCTGCATGTGGTTTAACACTGCATAGTGAGTTTAGTGTAGATGTTATTGTAGTGTAACAGCCACATTAGTAGCTTTGTTCACCTGTTGTGTTTGTATTAGGTCTGTTGGATGAAACATGAGCTTAGACTAAAATTGCAATGCATACATTTTTACTATGTGTGACAGATTGATGACAGATTATTGATTAAGGTGAGTGTTTCGACGGGATTTCCCAAAACCTGATTAAAGACAGACTAGGACTAATGTGAACGATCAAGGGTACAGCTGAATTCAAACATGTGGTTAATGATTTTTAGTAGATGTATGTTGACAGAGGGCATGTCTCACTCACAGCACAGTTGTAAAGCAAACACATTGGTAATGTTTTGTTTTTGAAGGTACTTCTATGGAATTTTCCATAAACATCTGAGGATTTAAGTGATTTAAAAGAATTCGCTGCCTCCTATAAACTGTGGTGACTCATAACTGGGCCGTGTGACTCAGGTGAATGGAGAGTTCTGCTGAGACAGTTCCTCCTTTTTGTTCTGATTTTGAACTTAAAAATCTATGAAAGAGTGATTCACTTTGCTATAAACATGTTTATCCTGAATCTATGTCTTTAGATAAAAGACACAGACACATCCAATACTTGCCTCTTACCTCAGGGGTATCGGGTTAATCATTCATCTCCACCCACACTAATTTGTGGCACAACATTTTAGAAGATAACACAGATTCTGAGTGTCCTGAATGTCTCAAAGCTTTTTGATCCGGTGTCTATTAAATATTGAACAAAAGGTTGCAGTTATGTTAAATGAACTGCTGTCATATTCTCTGTATTTATACAGTTTTCTGTATCACCTTATCCTTCCCTGCTCGGTTCCAGAGCAGGTGCCTGCCAACAGTGTCGACCGCCAGCAGGTGAGAACCAAATGTACTTATTTAAAGTAGTTTTCCATACTATCATAATACAGCAGAATTCTGAGGAACAGAAACATTTGATTTACTGTACGTTACGTTGGTTTAGCTCTGTGTGAGCTCATGCAGTTCTGTTGCTCACCGCTCCGGAGAAGTGTTGTTTCTAAATACGTGATGTTTCACAGCTGCTGCAGATGCAGAAAGATTAACCAAGATAAATATCAAGATGTGCTTTCTACTCCCTCAGTTCTTTCCTCTAGTGGTCTTTGTCAAAAGTTGTGGGTTCGTAGCTTAAAATAGACTCTTTTTGTATGTATCTTCACACTTTTATTCCACTTATGTGTGTTTCAGTATCTGGGCCGCTGGTATTTTAAAGCAGCAGTCAGTCAAAGACAGGCAGACATCCAGAACTTTAGAGCCCTGGACAACATTTTGTTCATCATGGAGGAGATAGACGACAGCACACTATTGCTGACCGGACACATACGCATGTGAGCAACCTTATGAACACAAGGAATCGTTTGTCCTAAAATATATGAGTCTGGAAATGAAACTAGAGGAAGACAAAGTGTATCATAGCACATAGATGACATCTGCATACTTAGTCTTTGAGTCTGCATTACACTCAATTTCTAAAAAAATACAACAACCATCACTCACAAAAACTAAGAGGTCCTTATTAAAACAGCTGAGCCCCATGATGTTTAACTATGTCTGCCAATATTCAGTTGTTATAAGCAGTATTTACCGGCTGTACCCGTTCTACCTGTTATGTCATTCGGTAGCCATTCGGGGGCAAATCCCTGCAGTGACACAGGATACAATTAGAGCAGAAACACGTTTTTTTAAATCAGTTTTATATTAATAATTGGACTTTTCTTTTAAATATAACTTTGTGAGAAATTTAATGGGGAATTCTGTCTTTAGTGAAACACTCACAGCTCAAAGATACCTGACACATGACGAGCCCCAGTGGCGTGCAGTGAGGTTTATTGCTGGTGAGGCACAAAGTCCTCTGTAGTCAGATTTTACAATAATATCTTAAAAGTGTGTATTTTTCACTATTTAATTGTCAGAATGCATATTAATACTGGCCACATTTCACATTTTATCATAATTTCTATCTCACCTAAAGGAACATATTTGGTCTTAAAGGAACATATCTTTTATAGCAGTAAGAGACCTTTTTTACAATTCATACTCATACTAAAGTATAGAGAGGTGTAGATGTTGACCCTCAGTAAAGTTTTGTTGTCCAGTTTTACAGGTTTGCTCTTTATTAGGATAACAGAATAATTCACTCAAGGTTCAAATCCACTTCTCAAGCACTTGAATTGTTGTAATTTGTTGTTGTAACTTGACTTAGTGTAGCTCAGTGAGTCCTTTTAGAAAATTGAAACCCATTTGTGGGGACACCTTGCGTTAAAAGGTGGTAGCAGCGCCCCCTTCTGGATGAAGCGCAGACCTGTCCAGCCTCGCCACATGAGTTTTCTCTCTCACAAAAACACACTAGGCAGGTTGTACAAAGTCATGGTGTAGAACAAATCCGTCTAGAGGCTGCAAACATTATACTGGAGACAAAATGTGAAACAAATTTATTTACGCTTTGTATCAGCCCATTTGCTCATAGTTTCAGGATCGGGGCCGAGGCTCCCCTCGCTGACGCATCACTTCCGGATTCTCGCCATATTAGATCAGGAAATGTGCAGATCTAAAGATTTTTACTCAGGAAATTCTTGAGAAAATTGAAACTATAGAAAAAAATTTTTTTATAACATGTATAACACAGATAAATGGACAGAAATTAATTTGGTACTGTCAGGCGAGGTGAGACCTTGCCTCCCCCGCCTTCCCTGACTGCAGTCAGTGACTGCACGTCACTGACGAGTCAGAATTAAGTTAATGTACCAGAAAACTAAATAAATACATAAATAAATACAAAATAAAATGGAAATATGCTTATACTCTTCAAAATAACAACAGTACAGAGTAGTATCTCAGTTAGGTACATAAAAATAAGTTTTTTGTTTAATGATACGTGGTTCATACTGGAATTTAACTATACTTCAACAAAACATAATAAAAAGAATAATGTAACCAACAAAACCCAAAAGGTATAAATAGACAAAAATTGGAGAAGTGATGTTTAGAAACAGAGACACATGAATGTATGTTTAAAAAATGAAAGTCTTTGTGGTGTTAATTCTGTTTATTGTTTTCAGAAATGTCATAATGCTCAACTTGTTTCTGCTTTAAAATATGTTAAGAGGAGACAACTGCTTAAAACAGAACTGGACCTATTACCTACATCCAGAAAAGCGTGATTTGGAACTGGAAGGTATCTACCATCTGGCATCACAGATGCTCACAACACACCACAAACACACAAAAATGGATTATTATGGGTTTCGGAAGTCAATTTCAGTTTCAAAAATGGGGAATTGGAAAAATGCATCTTTGTTCTGAGGTACCAAATGGGCTCAATTGTTTTTCCAGAATTTATTTTTAGCATGCTGGGAATCCCCGACTGCTGCTATTAATCACTTTGGGGATACTTACATAGCTAAAAAACGAGACCTTAATTCAAGGTGCTTTACAAGCTGGACAACGGTACAACCCACCCATTTTATGTGTATGTATTATTATAGCTTTGAAATACCTTGATATGTTCATTTCCTTTTCATTGCCTCGAGTGTAAAACAAGAAAAAAATTATTATTTTCGTTGCACTGTACCACATAAAGTATGACAAAGGTGGATTTCAACAGGTGGATACCAGGAAGGCAAGAGAAAGTTCACCACCAGGCAACAAAAAACACTAAACTTTTTATAAATCCCTTTGGTTAATAATTAACATATCCAAATAATCTGCACATAGAAAAAATAAAAGATTAGAAATTTAGGGGAACTCTTTTATCACAGTAAGTACAAATAACTGAATTAAATTTGACACAGATGAGAGGAAAAAATACCACACCCCTAAAAAGGTTTTTGCTTGTGTTGGTAGCAGAAACCTTCAACGTAATCAGGTAGTTCAGTGATTCCTAAATGTCTCCCTTTGTGCAGTCAGAAGCTCTGATGTAGTGCTAAGGTATCGCATACTGTTGACGTCCAACGCTGCCTTGTTGGCGACTTGTTTTGACGCAGGAAGGCCAAAGTGGAGGAGTCTGCTCTGGAACGGTCAGTGGGCCAACTGTGCCAACTGCATAATTCTGCAGGAAATAGCACCGTCTTCAAACAGTACAGTCAGAGGTGACTCCATCAACAGATACATGCTGTATGGTAAGACCTCTACCTCTATGATCCACCCAACATCAACCGTTGAACAATAACTGTACCTGAAAATAACAATGAAAACAAACGCGCCATGTGATTGCTGTACTTGTGTAGCTAGAAAGGATGATGTGGACCCTGAGGTAGTGACAACATTTGTGAGAAATGCAGCGTGTCTTAAAATGACAGCATCTGTGATACCACCTCAGGAAAGAGGTTTGTCATTGACACTATTCATGCATTGCAGAAGATGTTTCTCGGGTTTAAAACTAAAATCCAATCTTTGTTTACAGAGGTCTGTATCTAATCCTTGTAAGTATAAGATTGTCTTCACTTGTCATTTTTATTTTAACGTTTAACATGATTTATCATGCTCATGCTGCCTTTTTTGCCTCTGATCTGTTACAGGACGATGCTGTGGCTTTGGGCATCCAGATCAACATGTATTTCCTGGTTCCCTGAACTGTGAACATGCAAGGTTTTCCCTTGAAAATAAATACTCTTGCAAGGAAACGGCAATCTTGTTAGCTACACATTTGTTGGACTGGGGCATAAATTAGTAGCAAGGTATGAGCTCATCTTTACCAGCCACAAGTAACAACGGACACTCCCTGACAGGGTTTACAGTTCCTGATTGGCTGAACATACCTGATCCAGGTAATGATGGCTGCAGAAGCACAACAGGAAGTCTGGAGGACCAGGGTTGGTTACCTGTAAGCAGATAAAACATAATACAGTAAATACAAAATAGCAAATACTGCAATTAAAGTGATGGTAATTTAATCAAGTTTATGAAGGCATCACCTGCAACCACCTACAGCACAATGACCCTAAAGATCACAGTAAGTCTAGTACACAAGTGAAAGCATGTGACTTTTACCAAACTTTTATGTGGGAATGTGTTCATATAAATTAATCATATGCACCATGAACTGGTGTGTGGTGTAGTAGTTCTACTAAAACCCTAAGTCAGTCTTGCTGGTTATCCCTGTCACTTTCACACACTTTCAGTACAGAGAACGACAGGTGGCCTGAGCAGAGCGTAGAAAACACCTTTGTGGGTGAGGATCAACCCACATACACCCAGTAAAAATGTGGGGAATTCCCACAATGCCACTGAACAGAAATACCTGGTCACATAAAGGGAACAAGGTGTGTGCTTCTGCTATGGGTTTATGCTAATGTCACCAGAGGTATTCAGGTTTTTGGATTTTGAGGTCAAAGACACAACCTGGAAGTGGGCTGAGTTACTGTGTAGCAATAAACCTATTATATTATTATTAAACCTATATATATTACAATTATAGTATTAATTAATTAATTAAATTAATGTCTTGTTCAGAAAAAGTTTAATAAAGCGACAAAATATAACATGTCTGCTTTATAAACGGTGCTCTGGTAGTTAAATGACCATAAACGCACATTCATGGTTTGGTTCCAGCTGCAGCCTTCGTTGAATGTTGTGTCTCTGAATGAATGCAGAATGGCAAAACAAGCAGCATGCCAGCAGCGTTTACAAGCAATAATTCAATCGCTCCCACTTCTGGCCTGATTCAAATGCTGCACATAAGACTGTATCGATCTCAGCTGTAAAAACAGTTATGGCACCAAAAAGTATTTTGCCAAAGGCCATGAACACTTAAGACTTAGATTAAATTTAAAAAACTGAGGACCCGTTACTCACAAGCAACAGCAAAAATAGAAGCTGAGGTTGGTTTCTTGGTAAAGTCACTGGTGGAAATGCAGAGTGAAAGTAGCTGAACCTCACTAGAAAATAATAAATCAATAATACAACAAGAACAACAATAACACTGACATAAATCTTGAAAATAAGGAATCATCTCATGGGTCCATAAACCTCAGCTGGCAGCAACGTGAATAAAAATGATGATAATAAAATATTCTTCTATAAATTTAAGCTATAAAGTGTGATATGACAATAATGTCAGTAAAATAAATAAATCACCTACGTTACAACACTTTTTTTTATTAGTGGGTCTAAGGAGTCAACAGGTTTACACTACTTTAACATGACCACACTGTACATTACAAGTTCAACAAAACTGTAATCTTCAATTTTAAGATGCAGCTGACTTACTTTTATTTTTTATATCAATTCACCTGCAGTTGTTTATGTGTAACATACTGAACAAACTGTAGCAGCAATAGCACAACAGAAGTGTGAGCCTTAATTATCATAAACAAATCACTGACTGTTATACCAATGGACTGACATCATGTTAGTGGTAGTAGTTCACTGGAGACCACACTGACTTTAATCCGTCCATCGCTTCATCATGTGTGATTTCCTGCACGCTGTGGTAAATAATGTGGCATTTAATAGTACTTATTCATCCCTCTGGTTGAATCTAACGGTTTACTATGAAACACAAGTTATGCTGCTGGTTCCCTTATTGATTTGTGTGGGGACAGCACCCAGCAGCCCACATCTAACCCGTTTAACTTCCGTGTCACGTATGTGTGTTTGTTTGTATGTGTGTGCATGTGCTTGACAGACACATGCATGAGGAAAAAGAAATTTGTGACATTTAGGCCATCCAGGAGAAGACAGACTGGTTGGCTGGGGATGTCCCAGGAGCACGAAACCAAAAACAGCAGTGAAATGGAAATTGACCATCTCACTCTCTCGTCTCTGGCTCACACTTGCATTCTCCAAAACCAACATGTACCTTTCACTACTGCTTTCATGCAAAGATTTCCCATCCGCATGTCTACTGTTACATTTGAACTACTGTAACTTTTAACTTCTCACCATCTGTATTTTGCAAACAATTCAAGCAATAAATTAAAACATTTGTTTTTAATCTTGTGGCAGAGCTGCTTCTGCATAAAACCTGCTTTTTACGTTGTGTGGGAGATATTCAAATTGTCAGTAGTAACCCAACTACACTTTACCTACTCAACCAGTACATTATTATAAAATATATAAAAAATAAAATGTTTCTCAGATGTTGTTCCTGGGATCTGTTGGAACCACTCTCCCAGTTTGGGAGTTACAGCCCCCAGTGTTCCCATGACCACGAGGATCACTTGTGCCCTCACCCTCACATCTTCTCTATCTCGTCTTTCAGCCCTTGGTACTTCGTGCTCCTTCTTGCTGATGTTGCTATCACCTGGGATTGCTACATCCATCACTACATCCTTGATCTCTTGTGTGTCTGTCATTCTCAACCACCTTTGGGGTGCGTCCCATATGGACTTTGGGACTCCCAGCCTGTACTCAGCACAGATGTTCCTGTACTCTATCCCGTCCACGTAGTTATGGCGTTCCATGTATGCCTGCCTGGTAGCACCTTGCCTCCTGCTGTTATGTGCTGAATTGTTTTAGGGGCATCTTTGCACAGCCTGCTCCTGGGGTCCTGCCTGGTGTGGTAGATCCCAGTCTCTATTGATCAGTTACTCAGAGCCTGCTCCTGTGCTGCTAGGATCAGCGCCTCCATGCTGTCCTTCAGTCCAGCTTTGTCCACTTCTTCTATCTGCCAGTGGTACATACCGTGTAGGGGTTTGTCCTTTCATGAGGGTTCTCCTCTTCCTTCCCCATCTACTCTGGCTTCTGCTGCCTGAGGTATTCACTAAGCACATCATCTGTTTCTGCATCCATTCAGCTGACTTCTCAGGACTTGCCCTTTGGAGGTACTTAGTGGTTCCTGTTTTCCTTGCGGCCTGTTTTTTTGCCTTTGGGATTCCAACGTATCTGTAGCTATTCTCCACATCTGCTATCTTGCCTTCTGGTAGTTCTATTCCCTCAGTACTGAATACCTTTCCTCTCCTTGCTACCATGCAAACATTTATCCAGTCTTGGTGGTATGTATCGGTGAGTCGATATCTTGTTCGCTCTTGGCATACAGCTTGATGTCATCCATGTAGAGGAGGTGGCTGATGATTGTGTTATTTCGTAAATGGTACCCGTAACCAGGCTTGGTGATGATATGGCTGAGGGGGTTTAGGCCTATGCAGAACAGTGGCTTGATGTTGAAGTTGGCCACTTCCCCATTGAGCTCTGGATAAAGGTTCTAATCATCCTTGATCTTGTACAGTTCCAAGCATTCCATAATCCAAGTGTGAGGCATTGCATCATAGGCTTTCTTGTAGTTAATCCAGTCAGTGCATGGGTTGGTATATCTGGTTTTATGTTCAAAATATTTTCATGCCTGTGGTAATTTCTTGGAGAGACTTCCGAGCACTACTAGATCCCTTCTTAGAAAGATTTCACTGTAAGTAATAGGGAACAAGTCTGTGTTTATCTTTCTGTGTAAAATGTGTTTCTAGTTTAACTTGAATTAGTGTTTTATTGTTTTATGTACAAAATTCCCAACATGTTTTATCATTTCTCTACAACAGCTCAATGAGGAAACATTACGTGGGGAACCACGATGAAATAACATTACCAGTGTTCATGTTTTAAGTACAACACATCAGGAGGGACAAGTTTATTTTTTGAATATATTTACACACGCAGCCTATGAAGTGTATACACATTAACTCACAATAGCTCTATGGAGTCTGTCCTATAAATAAAGCAAGTTCTTCTTTTAAAGCAGAAACTGTGGGTGGTCATTACAGTAGGTGACAGGGAGGGTTGGCCATGAAAAAGTTGCCAGGTTCATCGTAGGGACTACGCACACAGACAAACGATCTGCACATTTACATTATAAACAGATGCCTTTATCTGATAAGTGATTCACACAAAATGCTTCTCAAATGCTTTGCTGTGAAAGTGCTGTAAAGACGAGCAGTGATCATTAAACTTAACAACAAAGCTGAATTGGCAAATATAAATTTACTTATTATTGTTTTATACAAGGGAATTTTTAATCAATGTTGACTGCTGGTAAATGTTAGTAATCATACCCATACTGTTCTCTAGTAGTTTAAAATACAATAAAAAATTCCCATGGCCTAGTTACTTACATTTTTAATGCCACGAAAGATCAAATCAAAGTGAAAGAACATTTGAGCAGTTTACACATTGGTCAAGCACAAGCAGCGTGGCTAAAATTTGACTAATATGTAAACAGAGTGAAAGATTGAAGTTTTACGTGAAGCTACTTAAGTATTTATTGTTCAGTTGAAAAAAAAGAGTCTTTTTAAGCTTGCTGGATAACTCACCTGCATTAACACCTGACAGTAGTAAGCATGCGTTCTAATATTAGTTTTGCCTGCATCCATGCACCTAATGCACCACTGCTGTCCTACAGTGAGGCTGTGTCTCATTTCCACCTTGTGCTTTCATCCTGCTCTCAATGCATATGAGATTTAAAAAGGTTCCTAGTGAAGTCACTATGTCAAATCTCCAAATAACATCACAGGCAACTTGCATTATACCTGCAACAATGTCAGAGTCAATCAGTCAGAGTCAGGACAAACATTCTAAAGAATTTACTGCTTTGACCATCTATTGCCCATAATATAGCATATAATATAGCGAAAGGTTCTCAGGGTGTAAAGGCTGAGAGTGAAAACCACAGGTGAATGTTTCTGACCTTTACGCTTTCTGTGTAAGAGCAAACATCCTACTACTGTGATGACTAGAGCCACACAGGCTTCGGTCTGTTTTGAAAAAGGCTGTAACACCCTCAGTGCATCCAGAAATGCAAGCATGACTTGTGTCTGTGCCCAGGGAACACGTGTAGACTGCATCGTAAAGAAATGCCCAAGCAAGTGATGCCAGCGACAAGACAAGAAGCCAGCAGATGTGACACCAGATAAGCTTAGTACAGTTTGTTTCATAATCAGTCAAACACAAAACAGGAAGTAGGGGACATTTGATGTGATGCATCCCAAAAAGGTTCAAAATAAACATGTGCGTGTGAAAAATACATGAAGCTAGAATTTTCTTCTTCAAGGTTTCTTGACTTAAAATAATAAGTCAACAATTCAGAGAATTGGGGGCAGATCTTACTCATACTGTCCTCTTGCTTGTCGAAGATACTCTAAAACACCCGGCCAGCGCGTTGTTACACTAAAGCAACTTTCATACAACAGTAGCTGAACCGCCACTTAAAAGTTTCACTGCTTTCACTCTTAGTCACACAGAGACAAGGCTGAGAGGAAGTGTCTGAAATTAACTTAGATTTTAGCTAGTTTAAACTTGTGAATTGTGATAACAAATATTGTGATCTTTATAACACAAACAACCCCAGATGTGTTCAAAGTACAAAACCTGTTAATGCACCTCATAAATGTAAAACATGTTCACCATCAAGACTAAAAGGTTACGTCTACTGCAAACGTAAACACGTTTAGTTGTAACTGTGTCTATTCTGGAAACTGAAACAGAGGAGACACAGAAGGTGGCAGGAGCTGCCAGAAGGGGAAGTCAGCAACATAAAAAAGACGGGCAATATCTGCACATCACCATTAGGCCGACACAGACCCGACGCAGTGTGAAGAAAAAGTCCCCGTCAGAATTGTTTGGGAGTTCAACAGTGACCTATAAATGTGGGAAGTCATGAACCACCCCCTCACGAACAAACACAAATGTGTTAGTGAGGGGCCGCACCACAAGCACGTTTCCTTATGTGTCACTAAAACGCCTTAATGCTCAAAACCTTACGCTCCCACTTCAACAGCTTTTGGTCTAATATTTACTAAATCATTACAAAGGGACAAATATCTTTGCTCCACATCAAAGTTATACTATATGAAACTGTCTTTTGGTTTCATTAAGTGAATAAACATGTCACACCAGTCTCTGTGTGGCGCCTCTCAGTTTTCCTCTACATGCCGTTCGCTTTGCTGTCCGCCGATAGCGCCACCTACTACCCAGCCTCGCTTCCTCCACTTTGTCTAACCACAGATCTCTGCATAGGAAAAAAAAAACTCCATCGCATCTTCACTACAAGCCCTGCAAAGGGAAAGCCCTGAGCCTGACGTGCCTCACACAGAGATGCAGAAGACACATTTGGACAGTGAGCGGTCAACACATGCTGGGTAAGTCAAGAGTTACAGATTGAATGTCTGGCCTATATGTGTGGCAGGGTCAGTTGTATCTTCTAATCTAATGAATATAAGATAAGCCTTTTATGGTGTGTACACTGCTAAGTATACATACAGAGGATGGTGCATTAAGTTCCATTCATGTGCTATTAGCTAATGGTTGTTGTTTTGCTACTTTATTTGATGCTGCTGTTGTCAGTTAAATAAGCATGTGATGCAATATTACAAAAATGCTACATTCAACTAAATTTCAAACGATTTCCTCTCATCTCCAACTGCAGACCTTAGACATACAGATTTGGTAAGAAATGCTATGTTCTCTGTGTAAATGCGTTCATTAAGATCACAAATATTAATAACTGTGTGAGCATAGATGATGATACAGTGAGTTTATAACTGCTGCTGCTGAACCAAACATCATATATGCTGCACCTACTTCTGTCCCCTGTCTTTTTCTGTCACTTAAAAGTCAAATGCAGTAATAGCTAAAGTTGATAAGGTGCTTGTACCAGTAAGGGCAAAAAACTCCTGGAAAGTACCCACAGACCACCATAAAGCCTAAGGTACCACAGCCACTGCTGCTGGTATTTCAGCAATCAGTTTAAGGTTTCACTTTATGTCATTCTGAATGAAAAATAACCCACCACAAATGGTAAACTCTCCTGCCACTCTCTGTGCTGGACCAAAACCACCCCACCCAGGTAAAACCCCAGAGGGGCAGAGGCAAGTAGAGGGGACATGTTCCCATGTTGGTGGCGGTGCCACAGCTAGGCTTATACAGGTTTGAATGTGGTCGCTTTCTGCATCCAGGTCAAGACCTTATATAAACCCACATAAGGTGAGTATTTTGTAGTTGTTACATTTTGTGTGGGTTTTGACCAGAATTCCACTGATGCGAAAATGACCAAACTGAGGCAAATATGTCACAGTGACAACGTCAGACAGGTTCCTCAGGACATGTGAGATAGTGTTAGTGCTAGTTGCTCTAATGACATTGGTGGAAGATGTATTCAGGTACTTTTCTATATAATCATAGTCATTCAAAACAACATTATTTCCAGGTTGTTTTTTTATTAAAAAAAGAAAAAAAGAAGACTGCTACTACAGGATTCTATCTTTGTTTGCTTTGAATAGATTTAAATGAAATCAAGATGTAAAGACAAGAAATTTCAATGTAAAACTGTTGTTTGTAGATCTCTTAAATGTTGCACTGGGTCCCATTGACACTGACTGTTGGGAACCATTGGTTTAATAAGGTGATAGTTGTGTTTCCATCTATAAAGCGATGGTAGAGTTACTCTTAATCACTAACAGTAACTTTACTATAGCCCCCTGCAAAATGTTAATAACTAATTTGAAAGCTATAAAATGGAGATTCCGAGTATTATATTTAATATTATTTTAATATTGAGGCATAATATTGAGCAAAATGAAACACATTTAAGGGCACTGAAGCCAAACCCCAAAAACCAAAATAGAGGCCACATCTAGTCTGTTAAAGGGCTACTATAAGCTCAAAAAAAGGGTTGAGGGGCCTGGTACACAACATGTTGAATCAGAATCCAAAAGGTTTGTGGAATAATAAATGTAGTTAAAGTATTTGTAAAAACAACATATGGAGCATGATCAAGTTAAGCAGAACCAGACTTGCTTAACACTTCTTAAACATCAAACCAAAGTGATGTATGTGCTTCTGTTTCACTAGGATGGAGGTTCAGGCCAGATCCTCTCATAAATACCTGCTGCTGCAAGTGTGGTGTGGTCTCCTCACGGTCACCATGGTGGTTATGGCGGCACTTCTGGTTTCAATAAAATCCAAGTCTACCGAGGTTGGTACATGTGGTGCGCATAAAAACAGAAGCTAACATCGGAGTCGTATTCTTCTAACAGGTCAGCTCCAGTCCCTCAGTTCTCACATCACATGAACGAGTGGGGTGATTTCTTTTGTTACCATCTTTGCAACATTACGTGTGTTAGTAAATTAGAAAAGGCTAAAGTCCCAGTGAAGGCCTCTGGGTGGCAGCAGGCCGTAACATATCCATATACTGTACACAGCACATCCAGCAATAGAACAACCACAAAGAATGAGCAGGATGAATGTGACTGCAGAGGTGATATGAGGATGACGGCTTGTTGTCTTTTGTAGGAGGTCTCTAGGTTAAGGCCAGACAATCCAACAGCTCACCCTACAGGTACGTTAATGTCAAGAAACATCCCAGCAGCACAAAAACATACCAATTATTGTTTAATATACCATTTTATTTAATAAGCCACACAAGGGATTTATTGCTATACTTCTCTTTTCCAGTCATGCCCTCTGCCACACGGTTGAAATCAGTAGGTACGTAAGATAATAGATTTTTTGAAATTGGACATTTTGCTGAACTTTTATAAAAGGTATTAAAACAAACAACATGAGGTGTAACTGTTACTATAGTAACTGAATCACCAACTGACCTTTGAACCTTGCTGCTTTTTAGGATCTTCCCTCTCATACATCCAGTTAATCAAGTGTAAGTAAACTTCCTCTTCTGACTAATGAGAACAATTGCGAGTTCATAAAGAAATTACATGATACACATGTATTATAAATTTTGTTCTTGGTTGTTTATTAATAAGCTGTTGGTTAATAGTAAAATATGTCACTTCTTGATAATGATCTCACAGAGAAGCCAACACAGAAGTATCACTTTTTTGCCTAAATATGTTTCCGTGAAGATGAAACATGTTTTGTGGTCACGTCCTCATTGTACGTGTCTCACTTTACTGTATAAAAATGGGCCATCTCACTCACCCACATATGTTGGCTGTAACACCATCAGACAGGTCTCTGGGAGCTGCTGAGTCACTCTGAGAAACGTAGGAAGTGACACAGATGACAGCGCAGGCTGATGGGAAGTGGGTGCACAAGTAAATAACAACAAAACGCCTACACGTTTGAATTCTCTGACACAATCAAAGCGAGCAGTTCAGATCGACGGAAACACATTTCACTGGGTCAGTTTTGACAATGCATCAATATGAAGGCTAAAGGTTAAAGATCTATCTCCTGAGGTGTCATTACCTGCGCTGGCTGCATATAAAATGGCTGTGTTGTGATACAGCAGCACAGTTGCAGCACATCCCTGTCTACAGAGTCGTGCTAAACCGCTGCCTAGACGGAGAGAGTCATACAGCATTGTTCTGTTTCCAGCCTCGTGCGCTGAGTTCCTCCCACTACACAGCATTTTCCCCTGTGAAGATGCATCCTGAGACCACAACAAATACGAAGCAGAGCTGTAATGTGGGCTGCACTCACATAAGCTATAATTTAAGCTTAGTTTGTCAGGCGATGCTTAGTCTGCAAACAGGAAGAAAATCATACGCAGCCATTAGCTTGCGGTTCGACTTCTTTATCCGACCTGGGTCATAGTGTGAATGGAAATATTTACACAACCTAATTGTCCAGATTGAAACTATATTTCACATTTATTTCTTTTTGGGGCTCTGATAACAAATATGTTTATATTTTTTATTTTAAAACAAGTGACAGTTTCTGGACCTGACACTAATCTCCATAGGTTTAATAGGGTAAAGCTTCGTTTTTACCATGATATCATTACCCATCAGGTGCTCTAGTCAATGTCTAAAGCATTTATATACCATTGCCTTAAAATTTTAATGAGTTAGTTGAAAATGTTTAATAGATATGAATGACTAAAGAACACATTTGTTTTATTTCCTGTAGCTCAAAACAATTCCTGGGAGGTAACGCCTGAATATAAACTATGCTCCCTCCTCCTGCGCAACAACTCTATCTCCTGCATGGAAGACAGCTTGTACTTCATCTACGCCCAGGTCACCTTCTCCAAATTCTCCAAGAGTAATTTAAACAAATATGTGACATTGCGCAGAAACCCAAGACCTGGTAAAGAAGGCAGGAAACTGGTGGAGGGAGTCTTCCCGAGCACGACAGACAGCTCCGTGTGGGTGGCGAAGGTTGTCAAGCTTCAGAAAGAAGACGTCGTCAGCTTAGAGATCACAGATGATTGTTTAAATGAAAACACATTTTGGGGAGCATATCAGCTTTAAAAGTACTGCAGGGCTCTAGCATTTGTTATAATTATCATTATGATAAGATACGATACGATAAGATATATATGACATGACACGACATGTCATAGTTACCTTGTACCTTGTAGCCACTACTCTGCTGTTTATTTGATATTAAATATGTCTATAGTCATTCAAAGTCAGTGCATGATAAAGCCCTAAAGGCCCTAATCTAGCTCCACCTAGGGACCCAATTGGATCCCAAGGGCTGCATAGAGTTAAAACACGTTTTACATTTTAGACTTTATTGATTTTGTTCAACTTGATTGCGTATTGATAACAATATGTCTTCTGTAATTTATGGTGGATTAATATTATATTAGTTTAACAATATTGGAATGTGGTGAGTTCAAAGAAAAATAAATGTATAATATCTCACAGTCACTTCGTCTAGTTACTGACTTTATGACCACATGGTGGCGCCAACGTCCCCCAAATCACAAGCAACTACTCAAGTGACCCTTGTCCTCCACAGGCCCTCATCATTATGTTCTCACCCATATTGTACAGTACAGCTTGATATTGTACAGTACAGCTTGATTACAAAAGGCATCACAAAGATAAACTGTTTTGGCAAAAGTGTTTTTTATCTTTGGATACACGAGCGAGCAGTAAGGCAGACGAGCCGGAGTAACAGATACAAAACAGGAAGCCACAAATTTGATGCAGTCATGCTACTTCCCCTGGTCGTATGTGAACTCAGAACGCCCTCAGACCAACACATTCCTTGTATGCTGTATTTATACTGTAGCGTGTTAAACAACCCGACTCTGATTCATTTGTGGAGGTGAACTAGGGCAAGTAATGGTGAATATTAAGTAAGTATGCTTTTACAGTACATGCACACGGGGAAGTCCTTTCAGAACCCAACAAGGTCTGCAGTTGTGCTCCAGCAGCAGATCCGAGTAGTTCATAGACGTACGTGAGATTAGAAAATCACCTTTATACACTGTAAAACATTATAGAGTTTTCTTCTTACCGGCATATATAGATTTGATGTGTTAATTTAGCCTAGGAAGTCGGTTTTCTTCATCTCCTTCAGACGCAGGTGATTTTGTTTAGTGTTTCTTTGGTCCTTGTCCAGAGGAGTCTGAAGAAGACCTTCGTGTCAAACAACCCCTGGAAAAAAAGAAATGTAATTATTTGTATTTAGCCTGAAGTCTGACTTGACAGAACCCTAACAAAACGTATTTCCTACTGTCTGGTCAAACATCAGGACGACACCACGATCTCCTCCCTACACTGAAACAGCGACAGATATTAGCGTTGTGCTGATCTCCACTGCTGTAGCAATAACTTCAACTTTGAAGAGGAGATTATTTAACACACGTAAAATATAACGAGAACTTCAGTGAGTAAGCATGCGAACTACAGCTTCAGCTAACTGAGTCATGCAGCTAAACTCTGACAAGCATGGCACCATAATCAAAATAATGCAAGTATATGAGCAACTTTGTGAGCGAATCAGTCGACCGCAAGAAGAGGATGACATTCTCCTCACCCTGTATGAAAAAAACGTAGTCTCATGTCACAACATTAGCGTTACCTTGTTTACTTCACACATGTTCATCAGATACATTTTAGACAGAACAATTACCTCAGCAGATGACAAGACTAGCAAACTAGTAGCTAGGCGCTAGCAATAAACGGTTCGCAATAAACTAATAGCAACTGTCAGTTAGCAACTAGCAGCTAGCAACAGGCAGTTACAAACTAGAAGCTAGGAGCTAGCAACCAACGGTTAGCAACTGGCAGTTACATGTAGCAACTAGAAACTAGCAGCTAGCAACAGGCAGTTAGAAACTAGTAACTAGGAGCTAGCAACAAACGGTTAGCAACTGGCAGTTACATGTAGCAACTAGAAACTAGCAGCTAGCAACAGGCAGTTAGAAACTAGTAACTAGGAGCTAGCAACCAACGGTTAGCAACTGGCAGTTACATGTAGCAACTAGAAACTAGCAGCTAGCAACAGGCAGTTAGAAACTAGTAACTAGGAGCTAGCAACCAACGGTTAGCAACTGGCAGTTACATGTAGCAACTAGAAACTAGCAGCTAGTCACTGCGTCACCACCAAATATTTAGAGAGGTGCTGTTTCACTCTATAAAAAGCAGTATTTAAAATGATTTCCTGGGATGTCCACTTTACTCAAGTCTACATTTCAAATTGATCCTACACAAATGATCTACCAACCCTTCCCACGCTAGAAACCATTGTTGCGCAATTGTTGTTAAGTTTATTCACCAAGTTTGTCATCAACTGTTTATAGATCCTGTAAGTCTGAATTTACAGTGACATAATGAAGCATGTGGGAAGTGTCCTGGACCTTATCGGTGCTCGTCCAGGCCTGCGGGTCGCTTTAAGATCAGAATTTCTAGACAGCATGACGTCACCTTCGCTCACACACGCTGCTCACTTCCTCACCTGCAACACTTGAGCCTTTGTTGTGCTGCGCCTCTGAAGTTGTGCGGTGATTGTCAGGCTTGTCTGTCAGCTTTTAAGTATGAACTGTGATGACATTTCAGGGTTCATGGTTGAAACAGGAACGTTCCAAGTGTGTTTGTAATAGATTAACCTGTGCAGCAGCTTGACTCTGCCTCAGCCTTTGTTATTCATGTGGGAAAGGCCCATTTATTTTTCTGAGGATTGCTTTCTTCACTAACCTTTAGAGTTTGTTCTGTTAAGCAGAGAGAGGAGCAAAGATCTGTAGGAGGCCTGTAGTTAGTTAAAATATTGAACTTCTTGGGCTATCTAATACTAAGCCATTAATTCTACTTTTACAAGGCTTTAACTTTTAAACACATACAGAATTAATAGCAGAGTTGTTAAGTGGGACTGTGAAGGTCCAGCTAGGTCAAAACCACAATTCAAGTAAAAGCTTTTAGAACATTTTAAGTCCTTGGGTGAATATTTTAATCTCATTGTGTTTTGTTTAATATGTCCATCATTATAACTTAAATCCTTGGTTACATACAGTTGCGTGGACTGTTGATATGATATATAGAATTGATGACCTGTTTTTTCCTATATATTTATCATTTACAGTTGCATCATATTGTGTGACAGTCACCACTGGGTGACTGTAGCACTTAAACAATGACATTACCTAATATTGTAACTCACTTCCTGCTTCTTGCACACCACCCATTGCTTTGTTAATGGTGTGTTTTTATTTATAAGTCATAATAATAAAAAACACAATGCGTGTCATCATTTCCTCTTTTCCGTCAGTTATGACATTCCCTATCATTTGATTTAGTCATGATGCAGACAGGATGAACTTCCTGTATTCTGGTGTTGTGGCCTTGTTTGTTGGCTGTTCATTGCCCGAGCCTGTTAAAAGACCAACAGTGATGACTAGGCCACACAGCAACGCTTTAAAATGGACTTGTTGTGATTCTAAGTTGATGTTGTAATTGGTGAATTTCCAATTAGATAGAGGAGGAAGGCATGTGGAAAAAAGTCACAGCTCTTTTAGCCACCACCTTATTTGTAAGAACAAAGCCAACAAACTGTAGAGTTGCTTCACTTAAACAAAGGTTGATGTGTGCAGCCACAAATATCAGCAGGTGTAGAGTAAAATTCACAAACGCACTGCAGTAACACTAGATTTAATGACCTAAACATTAGAGAAGTGGATCTAGGACCAGTGTGCAACTTATGAGTCCCCAGCAAATGGGAAAGTCTGGAAACAAAGCAGTGCGAGTCACTGCAAAACTCCTGCTGTGGTGCCCTTTGGCAAGGCACTGCCTTCAGATTCTGCTAAAAGGCCGCTAGGAGATGTGAAACTGAAGATTAGCGGAGTAGTCTGCGAGACACAAAGGTCATAAAAGTGAAGTGTTCTACCAAAGCACTGTGTATGTTAGTCACTTCTCCTACTATCAGTCTGGATTTGAGCCAACACAACCACAGCCGCTTAGATGTTATCTGTGTTATTTTCTAAACCCACTCATTTTACTTCATCTTAAAGCCGATGAGTAATGATCTGGGTACAGTGACAACCCCACAGAGAAATATCACCCAACCTTACAATTTGTTCTACATCCTCATTCATTTTTTATTCAGTAGCTCTTTGTATATCATCAGCTATTCAAGGGATGATTTTAGTACAAATAATAATAAAATGTAGCAACCGAACAAACGGGGGGACAGTGGAAACAAAAATGGATTTAGAAGGTGAAATAAGTGATTTATATTAACGTGGTGTAGTACAGAACAAGTTAAAGTTGTGGGAAACTGAGGATAAAGCTGCTCTTTTTCACGTGAGGGAAGCGCAGCGTGAATCGAGCACAGCACTACAGCTACAGAATTACAACTCTGACTCAGAGAGCCTTCAAAGCTTTCCTCAATCCTTACAGTCATACAACCTGACACCACGTCCAGGCCCTGAAATGTGCTGGTATTTGTTCAGGCTAAGTTACACTGGTTGTCCCAGCTGGTTTACAGACCAGACGTCCAACCACTGACACTCAATAAGAGGCCAGTCCCACTATTAATAAACCCTCAGAGTGAAATAGGACCCTTACTTACATCCAGCTTGTTCATTGACCCGTAGCAGTAGTTTTAAGTTAAAATATTGGTTTTATCCACATAATTTGTAAGTCAGTGAGTAAATCAGTTGTATTTCATTATGACCTTTTACCTTTTGATTGGTCATTTTTTCTTTAGGTTGCAGTTCATTGTACTCACCAGACTGGAGATGTGGCCACACTGTGACATGACCAAATAAAGTCACAGTTTAAAAGGCACATTGCACAAAAGCCCACAGATGAATTTAGAGGTGAGATTATTTCATAAATACAAATAAACTTGATGGTAAACATGAGTCATGTGGTGACGTACAGCAGGTAGGAAGGAGCTGAAGTAGGAAGTCAGTAGGAAGTCAGTCGGTCAAACAGAATGTCATGTTACCAGATTGTGAACATCTTTTTCTTATTTTTGGGTTTTACTAACCTGGAGTCCTGGTTTGAATTATTGTGTAATACGTGTTTATCTGCAACATCACTGTGGCTTTAGAGAAAACATATATTAAAAAACAGATGGCGGAATAAATAATTGATGCTATAAATAATTAATAACTAATGGTTGATGTGCTTTTTGTTAAAACTCTATCCATGTTTGTGGGTGATACTACTATAATAATCCACAGACAGACATGTGTGAAGGCGCTATATGAGCATCTCAAAGGGCTTTCCTCAAAAACAAACACAGATACAACCCTTAAAAAGTACACAGACCCTATGGTATTTACTCTGAAGGTTTTGGTTTTACTTAATAAACAACAACAGGTAAAGAAGAAGTTATAAGCAAGAAAATCATTGTTTTACTTTCAGCCAGAAACAAATATAAAGGCTTAAAAAAACTTAAACTAAACTATGTCCTTTTACAATGACTCGGTGTTCAGATATGAGATTATCAGCAAATGACCTATATATACACGATCATATGAGATAGCTGAGTTTCACTACTATCAGACTCAAACCTGTTGATTTCATTAATATGATATTTAAAGAAAAGAAAGCCATTATTGATCATTATCACATCTGTTTACAATGTAACAACAAAACTGGTCTTGGGCATTCAGCCCATTCCCTGGGGGGTCAGTGGGCTGCAAGGCCAATGCTCTAAACACTGAGCTACCCGGCCAACACACTAGTGTATAGACTAAGTTTTTGGTAACACCAAAACTAAAACAGTCAAACGTGTTCGTGACACAGAATCGGAAAATGAGATATCAAGTCGTAGAGTAGGTGAAGCCCAAATTCCTGGAGGCATGAGGTTTGTAGGCCACCAGACTATACAGTGTGGCAGCGGAAGCCACCTAGCATTTGTGGGTAAACCTCATTCTGGCCTAGTTTATTCTTTTACACATCAACAGCTCCCCCTCTACGAGCCCACACATGGCAGCACATGAGGAGGAATGACGAGAAGGCAGCCAAAGCCTGTGATGTGGACTTTTTGTTTCTTTAAAGAAATGACACCTGTGATTGAGTCAGCAAACAAATAAAAAAAAAAAGCGGCTGATGCTGTAACCCAGTCGCATAGCGGCCGTCCTCCGCTTCCTTCCATGCTTTCCTTTCTGCACCGGAGTAACCTCTGACGACACACCGTGGCTCAGCTCCAATGCATGATGACAACACAATCCAGGGATTTCATGATACAATCCATGAGAAACTTCGGCCGGCCTTTGTTCAGCAGAGAACAAAGGGAGGCTTTTACAGATATTATGGGGGAAGTAACTGTATTTGAGGTGTATGTGTCACCATATGATGCAGAGATTCAGAGTCCAAAGCAGAGAGAAAGGCCATGTGGATATTTAGGCTAAAACTAGGAGCTTTAGTTGCTAGTGTCACATTTGCCTGCCCTATAAAAAGAGCCATTTGTCTCGGAGAAAATCCGGTGGGAGTTTTCAGGTTACGTATTACTGATGACCTCTGGCTGGGAAATGAGCTTTGTTGTCAGCTTGGAAAGGTCCGGCTGATTGGAGCGCTTGATAAAAAGGAGGAGCAAGTGCTGAGTCCACATTACAATAAAAATCATTATATAAATCGATTAAGTCAAATACAAAACATTACATAAGATGTGAAAGCTCTGATTCTCCCATTCCTGGAGAACGTTTTCCAGTTTCCCCATGGGAACATGTCCATCAATCCATAACCTTTTCCATGACATGATTCTGCTGTGTTGTCCCTCCTCCTGTTTGTTGTCACAGTAAACCAACAATGTTTCACAGCATCTGCTCTTTTCAAGTCATTTTACTGTTTAGGGACATTTAATACTTCATCTGATCGTCTGCTATGATATATTATCAGTGTGGGAATGACCACAGTGCGAAATGTGATCATGGTACTTTCAGTTTGAAAATTCTGCATATTTAAATGTCTTTACGAAGCTGCGGTGCTACTGATCTTTTCTAGAACGTTGTCCGCAGCTTCCTGTGCCGGAGATGATGACCAAGATCTTCATGTGGCGTAGAATATGAATGACTGAGAATCGATGGGTGAGAGATCCAGACGAAGTGTAGCGAAGTGGCATATGTTAACGTGCGACTCTGTGTTTGACTGGATGAGTTTGTGTCATGTGGGTGCGATGATTATGTCATCCTGTAGCATTTTGCGGTCGGCTTGTATTTGAATGCTGGAATGAACAGTCATGGTTAAAGTAGAGCTATAAATTCACCGGTAATTTCACATACAACTTAACACATAAATAAATGGAATGAATAAAGATTCACAAATAGGCCGCAACTGTCAAATATACAAGAACCAGAGCCGAAGACACAACAAGCTGCTTTTACTGACAATCACATGCACTAAAAAAGAGCACAAGAGTCATCAAACTATAGACGACTAAAATAATGGGTTCCATGAAGTGACCACAGATGAAAATGATAAAATACTGTGCAACATGTTTGGTGCAGTGTGTTTTTTCTTATCGCAAACAGACACAAAATAAAAATAAGACATGCACAACAATGAAAAGATAAAAATAACAACCACAGAAACACCAGAAAAAGACAGAAACGGCCACAATAGATGTGAACGGCTGATAAAGTTACGAAATGAAGCCGAACAAGCGGAACAACGCGACGGCAACATTAAGACAGGACACGCAATGCAAACGCACAGACACGCGGCGTAACCGCAACGCGATCACAGGTAGACAACAATGACACACACGGCGCAGCCACAATATGGAACAACACAACCACAGTGACACAAAGTGACACAGACAATAAAAGTGGCCACAGAGACTCCAAGAACCGAGCAGTCAAGACAGAAAAGTGATGCAGAACCACAACCACAGTCAGCAGCGCCTACTGTACAACAAGCACTGAAAATAAATAAATGTGCAAACAAAACACAAACGGCTCACAATTCAAGAGTGTGAGTGAAATGGGAAAGACGCTCGGTTACTGTGAAAGCACATGTAGCACGATGGACATTTGGGGCATGTGGGATTAAAAAGCCCGTGTACTTGACTGTTCTGTTTCAAACGTGAAAAGTCAGGTGAAAAAGTGAAATGAGGAAACGGGAGCAGAGGCAAGTGGCTAAAAGGAGAAACGGAAAAACCTGTTCGTGGACGGGTTTGAACGCGCTTGCATCACAGCTCCGTCCTGAAACAGAAAGACACGGGTTGCCAGGTTTTGCTTTTAACAGTTTTCTCTTTTGGGACTGACATCAGATGTTTTTTATGTAAATGTAATATGTCAGAAGGAAAGAGGACGTCTCCAAAAAATCCTCAGCTGCTCAGTAACGTTTTCAAAAGCAAAACACATTAAGTTGCGGAGCTTTTTATTTATTTATTTACAGGCTACAGCTCATGATTTATTCCTGAAGATGTTTTTCTTTAGCAGCTGTGAGTCACTTGAGAGCTCACATTAGAACATGAGAATTGCTGACAAATCCTACACATTGATAAACACTTAAAACGCCTTTATATCTGAGTACGGCTGAAGCGCAGCACAAACCCGTCATTAAAGCTTCATGCGCTGCTTTCCAACCAAAGGCTGTTTACACATTCTCACATTTTTGTGGCCTTCTGTAACATCTGGGCCGATCCCGCCTCAGAACCTCGGTGAGCCGTGGATGTGGAGTGTGAACCTCAGCACTTACTGACCCACTACTGTGGGTGGCTCATGTCAGGTTTGTGTGTCTGAGGCTGTGGACTGTGTGTATTTGTGTAACTGCTCTGTGTCGCTAACGTTTTCGATTAGACAAACACTTTCCCATCGCGAAACCGCGCCTCCCGTCTGGTTCCACACTCTGATAAAACTCCACTAAAAATTCTGTGACTTCTCTTTCCCTTCTGCTTGCGGCTGGTTTCTCTCCATGGACCAGGTCGCCGGGTTGCTGCTGCTGCTGCTGCTGCTGCTGCTGCACTGTCTCCACTTTCAGAGTGACATCACTGGAGTTTCCCTTCTGCAAAAGCAGCCGCCACAGCATAAATACTACAAGGGCTCTGGCAGAAGTTCATTCTAACCCAATAGCAACACAAAGAGACGATCTCCACAGAGGACCGGAAGCAGCCGCGGGCACCGCATCCAGCCAAGTGTTTATCTGGTGATTCTTCTAATCAGCGAGCAGCCAACCTGTGAGAGCAGAGAGGGCCACAGCATGGTGGTGTACACGACGGCACTGGGAGACCTGGAGGTGGGAGAGCAGCAGAAGACTGTGGTGTTCCTGGAGAAGAAGTCGTCCCCGCGGTGGCTCTGGAAGGCGTCCGGGCTCTTCCTGCTGGTGGCCCTCTGCTTGGGAGGCGTCCTGTGCTTCACTCTGTACTGGAGCGGGAGGCCGGAGATGACGGTGAGAGGCGCCTCTGTCTGTGTGTGTGACACCAATCACACATCGGTCAGAGTTCTTTCTGCCGGCACTGGGAACAACACTTCTCTAACCACCGTAACTGTCTCTTCCACACAGAAGGAATCGGGCCAGAAGGTGGAGCTCACTGAGAATGATGCTGCCAAGAAAACAGGTAAAAGTCTGAGGAGTTTCTGTTGATTTGTCCAATCTTCTTTCATTTTATGAGTCAAACTCATGTTTTCCCTCCTGCTTTTAGAGTTCGGCAACCTGAGGCAAGTCGGCAGCAAAGCCAAAGCAGCCATCCACCTAGAAGGTGAGCCTCAGCACCTCGATGCCTGTTTGGGGCATATTGTTCAGGCCTGTGTGTGACGAGCTGCGCTAACAGGTCTTCTTCTTCTAGGCTATGACGACGACGACAGCCTGGAGTGGAGGAGCGCACAAGGCCAGGGCTTCTCCCAGGGCGGCTTCAGGATGGAGAACAACAAGATCGTCATCCCAGACTCGGGCCTGTACTTCGTGTACAGCCAGGCGTCCTTCAGAGTCACCTGCCGCGAGGACGACGGGCCCAACAGCCCTTTGACGCCTCTCAGCCACAAGGTGTGGCGCTATTCAGATTCCATAGGCAGCGACTCGTCTCTGATGAGCGCAATAAGGTCGGTGTGCCAGGGCGGCGCTCCGGAGGAGGGCCGGGGCCGCTACAGCGCCATCTACCTGGGAGCGGTCTTCAAGCTGAATAAAGGGGACCAGCTGTGGACGGAGACCAACCATATCCCACAGCTGGAGACAGAGGAAGGCAAGACCTTCTTTGGTGTGTTCAAACTATGAACTGACTGAATGCTGTGAAACGAGACCCAGATCTCAACCTAGCGCCAGAACTACTGGCTTTAGGACGTTTTTCATTTTTATTCATCATCATGGTGATGTAGAAACGTTTCAATCTCAATGGAGATAAAGGTCATAGCTCAACAGGCTATGCTGATTTTTTGAATCGTAAAAACTGTAACAGTTTGCTCTAGGTACTTATTTATTGCAATGCTGACCTGAGATTGTAGCCTGGACGTTCTCCACTGTATCAGGTGATGCAGCTCCACTGGAGAGGACAACAGGCTGTAAATGTCCTGTAAATGTCTTTTACAAACTGTATGTATTTATTTGTATTTATATTTATTTAAATTGATGCAATGAGCTGTTAAATATCATATTTATACACGTTTAGTGTATGTAAACCTATTAAAAAACACAAAAGATCTATAAATAGATCCGACTATGTGTCACTATGGGATGTTGCAGCTCCAGGACAGCAGCCCCCCCCACACACACACAGACACACAGACACACAGACACACAGACACACACACACACACATACACACACACACACACACACACACACACACACACACACACACACACACACACGCACACACACACACAGACACACACACCCACACCCACACACACTCACACGCACGCACGCACGCACACACGCACACACACGCGCACACACGCCTGCACACACACACACACACGCCTGCACACACACACGCACGCGCACACACACCCCCCCACACACAGCAGCTTGAGTCTATTATTTGGCAAAAGCTGCTGTGAAATTCCTCCCCTGCCAGCAAATACTTCCTTTGTTAGATCAGACAAGTCAAGGGGAATTTCCTACTTTTTTCGAGTCTCACTGAGTGCTGTGTCAGGTGGAGGCCCACAGAAGCCTCAGCCCAGAGCGGGTTTTCCCCGATGACCCCCCCCCCACACACACACACACCACCACCACCCGCACGAACACACACTTCTCCTCTCCCACTCACAAACACACCCTGCAGCCTCCTCCACATTACCACATACCTCAGGTTTAGTCAGCTGGAAAGTGACACGATAGTGTACAGTGCGTCGGTGTGTGGGTCCACGGTGGGACTACGTGACAGCAGCACAGCTGGTTTTCCCACACGCAAACACATCACAAACAAATTATGCACCGCAGTATAAAGGTTAGCAACACACATCCATGAGTTGTCTCCCTAATGAGGCTCCCACTGGTCGTTGCAGCTGGACCTGATGTTAAAAACCACTTCTCCTTTCATTTAATGATCTCCTTCTCAAAGTATATTTGCTCTTTAATTTCCATGAGTCGGCCTGAAGGGAAATATCAGACCTCACCAGCAAATACACACAAGTTGACAGAGCTAATTGCTCAAATGTCAACATGACTCATGAAGCTCAATAAATACCTGGTGACACCTAGTGGTCAGAGCAAATGAAGTGTGAACGGCATCAGTAATTCGCAAGAATGCCCAGTGAAAAACATTTCTTTTATTTATGGTAACATATCTGCATACACATAAATATGTCAACATTTAAGATATAGTAAATGCAAATACCCCCAAAATCCAGTTATTTTGTCATATATGTGCAGGATAATAGAAGATTTGCTAAATTCTTTCTGCATTCATATGTTACACTATCTGATCCAGGAACAGCACAGTTAATAAATATGGCCTATTTCATTCATTTATGACCGTTCTTCATCGTACCCTGAGCTAAGACGCACTAGAATACCAGCAACAGAAAGTGGAGTAACCATAGTTTGTTCAGTTTAAAGTGCACACTGAAATATATTCATATATATTTTAAAAATATCTGACAAAGTATTGTTTTACCTGGCAACAGAGCTGCTCAGGCATCATTGCTTTATAAAATCTGGATATAGCTCATGAATGAAATAGTACATCCAGATTAACTGCTGAGTAAATACACTATGTCACACTGCTTATATCCTTCTTTGATACATAACAACTGTTATTCAAAGGCGAAATGAGAAAGAAAACTACACAGATCCATCCGTCCAGATTGTCTGTTATGGGAAACATAAATTAAAAAAACATTCTTTGAAAATAAGGCTCACGAGAAATGAAGTACACAGGTTCACATAAACGTATAAAATCTTCTGTCATTATCTACAGAATCAGCCGCTGTAGAAGTTCCGTCGCACCATCAAACCTCCTGTAGAAGAATAAACTGGCTTTTACTTTCAGGAGACAAAGTTTCATTCTTATGAGCTGAAATTTGGACTTTTTTTCTCGTTTGGGTCCTGATGTCCCGACTCAATATATACAAACATCAGCCGCAGCGCCAGGTGATTTCAGTTGATGGCTACCGCTTCATTGCTGCTTAGTAGATAAAACACAAACCTCCAAAATTCATTGCAAAGTGTTACTTTAAATGACAAAACTATCAAATTGTTTGTTTCCATCAGCGCTTCCTGTGTAACAGTCGTCTAATAGACGACCGGCTTTTTTTAGATGAAGCACTTAACGCAGTCCTGACAATAAACATCCACACATGCCAAGCTCCCGGGCTCCAAGTTATGGCTATTTAATCATTTGCACATCGTCACTTCCCAGTGAAACCAGTTTCCTACACAATCGAGCCCAGTCGCTCCTCAAAGAAATGAAAACTGTACAACGCTTTGTCCGTTCGCAAAGTTCAGCTTCCACAACTCTCATGAAGTGAACAAAGTATTTAACAGCAACTCCATGACAAAACAGGCCAGATATTACAGAACAATATAAATCACTACTTTATGTGCTTGTCTAGTCAACACTCCGGAGACAAACGGTGGAGACGGTATAGCAAAGACACGAACACAAATACTTCCTTAATATCCTCGATGCAGTGTCTCCACAACAGAACAAGGGAACGGATGAGGGGGAGTCAGGACTACGAGATCTTCTGTTCCCTCCGTGTTTGAAGGAGACGTGGGGTGTGAGCGGTCTGCGCTCGTCGCCGTCGCGCAGACCGCTCACAGCAGATCTGAGATCCGTGTTGGGATTTGTGCGTCCACGCTGTATGTTAAAACAGTGTCACTGCACTGCTGTGCTCATTGCTCAAACAGGTGAAAGTCACAGTGTCTCGTCATGTGTGGTGTCCCCCCGCGTGCACCGTGCCCCCCGCCCCCCCTTCATTTATACAGCAGCGGGATCTGGCTGTTGTGACAGTGGTTGCGGCTCATCTTGCTGTCCGCTGGGTACAGGTTGGAGGAGTTGGAGAAGGAGGGCGGCAGCGAGTGGTTGTCCGTGGTGGGGTTGGGGTAGCCGGGCGGCGGGAGCAGGGACTTTGGGTCGGGCTGGGACGAGGGCGGCGGAGCGTTGTGGTTCTGGTTCTGACCCGTGGAGGGTCGTCGGCGGTTACGGAGGGCCTGACGCTCGGCCAGCTGGTTGCGGAGCGCGGAGACGCGCTCTTCCTTCTAGAAATAGAAGAGCAGAGGACGGTAGATGCAAAGACTGCAGAGAAAACCTGACATTCACACATGGATTAGCTTCATGTGCATTAGCCACATCCTCCTTCCTGCAGAGCGTGTGTGTGTGTGTGTGTGTGTGTGTGTGTGTGTGTGTGTGTGTGTGTGTGTGTGTGTGTGTGCGCGCGTTCATGTGTGTGTGTGTGTGTGCATTCATGCGTGTCTGCGTGCGTGTGTGTGTGTGTGTGTGTGTGTGTGTGTGTGTGTGTGTGTGCGCGCGTTCATGTGTGTGTGTGTGTGTGTGTGTGTGTGTGTCTGTGTGCGTGTTCATGTGTGTGTGTGTGTGTGTGTGTGTGCATTCATGGGTGCGTGTGTTTGTGTGCGTGTGTTTTTGCGTGCGTGCGTGTGCGCGTTCATGTGTGTGTGTGTGTGTGTGTGTGTGTGCGCGTTCATGTGTGTGTGTGTGTGTGCGTGTTCATGTGTGTGTGTGTGTGTGTGTGCATTCATGCGTGCGTGTGTTTGTGTGCGTGTGTTTTTGCGTGCGTGTGCGCGTTCATGTGTGTGTGTGTGTGTGTGTGTGTGTGTGTGTGTGTGTGCGCGTTCATGTGTGTGTGTGTGTGTGTGTCTGTGTGCGCGTTCATGTGTGTGTGTGTCTGTGTGCGTGTTCATGTGTGTGTGTGTGTGTGTGTGTGTGTGTGTGTGTCTGTGTGCGTGTTCATGTGTGTGTGTGTGTGTGTGCGTGTTCATGTGTGTGTGTGTGTGTGTGTGTGCATTCATGCGTGCGTGTGTTTGTGTGCGTGTGTTTTTGCGTGCGTGTGCGCGTTCATGTGTGTGTGTGTGTGTGTGTGTGTGTGTGTGTGTGTGTGCGCGTTCATGTGTGTGTGTGTGTGTGTGTCTGTGTGCGCGTTCATGTGTGTGTGTGTGTGTCTGTGTGCGTGTTCATGTGTGTGTGTGTGTGTGTGTGCATTCATGCGTGCGTGTGTTTGTGTGCGTGTGTTTTTGCGTGCGTGCGTGTGCGCGTTCATGTGTGTGTGTGTGTGCGTTCATGCGTGTCTGCGTGCGTGCGTGCGTGTGTGTGCGTGCTACAATGCGCTCACCTCCTGGATGATCTTCTGCAGCTCCCTGTTCTCCCTCTCCAGCTGTCTGGACTTCTCCTCGTCGTTGTTGTTGGTGGAGGAGCCCGTCTTCAGAGTGTCCTGCTGCTCCGACTGCCACTCGCCTCGGGTGATGAGACGCCGCATCTGGAGACCGCCGCGGGAACAAGAAGTCAATAAGGAGGAAAATTGGGCCTGAGCGCGCGCTGAACCGAATGAATAATGCATCTGTGGAGAACACCTGCCCTAATAAGACACGTTTTTAATATCAGCAGCGCTTTTAGCCAAACCTCTCACACTCTGTCTGAGCGCCTCGAAAGGTTTTCAATCATTGACATTAATTCAAAGCGAATACTTTTATCTTTGTCTGTGCTTCTGGTCTCTACACCCCCAAAAAAAGATTTGGATTTATGAAGTTTGACTTTCTGTGGGTCACATTGTTTCCTTTGTCTCCAGCTTTATTTATTCTAAACAATGTGTTGTTGTTGCCAGACATGTAAGTTTACAAAGGTTTATACGTAAAGAAACTATCTATTGTAATGTTTAGATTAACATCTAGTTCACATCAACATCAGTTTAATCTGACCAAGTCCAAATTCTGAATTTCTCCAATTTTGAAAATGCAAACTGAGCGACGCAGAGTTAGTTGTTTTCATGCATCAGGCAGAAAGGCCTCAGACTCAGACTCATTTAACCTTCTGTTTAATGTTTACACCATTATTGGATTCATCACCGTGTGCAGCTATTTTCTAAAACTGTAAGTTACAAGTCAAAGCACCTTAGGAACAAAAAGCACCACCAGCGTGATGTAGGCAGAGAAGACAATTGCTAGAGAAGCAAAGGCAAAGGAGGCGTCCTGCTGTGAAGACAGGATCATAGTCACTGGAGCCGTTATCAGGCACAGTACCTGCAGAAAGAGGAGGCAAAGGGAGAGGAGAAGTTAAAGCGAGGTTTAAAGTCAAGAGAGGGGGGAAGGCAGGGGGTGTTAGGGGGGAGGAGGTGCAGAGTTGGAGAGTGAGAGGAAAATCACATCCATAAAAGCATTAGGCATCTGTTTATGATTCCGGGGAAGGCTCCCATGTGAAAACAGCATTAAAAAGTCATGACTGAAGAGGCAACAACGCGCTGACAATCACCACATTGTCATCTCATCAGGACCTGAATCTTCCAGCCTAGCAAAGAGGAGGGAGGTCCCTTTATAGACACCATTAACTATTGACATCATCATAAAACTGAAACCTAACATAAAACAACAGCATTAGACTTCCCTCACATTAAGGAACCCAGATTTAATGCTTTCATGAAGAAACATTAATCATAGATCAATGACAAGTCATCTGCTTGACGAAAGGAGGCAAGATCAACAAATCCATCAATTAGATATTCATAAAGTATGAGCTGATAAATGTCTTGATGCTTATTAAGATGCGTTCACTTATTTATTAATTGGAAAGAAAATGACAGAAAACCCAATTAAAAGTCAGAAATGTTTGTCTGCTCCTATTTTTTTAATCAAAACAGAAAAACTGCTCCGACAGCGAAAGTGACAGAAACCACTACTTCAATACACATTTTACATCCGTTACAAAGTTACCACATGTCAAGAGTGTCAGGAAATGGTAGAAAGTATTTATCTAAAGTGCTTGAAGTGAGCATAATGGCAGCGATTTGGGTGCAAAGTGCATCCTAGGTGCCTCCATTTAAGATGATTCACTGGCCATTAGCGGCCGCTGAAAAATGTTTATGACTGACACCTGCGTTTGCCAAAGCCATTCCTTCCATAGGGCAAGAAAATAACTTCATCCACAGCGCAGAGCATGCGATATAGGAGCATCCTCACACAAGACAATGCCGCTCCACCTCCTATACCATATGAAGCTCTCATCTGAAGTGGCATTAAAAAACAAGCGCCTCATTGATGCTATTTAACGTGTTGCTGGGAAGTCTCTCACACGGTTGAAGCCCTGACTGCACAGAGCAGACGTGGGACGCACCACAGGTGCCATAAGCACCAAAAGTTATGGTTGAAATAAAACGGCTGCGTTTGGACTGAACTGCGTCCAGGGATCCGTATGTTAGAGAACAAAACCTCCAGACGCACCCGAGGGCACGCGTGAATGTTTAATGCAGGAGCTGTGTCTCCAACCAATCATTATTCAGCACCAGCACGCTTTACACTAGATCATCAGTCTGTTCCACAGCCTTTACAGAAGCACGGCTGTCAACGCTTCTGCATTAAAAATCAAGTCACTGAACGACAGATAACTGTTAGTAGCGCACCAACGTTCCCAGGTTTTAAGTCAGAAACAGAATCTACGACTGAGGCAGTAAAGACGTGTGAGCTCCATTAACTCGTCTAAACCGCTGAAAGAACCACTCGATGTCTTTCCAACTTCCAGCTGCAGTTTCCCGAAACTTTAGTCAGTTTTTATTCAGCTTAGTTCTAATATGAACTGGAAAAAAGCTTCTGGAGGCCAAAGTAATCATAGAGGCAGTGGCACTGATAAATCCCTGACAGATCCTCTGCCAATTTTGGCAAATGGGGCAATAAAGCTTTAACTTATTGCCACTTTAATGGTGATCACTGTGCGACAAAGAAGCAGCGAAGCAGCAGCGCCTAGAAACAGCTCAGGCGCCCGCTCTCTTTTCTACTTACAGCAACGTTGTAGATGGCCATGCCCACGGCCCGGTGGTCGTTGATCTTTTCTGTAGAGACGGACTTGGTCTCATAAGCCAGAAATATCCCCAGCAGCAGCAGCAGCCCCTTGTAGCCATAGACCACACCTGCAGGGCAGAGCAAACAGTGAGAGCAGATAACCACATAACACTTACTATCAACTAGAATTAAATACTGTCATTGTGTTGAATTGGCCTGATGCTGGTTCTGTGATGCACTACAAGCAAAACTATTCTGCTTTTTCAGGTGAGAGCACACTAATGACCTTCCATTCACTGTAAGGGTCTGTAGGACCCACAGGCTGCTGCCAGAGCTGAACCTGAATGCAGGTTCATCAGGCTCATTCAATCACGTTTACGAGTCAAACTCAGTCTAACGGGGAAATATTCTGATAGAACAGCTGCATAATGTCTTCTAAGAAAGCGGAACCGATTTCGACCTGGCTTCAGCTGGTCGACGAACATCCTGGCCACTTCCCAGTAGCTCATTTACATTATGGGAAGTTTTTGAAGCATGACAAAAAGTGCACAAATGTCGGGACGGTTTCATTTTTAGCCACAATGTTGAGGCTGCATTTGGATGAAGGGACATGAAGTTCAGTCCTCCTTTCGTGGCTCCCTGATGATGATCAGAGTTTTTCTTTAGCACCCTATGAGGTTGAAATTCTTGGAGTATGATTGAATTTCAAAGCACAAAAACGCCAGTGACATCGATACAATAGATGCTGGTACAAAGAAGTGTGGAATCAGTGGAAAGGCCGACACGGGAAAAAGCCTTTAACAAAGAACGACAGGACGCTGAAAGAAAAGGAGAAGCTGTGACGGAGCAACTCAGACACTTCTTCAGACCGTCCATTGTTTCTTTGTGCCGCCTCGTATTAAAGCGCCATCTTTTCTTCTTGGAGAAAGGAAATGCTATGGGGCAATGGCCCAGTTTGTGACCCACATTATTTGAATTTCGGCACCATTATACTTTCATAAGAGCTGCCATGCATTGAGAGACAGACAGATCAGAGAGGGACTGACAAGCAGCAGGAGCAGAGGAGGGGGGATGTGTGGGGGGCGGCGGGGCCGAGGACGATACCAGGCATCTTTAATTCAGAGTGAACGGCAGCGGCGCCTTCGTGGGCACGCGTGTGTGTGTGCGTGTGTGTGTGTTCGTGCCCATGTGTACAACAAAGACGCACTAAACGGGAGCAGAGAGCGACAGAGACAGACGGAGGAGTGAGAGGACGCATACCCAGCCACGTGTTCATCTTCTCAGAGCTGCAGTGCTCCAGCAAGGGCTGAATCAGGACATCCAGGTCCTCCTTGGGGGCCTCCCTGGTGAACTTCTACTCACACAGCAGAGCAGGGAGGGATGAGAGAGACACAACAGTAAAGCGACACCACAATCTGCACATTTGTTACGTCTCATTATCGGATCTCACTCAACTGCAAAGCACTTTTCAATAACCTGGATGAAGGGAGCTTCACAAACAACCTTTAAGTGACCGACTGCAAACTGTTCGCTAAGGACCAGGTTATTATTCAAACAAATATTAAATGCAGCACATCTGTCTGTCTGTTTGTTTGTGTCGGATAAATCAACATTAAAGGTTAGTGAGTGAGAGAGGATCAGCAAACGGGCCGTGACACACAAATGATCTGGTGTCTCTCTCACTTTACCTCGACCGTGATGTGCAGCGGATCCACGATCTGCCAGATCATGAGTGACAGGAAGTCGATGGCCAGAAGGACCCCGACTGTAGCGTAGAGCTTCCACGGCTCCAAGTGTTGCTGAGCAAAGACACAGAGACGACAACGGTGGTCGGTGTTCAAGGGCCGGTCCACAAACCAACACAAACAACTGGGAGCAGTGATGCGACGGCGTCCAGCTTTCTGCATCACTGGGCACAAATTGTCTTTCTGAATGTGTCTCATTGTGAGCGGGCGCATGTGTGTGTGTGTGTGTGTGTGTGTGTGTGTGTGTGTGTGTGCGTGCGTGTGTGTGTGTGTTTACTAGAGGTGTGACTGTGTGTGCAGGTGAAAAACAGATCACTATATTTGAGCTGCGACCTGAACTCATCATTTCTGCACGCGGAGACGACGCTGCCTCTGCCTGGAAGGTTTATGAAGCAGGAAGCAACAACTCCATTAGTCTTAACTTAAGCTATAACAGAAGCAAGACGCCAATAAACTGAGAGCAAGCAACACAAATGAGCTTGAAACTCTGCTTCCTGTCTCTGCTTCCACACATCTTTTTTTTTTTTAAATCAACTTTCCACACCTCTATCGTGTAACAGCTGTTCAAATGTTTAATGAGGAAAACTGAAAAATAGCGTGATGGAGAAAACACATCTCTTCACTTCAGTTGCATGAAAAATGATTTGAAACGGGCTCATTCTCCCCCAGATTTGTAAAAGTTTCTTTAAATACTCATGCAAAGCTCTCTGGCAAATTGCCCTTCTGTGGACATGAAGAGAGTTGAAAGTCAACCTGATTCGTTGTGCTTTGGCTCAAATAATAAACCCCCGAAGGTTGGATTTTTGCATAGTACTTTAATACTCATCAATATTCATAAATATTCCATAAATGGCCTAATCTCTTATTCTTCTGATTAGGTCTTAGAAATTCCCACAACACATCGCACGCTGGCTGTATCTTAGTGGCTCCAGGATACACTATCTTCAAGAGGGAGCGCACACACACACACACACACACACACACACACACACACACACACACACACACACACACACACACACACACACACACACACACACACACACCGTATATATGTCAGTGTGCTTCCAATCCCCACGCCCCTGCTCTCATTAAAGCCGTGAATGATGACAAACGGACGCTTCCCAACATAAGCTCCTGAAAGGCCAAACTTTCTTTTTTATCAGCCGGTGCCACACATGCAGCGCGGCCCGGCCCGGCCCGGCCCGGCCCGGCTCCCATGAGGCCGCTGACGGGCTTATCCCTCCCTGCCCACCTCACACTGCCCCTCCCTCCTACCTTCTTCTTCTCCTTCTTCTCGTCCTTCTTCGTGAAGAGGGTGTGGACCCACCAGATCTTGGTGAACATGCTGCCGTACGCCAGGCTGAAGCCGAGGCCCAGGAGCCACAGACGGAACTGGAGGAAGAACGGGCCGAGGAGGAGACAGACCAGGACAGAAGACAGGTGTTTAAACTGGATGCATGAATCATGTGCTCCTGCCTGAAGGCTGCAGCACGTTCGTGTCCTTAGTGCGATCATCCCTTGTAACACTCAATATTAGGACTGACCTTCTAACCAGACACAGATGTGTGAACAATTCTGTTCAATTCTGTTCTGAAAGGAAATCACTCTTAAGGTGCTTTCTGTGTAATTATGACCAAACTCCTACAAATAGGACTAAAAAGGTTTTTAGTGGGCTAAACTCCTAAATTAGGTACGAGAAGTGGAGATTTTCTGCAGCCGCTGCCTTTGGAACTCAAAATTCACTCCAGTATAAAAACCACAAGGTCTCATTCGATCTCAAACAGAACAAACCGCCATCATGTCCATTGTAAAGACTTGGTGGCAACTTCTGTTAAGACACACTTGAGTAGATGTGAGACAAAGTGCATATATTAGCAGTAATAGAGGGAGGGGAGACACAAAGGGAGGAGGTAATGTGTGATTGAATGCGACGGAGGGAAGGTGAGAGAAGAGGGGAGGAAAGAGGAGCTAAAACAAAGGTTGACTGATGTTTACAGCAAGGATCAATCCTTCCACTTAGCCAAAATCTACGTTTGACTGCATTAACAGGAGCAGCGTGACAAAGAGAGTAAAACTGGACCGGACAGAGAGCAGAGACGACACAGAAATGGAAATCTCCCTCTCGCCTCCACGACAGACTCAACATGGGTGACAGGGAAGAACTCCCACTCCTCATTAGAGCTGGAAACACCGTCCGAGCAAGTCATGCCGAAAACCCCTCCGAAAATCACGTGTGCGTTTACAGCGAATCACGTGTGCGTTTACAGCGAATCACGTGTGCGTTTACAGCGAATCACGTGTGCGTTTACAGCGAATCACGTGTGCGTTTACGAGCCGCGTGTCTGAAGTGAGTGAACGCCTCAAACTGCCTGATTGGTTCGCAGCTGCGTGACATCTGTCAGAGCACCAGCACACCTGAAGGTGTGGAGGCGCAGCTCACAGCTGCTCCAGGCGTCCGTGAACCTGACAGCTGTGTCTGAAGCAAATATAGCAGCAAGGTGAAGCGACACCTCCAGCCACAGGCAGCGGATCGATATGAGCCCAGCCGTCAGGAGTCAGATGTGCGTCGATGCGTTCACTCATTCCATCACTGCAGGTCAGAATTACATCAGACGAAAACGGGACAAAACAAACGTCTGTCGGCTCATCCGCACTGTTAATGAGCTCCCATGATCATAAACGCAACATTTTAGTCCATGCTGAAAGTCTTATGTTACACTTAACTATTTTATGTTCAGACAGACGTTCGGCACCACACACACACACACACACACACACACACACACACACACACACACACACACACACACACACACACACACACACACACAGCTCCAGTCAAACCAGCGCGTTCCAGTCGGATTTCCTCCAACAACCCACTGGCTCAGTCAAACATCCAAGCGCCTTTTTACGGTGCTGTTACCTGACAGACGACGGGGAACTGTGATCTGTGGACGTGGTGGCCATCGATTCCCAGTGGGAAGACTGCAGCCAGAGCCATCATGCAGCCCACAGCTGTCATGTTGTTCAGGTAGGGCTGCGAGTTCTGGATGTAGCTGCAGCGACAGGAAGGAAAATACAGTTATTGTTTCTGGCCAGACGTGCAGAGCGTGTTTAGGTTTGTGATTAAACTGGCTTTAAATAGGCTTTTATTAAAGTGATTCGATCTGCATTAGTTGGTGCCAGTCAGGGTTTGTCACTTTGGAAAATGAGATCCAAATAAGGAGCGCGGCTCGTGTGTGTGACTGATGTGCGAGTGCGAGCTGTTAATCTAAGACGGGGAGCAGCATCCTGCCTGGTGTGACGCACGGAGCTGCAGCGCGATTAAAGGTGAAGCGTCTGACGGCGGCTCTGCACAGACGCCGCTAACAATAGCATGTTGACGCGCAGCGTTAGCGCTGCATTCACGCAGCACTGGCATGAGCAGGAAAACACTCCTCGCTGAGTGCACACATAACTCAAAGGGGGTGAGTCCAAGATGAACAGCCCCAATTAGCTTCCCGTGTTACATGTTTGTAGCCGTTCATCACCGGGGAAACGGTGTGTGGCTCCGGCTGAATCACGCACACGGAAAACGTGCACGCTGCGTCTTAGTTTTCTTTTGCGGCACAGACTCCACAGTCTGAATGTGAAGCAGCAGCTCGTTTGCGTGAGAGGTTTGAGCTGCAGATCAGCTGGAGCCGCGGCCAAAGCCCCGACGACGGCTCCAAACAGAAGGTTTGCTATTTGCTTGCTACTTGGGAAGAAAATTAATTGTTTTAGGTTTTGTGCGTTTCACCTTTAATGAGACAAAAGCGTTGACATTGCAGTGAAGCGTGAAAGAAAACACACAGAGGCATAATTAATCCGGACATTAGACCAGTTTGAAAAGCTGCAGAATTAGGAGGTGCTTTGTTTAGTGGGAGCTCCTCGCGTCTCTTCAGCCGCAGCAGAACGTGTCTCCTGCTCTCTCATCCCACTGACCTTGTGTTGCCCGGAGGCCACGACGCATATTTATTGTGCGGCCACACGAACAAACACACTAACGTTCACACCAACCTTTACCTAAACCTCGACGCCTCTCAGGACTTATTTTCTGATGTTCGGGAGAAGTTTTGCTTTTTTATTCAACTATTTCAACTGAACAAGATTTAAGTGAATAAGTTTTTATCTTGTGACTTTATGGGAAACAGCACAACTGGACATTTGTTGCTGAAGTTCACACTTGTAACACGATGGAGCCTTTCTTCATTCCACTAGTTAGAACTCAAACACAGGTTGGTGGCGTTAAAGTGCTGGAAACCTTCTGTGGAATCTTCATTTGTAAATACTGAATCTTTACCCTGCGAGGCTTCATGCGAGCGGCGCTTAATTGAAACGAGTCAACCAAACAGAAAACAAACTGTAAATGAAATAAAACATTATCAATTTTCCAATTCGCCTGGAACAAATGAACTAAAGTAGTGAAAACAGCTCGAGGGCCCAAAAATTAATTTTAGCTGTTGCATTAAAAACTTGGAGTGTTTGAGGAGTGGACAGACGTTAGAACGTGTCATCGCCCCTTTAAGAACCATAATAGTGTTTCTGTTGAGGCAGTTGGCGGCCAACCTGTTTTGTAAAAACAGCTTAGTGAATAAATTTGATTTGATCTGACTCATTGTGTTTTGGCCGCTGAGAGCAGCCCTCGGTGAAACTGTGTTTGAAATACAATCAAAGCTGGAGGAGGGTCTGGCTGCACCGCAGCCGGCCTGATCCCCCCCCGAGGAACAAACCTTTCCAGCTTTCCACAAACCCGCCCCATAAGCCTGCAGACTTACAGGCCTTTAAAATCACTTTGACCCGGGTCAGACATAAAAATATTGGGTTAAAATACATCAGAGATCTGCTCCAGTGGGTTCACAGACACGTATGAGGCTTAAAAATCCCAGATCAAAAGACATTTCTTAAAGCCAGTCTATTTGCATTTGCTCTGGAGCCGAGCTTAAGCAGCGACAATGAGACCAGCTGCTTGTTTGCAGGAAGCCACACCCGAATCAGTAACTTTGGAGCTGCTAAACTCACATGTCAGCGATTTACATGAAACTTCAAAAGACACGGATCCCACGGAAGACGTGGGTTTTTTCATCCTCCGCCTCACGTTCGCACTCGGAGTGTGAGCGAATGAGTGATGGGTTGAAGCAGGGTTTCCATTCACCAACTGCGCTTTCAGAGACGATGCAGCTCCTCAAACACATGTCCTTCAACAAAGCCTGCCTTCTGCCACCTAGACCCTTTAAAGGATCCTCACATCCACGTAGTCTTTTATGCCATAAAGAAATAATCAACCTCAATCTGAAGGTTCCGTTCAGCATCAGTGCCTCTTGCAAGGACAAAAATGGAGAAAACACTTCACCCATCGCTTTCTCACAACATGAGGTTGACATAATAAACGCTACTCAACAGTAGCTAAAATGAATAAACAGACCTAATATGCATTTCACGTGTTCTCATACCGGACGTTGCCGTTGTAGATGTTGAAGGTCAGACAGACGATCCCCAGCAGGATGCCGAGGCCCGCGAAGACGGAGACGGAGGCAAAGAGCTTCTGGGACAGGAACCTGTACTCCTCCGTCACCACGGTCCGATCAGCAGGAGGACCAGCACCTAAACGCACACAATTAAAGTGATTGATGCAAGACAGAGGGTGAGAAATGAACGCTGCGAGAACACTCTCAATATGTTAATGGGCTCAGATTCTTCCTCCTGGTCCACAGACCACATCATCAGGCTGCTTCTTCAGATGACTGAATGTCTCTACATGAATGCACAACACGCTCATCATCCCAAAATCAGAAGTATAAGCAATCAGCATCTAATGACTGGAGTACCAATAACTGCTGTTAAGTGGTAACAATAATGCCTCATAGCGCTCGTCTAATGATGGACTCTGAGCCTTCGGAGACTCAGCAATACCCACGGCAGTGATTCATGAGACGCTTCTGCGTGAAGTACGACTCTGGCTATTTACAGAGACGCCTGCATGCAAATGGAGTTTGAAACAGAAATACGCAGACTTTCATTTGATTTGATGAAGTAGCAGGACGTGGGTGAACTTCAGCACGGGTTTCTCTTCATGCTCGGCCTCGCTGCTCTCCGCTGGCTGTTTGCTGAATGTTCAGCATCACATTAAGCAGCCATCAAGAGACGCTCATTCACTAACACTCTGCTTTTATATGTTCATTCAAGGTCAGAAAAAAACGCCAAAGAAAGAAAAAACGGGTTTAAAATGTGCAGCCAACAAGCAGAATTTAGGTTCTTCACAACTGGGTGAAACCAGCAACGCAAGCATCCACTTGAGGAGAATCACGCTGTGAACCGGGCCCAGAGGAGCGGATCCGACCCAGCTCATGGCGACCTGCCTCTCCTTGACAGCTGCTTTCGCTGTGCCGCCACGCGCAGCCGCTGGGACCGGACGGGAGCCTGTGAAGTGTTTCGGACAGCGCGGCCTTCGAAGCGCTGCTGTCGAAGCAGAACCCGACCTTCAGGCGCTGGGACGCGCGCCGACAGCTGCCGGCAGCTTCCAGGTCGTCAAATACAGAACATGTGAGTGAGTCTGCGTCACAGAAGGTTGTGACGGCACCGAACCACATGAAGCTGAGGACGAGCGGCACGTCCATCATTACAAATATAGGAGCGTTCAGGGGCAGCGATCAGTGAATTATGCAGGCTTGGATCATTCATACACTGGGCTGCAGTTAATATCACAGGCAACTGTTCAACTTTGGTGCTAATTAAGTGCTGGAATTTGGGCTTTTAGAGAGCGCGCGCAGAAGCCGGCTAATTATTCAAGCGCGTGTAGCTTTAAACCAGAAGAATCCCTCAGTGAGGGGGGTTCAAAGAGGGGCAGATGGACGCGGAGCCTCGTTTTACGCTCAGCGGCCTCTGACGATCTGTCCGTCTGCATCTGGGTCCGATCGGTCCCGGGCGCGAGCGTGCACGCGCCGAGCGCGAGCGAATCGGCTCCGGCGGCGCCGCGGGCGAGCGTCAGCGCGGCCGTGCGTCTGTGGCAGAGAAACAGACGGCGGCGGCGGCGGCGCACGTGTCGAGGGCGAAGCGGAGCACGGCTGTCAGCGCGGCGTGAAGCCGAAGTGTCAGATGTCAGAGCGCTGCTCCCTCGAGGGCCGGAGGGCGTCAACACGCCCATCAGGCTCTGTTTAGAGGCTGTCACTGGTATCTGGAGGGAACGTCAGGCCGCTTCAGCAGCACGTGCAGGATTGAACACGCATTCAACCCCTCATCAATAGTATCCGTTAATGTTCCATTTAAGTATTCCTTCCTATAGCAACATACGCAGTAAATGAGCCTGTCAGTTTATCAGAGCTCCACTTCTTACAAATACCTCAAACATCAGCCAAAAGCTGCACCTTTCAAACCACCACAACCAAAGCTCCTGCAGATACGCATGTGACCTTCAGCCTGAGGATGAGGAGTGAAGCTGATCTGTTGTCAGGACGACGCGACAGGAAGCAACACGAAAGAAAAAAAGCACGGGTACGTTTGACACGTGCCGTCAACGGCAGAAAGAGGCATTAAAGCCACTTCAGTGGCGCATGTAAAGGCTGAACGCGCCGCTGAATGAACGCACATTATGGAATAGTAGCACTTTCTGCTGTGGGTGTCTGCATATGTGCACATGTGCGAGCGCTAACTGCCCATTCAGTCAATGTGCTCACACCATTTAAACCCTCCCACGTCCTTGATCAAGGAATCAGGACAGGGTGTTGCCATGGAGACCCAGCTCCATTACAGTTGCCACAGCGATTAGAAGAAGAGCTGAGCTGAAGTGGTTGTTAGGGCGACCAAGAAGAGAGTGAGAATGTGAGGCAGGGACACGCCTGGTAAACACACAGGGAAACAAGCCGAGGTTAAGTCGAGAGCCCCCGCGTGTACTCCACCCGCCGGCACCGGGCAAATCAAGCGTGCCCCCAATCAGAAAAACTTCCCCGAACTGAGTCAGCGCCAGAGAGCAGGAAATTACTCATATCCTCCCGACAAGTAGATGTCAGATGGATGTGTCTGTATTTAGCAAACAGTAAAAACCTAAATTACCTCAAGGAGAGAGCAAAACTTACTGTCCCTCTGACACAAAGCCGGCCAGTTTAAAGCGGAGCCAGCGACGAGCAAAGGCCGGCGCCGCGTTTCATCCTCCAGCTGCTGCTGCTGACCTGGAATCTGTTCTTCTAGCTTCAGTTTAGCCTCGGCTACACACAATTTCCTTAAAAGCCTAAAAGCGGCAGGCGTCCGGGGCCGCGGCGGACGGCATGCAGGATTGATTAGAGGCACCGGCTCTGTCCAGGCACAAGTGTGTCACCTCCGCGGGGGGGGGGGGTAAACAACGCCCACGTCGGCCTCGGGTCTGTGCAAATCAACAGGACAGAGCCTCGGTCCCGGTGTCTGTGACGTCAGCTCCAGCCCCTTCATAAACGGGTGCACGTCAGGTCACGGTCACCGGGAGCGTTTTCACACTAATCCATTCATAGCAGCAGCCGGCTTTTAATGCTTTCATGAGGGCAACGCCAATAAGGCCGCGTTAATTCCCTGAGTGAGGACGCGCGACCTGTCTGACGGACGGCGCTCCGCTTCAGCGCGAGCGCACAGGCGGCGCCGTGCGTCAGCCGCCAAATCAGCAGCTACGCTCCAAAGACGCGGTTAGAGCAAAACCGCATGATTACATTCATCCAAACAGGAAGGGCCGTTAAGATGCACAGACGCAGCAGGTCGGATGTCGGAGCGGAGACGTGACTCGCGGACGTCCATCTCACCTATCCACACGTCGTTTCCAAACCAGGACAGGTTCTTCTGAGAGCTGTCATAGTAACCGATCTTCTTGTAGCTGCCTCCTGTTTGTTGCAGAAGAAAAAGCCAGAAACAGGGGATGAGGCTTAATTAGTATTGCTTGCGTAACTCACCTCATCCCCTGGTGTTTTGTGGGGGATCGTGATTTCAAACAATACAACAAAACTTGACAGAGCAGATGAAGATTTATATTCCATTTAGCTATTTTTCATCACTCCCGTGCTTTCATATTAATGCAATGCGTGGGTACGTGAACACACAAAGAACAGATGAAAGAAACGCAGGACGAAAAGGTGCACGAGGAGAAACAGGAGGAACAGAAAAAACCAACGGGAGAAGAGTCAGAAGAAGGAGAGGGAAGGAATGCGTTGACCAGGAATACTGATGAGGTCCCACAGTGATTCAGGGATTCGAGTCAGGTCGTCTCATCGCGGATGTCAAATTACCTCGGCACCGCAACAGGAAATATGAGACAGAATGTGAGGGGAAAGGGGCAGGATTATAAATTCTCATCGTTTAGAGCGGCAAAGAGAACAGAGGTGGAAAATAATCCTCAACCTTATCCTGCGCGTGGAAACTCATTAAGTCAGTGGTGACAAATAGGATGCCATTTCCAGAAAGGGCTTAAAACGACGGCTTGTGCCCAATTAGAGCGCAGCCTTGAGTCAACACAGTCCTGCATCGAGTCCAATCGCATGCAATTACAGGACGCTGAGACCGATTGGAGCCAAGGCCGCAAAACTTCCCAGCTCAAAAATAACAATTGATGCGCGACACACACGCTCACGGATGATTCCTCCTGAAACAGACATTTGTTTACAGCAGATCTGAATGGGAAGCTTTACCTTGCAGTTGTTCGATCAGAGTCATGGCCATCCTGGAGCCCTGGGCATCAAACACCACTTGGCCCTGAGACACAGGCAGAACACGCGTTGGACTGAGTGACGGCACAGCATTGTTTTTACTGGCAGCTACGTCTCATGCAGAAACTGAAGCCATGAAGCGATGAAATGCATCCGACCACAAACCTAGACGCTTCTACATGTGCCATAAACTGCACATGAACAGCTCCAAGGGTAAAGTACGGCCACTTTGCAGCTTCCAAGTGAATTTCCATAAGCAACAGTCATCAGCTCGTGTGCGTGAATCCCTGCGCTGTGTTTATTTATAGCTTGAATGCAGCGGGAGCTGTGAGCGGGGGAGACGGAGGGGCGCAGCAGCGGACACGGACTCTGTCACTTTGACTAATAATCAGGCTTCCAGCTCTTGGCCACGGCGAACGGAGCCGGAGTCGGAGCTTCTCAGCACATCTGGGGCCTCCGTCTGTGGGCCGGTCCCAGTCAAACTGGAGCAGCGCCAGTCTGCCAGCTGAACCCGGCGTGATTTATCGGATCACATGGTCCGTGCCGCGCGGCGCGAAGCCGGCGGAGGACACGCGCAGCTGCATCGTTCTTATGGGAACCGCGGCGTGACAGCTGTTGTTTGGACCCGAGCTGTTTTTAGAACAAATGGCCACATTTGTACTGAGAAACGTGTCCATGCAGCTCACATGTGTTTGGGAGACGCTGTAGAGAACATGGAGCTTAATGACAATTCACAGACAGATATAGAATCATATAAATGGAATAAAGAATATAAATATTGTTCTGGCTTCATACACATCTGGATGTTGACTGTCCTGTTATTATGTGGTGACGGACGTCTCCACGGGATATCTGTGTCCGACAAACACTCCACTGTAATGTTATTACTTATTGTTATCTAAATTAAAAATCAAGACACAATTTGCAGATGGAGAACGGCATCTCTCCGATTTCTGCATCACGCCTCATTATTTGCTCACTTCCATTATCTGTGTCACCCACTCGTTTCCCTCTTACCGAAACGCCTTCGAAGGAGCTGGTGTTGAGAGCCCGGTAGATCTCGGAGGTGATATCGTGGTTGTTGTAGTTAAAGTCCTCCAGACGCCGGCCTCTGGCCTTCAGCGGCGCCACGGTTTTATTGAGGGCGAGGGCCAGAGCCCACACGGCGTCGTAGGCCAGAGGTGCCTCCTGGAAGCCACCCGTCTCCTCCGGGTTCATCCCCCCCAGACGAGACATCAAGGCAGCCAGGAACTCCTGCGACGTCTGGGAGAAAGCGGGTGAGAAGGTTATCGGAGGGGAGGAATGTGAGAAGCACCACACTGAGGCCGCTTTCATATGTGGAACAGACTCTAGAACTTGGCCGAGGTTTTGAAGCATCTGGAGGAATCCCTGTCTGCATCTCGACCTATTTCAAATGAAAGATTTGACAAAACCAAGCGCTTTCATGGTCAGAAACACTTCGCTGCATCTCGCCTGAACTTTTAACCTCCCATCTGACAGCTGGAGCAGCAAACGCTGGCTTCAAAACGCGGCCCATGAATGTTTTCACAGCCGCTGCTGATTGTTGTGCTGCATGAGGGAGGACGGAGGAGGAAGAGCAGCGGCTCCAAAGCAGACGCTGCATCCGTCAGCGCTGGGTTCCATTCTTCATGGACGCATTTAACGCATTCATGAGCTTTAACCAAAAGGACAGAAGAAGATGGAACTAATTAGTAGCAACAAAGCAAAATGGAGCTCTTACACTAACTGAAGTGAAAGAGTTGAGCTCATCGCGGGTCCAGGCGTCGCTCTGGTAGACAGGACGTCCTCTTATTAAACACCCTGCTTCCCTTTTCCTCCCCCTGGCATTTAGGGCTCCGCCACCACGCTAACCGCTGCCGTGTGACATTTCTTAAGGAATCGTGTGACATTTTGTAAAATATGCTTGTTTGCTTCTTCGCCACGAGTCATGTGAGACGACTGATCATGCATGGAAGCTAAAAATAAAGCCGGAGGCAGCAGGTGATTATCTTAGTGCAGCGTTTTGACTGGAAAGAAGATGGTGGGAGGTTTATTATGGCGGTAAAGAACGAGCAAGTAAACAAAGGGAGGGATGTGTTGGCCTGTTTCATCATACAACCTCATCCGTGCTCCAGGTTTCGCAGGGAGATGTCATGTTTCTTAATTTGGCCTGATGCAAATCGATGTTTTCTGGGTTTGAACTGTAATAATGCGTCCTTCTGCAGCGCTGGGACTGCAGGAATAACATGTGGGATTAGGACGTGTCATCAGCGATAACCACTAACCGCTTCCCTCAGAACAGAGCGTGATAATAAATGTGTGACGCGGGATTGATGCTGCAAATCAGCGCCGCCTCCCTGTGGACTCTTTGAGACCAATTAGTGGCCTACACACTTCCAATTCAGCTATGTCACATTCACCTCATTGAAATTCCACCTTGGCATTTAAATCTGCCACTACCTACTGAAAACTAGCTGACAATGTGCTCCTGCAGACCCCGCAGTATTGGCGCACCAGCTCCATCGCAGTCCTCCATCGAGAAGAAATCTGCCAATTTGGAACTTGGAAATTGAATTTGAATAGATTGAGTGTGAGCAGGAGTTCTGGCTGTAATTCTTATCGCCCGCTGAGCAGCACATCAACAGCTAAATCAGCAGGTAGAGGCAGGTGCTGTATGAATATAAACAACAGCTGCTGATGAAGTGTGACAAAGGAAGGGAGGGAGGGGTGGGGGGGCGAGCTGGGTGGGGCGGCGGAGGAGAAAATGAGCAAACGGTGAAGGAGAGGCGCCGGGGGCGAAACACGCACCCAGAGGATGATCCACCAAGAGGCAGCGAGTCAGAAAAGGTCGAACCACGGCGAGAAGGAGCGGCGTAAGAGGAGTAGAGCAGCGAACGGCAGGAAAAGGCAGGGAGGGACCCAGCGCTGTACCTGCATACGTTCAGGGATCATTTCAACACGGAAACCACATTTCTCCAGGAAGAAAAGACTCAGGTCACACGCAGCTCACTGACGTCAGGGCTCCACATGTGTGGTTTCATGGGATGGAGCCTTTTCAGACGTTTGTTATGGATGAAGAGGAGCGAGTGTCAAACGGCAGCGCTGACCACAACAGACTGAGACGAGGAGCTTTAACGACCACAGGTTCCACTGACGCAAACAGAAATAGTGCCAAATTCAATTAAAAACAAGCACAAGCGTCACAACTTCTGGATTCAACAGCTCGTTATTTTTTGTTTTCATCTCTGGGGAAAAAAATGCAAATCGTGAGTGTTTTGACTGTTGGAGGAGATTAATGAGGGTTCCGACAGAACGTGAGGCGAACACATGACATCAAGGTGCACGCTCGCACGCGATAAAGAGGTTTTTACTCGAGGGCAAGCGAGGGTCACAGGTCGACTCGAATCTGTGTAAACGCCGTTGATGCTGCAGACTGTAGATCAGGAAGCGCCTGACGTCAGCAGCTCATTAGTCCTGAGTCCGGAACTGCTCGTACAGTCCAGTGTTTTCTGCTAGAGCTATCATTTATCCTCTGACCAGAGGGGAGTTATTTTTCAAAATGACGTCGTTCATATTACAATTCACGTGATTTATTAATCAGAACTGATTTCATGTGCAGCCTTTTCAGTGGTCTGACGTGTTCCCACCATGTTCGAGACGCCGCGGACGGTCTCGGGGTTCAGCATGACGATCTCTGTGGTCACGTGACCCTCCACGGCCTCCGTCATGTTCTCCACCGTGCAGTTGATGGCCGGGTCTTTGATCTTGAACCAGTTGTCTGCGTACCAGCCGATCAGGAACCACACGTACTTCTTCCCGTAGAGCTTCTCCTTGAACACCTGCAGCCGGGAGGGAATGGGAGAGGGAGGGGAGAATTCTAAGTACGCACGAGGAGAATTATTCCCAGAGACGTGTTAAGCGTGTTGTATCAGTGCCAAACACGGAAATTCATTCAGACATTCACCCAGATCATTATGGAGCGCGGTCTCCAAACACCCAGACAGCTCCAATCTACTGGGAGTAATTGAGCAGGGAGAAGGTACAGACCTCACAAAACACCTTCCTGGCTTCAGTCTCATAAAAGAGCCCCACGATGATCCTGGCATCCTGGCGCTGCGTCAACACATGGAGACAAAAGAAAACATTGCTTACTCACATCAGCAGCAATAACTTCACAAAGGCACAGCTTGATGCTGCAGCGCAGCGAGCCCAAGTTCCTGCTGCTTCACAGGACGGCACGTACTGCTGTTCAGGAGCGCCTAATTAGCATGGTGCATTAATTTCGTCTATCAAAATTGCCTCTATGCTAATGATACCGCGCTCAGCTGTGAGCCAGAGGAGGAAGACGAGGAAGGAGACGACCAACAGCTGAGGTGAATTTTTAATCAAAGCACCTTGAGGTTCTTGACAGCGACAGCCGGGTCGGTGAGGAAACTCTGGCGAACGCTGATCTCGATGCCTGCCTCCTTCACCCTCTGCTCCAGGTCGTCCAAAGTCTGCAAGATGAAAGGAAAGGACAGGGGGAGACGGGGGGAGAGAGGGAGAGGGAGAGACAGGTGACAGGTTGACGTCTTAGAGGAAGACAAAATGAAAGCAAGCCAGAAAAAGCTGAAGTGTGGATGAGCAGAGCGCGGTTATACAACAAACAAAGAACTGCATCATAGATAATAGATTTTTAGACAAAGAACATGGCTGGAAAGAGAAATGAAGAATGTGAGGAGGGACAGGAAAGAATGCGAGAGCGGGATCATTAACCTCCATTACAGGAACTAACCCAAGTGTCATGGTATCGACCGCCGCGCCTGAGAGAGATGTATCGCTTGATCAATATTTCTCACAACCTATATTCCAACAAATTACTTCAAAAATCCTCCAGCAATCGTCGGGAGAGGTTGCCAGAAGGTGTATCTCACTGCCTGAGACCACAACAGCAGGCAATCAGCCATCGCAGGCTTTACCACGAAATGAAAGGCAGGAAAAAAGGAAAAACAAGCTAAAAGAAAAGTGGGACGGAGATAAAAGGCGCAGAGCTGGAGGCGGGGATTAAACGGCACTGACCGAGGTGAAGACTTCGGTGGTCTGCTGGATGGTGGCGATGCGGGTCCACTTCCACTTCTGGAACAGCTGCACCCGGGTGGGGTTGTGGAGCGTGGCCGACGGGTGCGTGCGGAAGAACGTGGGGAAGCGCTGGCGGTTGGACAGGGCCGGAGAGCTGGAGCCATAGGACAGCTGGAAGAGGAGGAAACGGGCGATGGAGAACAAGAACGTATGACTGAATGCACCCTCATACCCTCCACCAGCAGCAAAGCAGTAAAAGAGTGGAAGTTTGGGAGGAAGGAGACAGAGGAAACAGGGAAATAGACTTCACAAGGTCCTTCCAGGCATCAGTAGTAAACAGACTTCAGTCAAAATGTATTCATATCAGGACGCGCTTGTTCCTCCCTGTACACAGTGTTCTTTGATGGCAACCGCTACAAACAGCGAACAACAGAGAGGGAAGCCAGAGAAAAGGCACAGAACCACAGACAATCCCTGTTGCTGCGGTTTCATTTCCCTCCACTGCTGCCCTGCCTCCGCTTCCGAGTCAGGCCGCTAAACTCCGTCGTTTCAGCGGAACACGGGAAGTGACGCGTTCTCCCATCGCACCCAGAACAAAGAAAACATGGTCTGATTATTGGCTGCTTTACTCGCATCTATGGGATCTGAACTCCCTGAACGTGCTGTGGATTTGAGTCTGTGGCGTGAAGGCAAATGCTAAGACGCGCCCAAAGCAGAGGGTGGCGGTGGAAGGTAACGGGGGGTTAAAGGTAACGAGGGGTTAAAGGTAACGAGGGGTGAAGGTAACGAGGGGTTAAAGGTAACGGGGGGTTAAAGGTAACGGGGGGTGAAAGGTAACGGGGGGTTAAAGGTAACGAGGGGTTAAAGGTAACGGGGGGTTAAAGGTAACGAGGGGTTAAAGGTAACGAGGGGTTAAAGGTAACGGGGGGTAAGGTTAAAGGTAACGGGGGCGGCTGCTCCTCTAACATTTAGCTTCACAGCGACAACTGCAGATAAAACCCTCGACAGGCCTCCTTTAAAATGAGAAATCTGCCGTTCAGGGAGCCATTACAGATACATAGAGCCTGTGCCACCTCTGGCCCATTACCCACACAGCCCTGGGTTGTTCACTGCAAGCAAGGGAAGGTTTAATGAAAGAGACCCCCCCCCCCCCCACCACCACCACCACCACCACAACGTGGACTCCCGACGGTATCGGAGGCTGTGACAGGCAGACGGAGGCATCGATATGAAGCAGAGGAAGCTGCACAGGAAGAGACGGCGCTGAAGGATCTGAGAAACCTGCAGCAGCTTTAGAGGACGACACATACTCAATAAATATAATAAAGGCGATAGGCAAATACAGACTTGGCTGCAGGAAGCGTGGAGGCTTCACCGAGGTCATCAGAATTCAGACTGGAGCGACGGCGAGCGTCAGGAGGACACTTCTCTGCCAGTTAACAATGGTTCAGTGAAGCGGAGGGATCCCGGACTCATTAAGATTCATCCTCGGAGGCGATCTATGCTAAAGTTGTTGAGATATTTTACTGTGGCTGGACCAAAGCATTAAAGTGAGTGACAGATACACATGGCTCTCCCCAGAGGTGCATCACCAGCGCCGCTAAAAATACCATTCTATAGTGACACCGTTTTCCATACGTCCCAGTTAATCTGCAGCACCACAATACAAACAACAACAGCGGGCTTTCCATCACAGCTCAGGTGGATTTACTACAACAAGGCACCACAATTAATCTGCTAAGAGCCCACTATGCAATGTGCTGACCTTAAAGAACAAATTAGAATGAAAATCATTTCCCTTTAATGATTAGTTAATGGCGAATCAACGGCTGAACAAGGACTTGGAGTTAAAACAGTGACCTGTTGTTTGCGAGACTCTAATTACATTGTAAGCACAACAAATTAAATTCCAATCACATCAATCGCACACTGAGGTCAGATCTCAAACCCTGTGAAACCATAAAAACGCGAAGGCAAAGGTTTATAGTGGATCCAATCAGGTTTCTACAGGGTTTCATTAGCGCGTGTGACGGAGCTACAGCAGCTCTGCGACACCAACACTAACAGCACATCCCCACAAGCACCAGCATATCTCCTGACTGCGTGCCGGCCGGCTGCTGTAGCCCCGCGTAGCAGATCAATGCCCATCTGTGGCTTACAGTGCTTTTAGAAAAGGAGATGGAGGATCAAATTAACGCGGTGCCAGGAGGAGCCGATGGAGAGCCCCTCCTTGATCAGCGTCCAGAGATGGAGGTTGCTTTTGTCTCCCCGGCGCTGTGATGAGCCTGTTTGACATGCAAGGAGGCTCCTGCAGGCACAACGCATACAGAAATAATTGAGTGTGGCGGTTGGGAGGTTGTGCCAGTGGTGGCGTGTAGTAAAGAGAGACAGATCTCTTTGTGTGTGGGGAGAATCAGACGCTGGAGCTGAGGGAGAAAAGCGGAAATGAGAGTGGGAGAGATATACAGAGATGGGTTGGAGGGAGGGAGGGAGGAAGGAAGGAAGGAAGGAAGGAAGGAAGGAAGGAAGGGAGGGAGGGAGGAAGGAAGGAAGGAAGGAAGGAAGGAAGGAAGGAAGGAAGGAAGGAAGGAAGGAAGGAAGGAAGGAAGGAAGGAAGGAAGGAAGCAGACCAGCTTGAGTCACTGGCGAAAGACAAGACAAAAAGAGGAAGACCGTTTTTAAGGGTGATGACGAGACAAAGGGACACAGAGGCAGATCACGAGAACAGATTGTTCTCAATGAGTAATCTCTTGTTGAAACTTCAATTATAGGACAAAGTTAAGTAGGAAGTGAGGCAGAACAAGAGAAGACGAGAGAAGCAGATAAACAACATAAAGCGATCCGAGCGTCGGACCCGGCGCCGGTTTGGAGACGGGCTTTATGGTCCTGGTGTTTATTGCTCCGCAGAGCGAAGCTGTTGCTGCAGCACCGCCAACGACTCGGAGCTAATTAAAGGAACATCGTGAAGTATTTCAAAATCAATAAACTGCTACAACATCAACTCTTAGTGTAATTACAACAACTACAATTATAACAAGTCGTTATTTAGATGAATGCAGCACATTTCCATGAAGCTGAGAGCCCATGATGGTCTGGAATCCCAACAGCTGATTCATGTAACGGCACATTTTACTTAAATCAATCTGATATAAATTAATGCACACGTTCAACCTGTCACCGTGGAAAAGGGAGAATGGGAGACAAAGGTTTAAACCGTGTTCCACGCTGAGCAGATGCTTCTTTTCTCTGGTGCCACGGTTGAGACTGAAGGTCAAGGGCGACCTCGTCTCAGCAGCAGCAGCCGCTCAACAACAGGCTCCAGTTGAACAGTCGCTGCACCAACAGGAGCGAGCGTCGAAGCCCAGCTCTCTGCTCCATGACGTCTGACTCTCATTCATTTGAATGTGTGCACTCTTTATTTATGTGTTTCTGTGTATAAACGTGAACACAAACATACATTTGAAAGAATCTAATGTCCTGACATGGCGACATTGAGTAAAGGACACTCACCACAATAAGGTTCCACATGCGCGCGGCCTCGGCCACCAGCGTGGAGACGCCGCTGCAGCCAGGCATCAGCACGATCTTAATGGGCTCCGTGTACAGAAGGTCATAGAGCAGCTTGGTGGCTTCGCCTGGGTCACACTGGAAGGACAAGATGAAGAAGGGGTTAAAACACAGATGGACGGACAGACGGACGAACGGACGGACGGGGACACACACACACACTCACACACACACACACACACACACACACACACACACACACACACACACACACACACACACACACACACACACACACACACACACACACACACACACACACACACACAGAGGTAGATCAATAATCAGGAAGAGGAATGAAGTGAGGCCAGAGACAGATGTAACTGATGGAGAGGATGAGAGACAGATTTATAGGGAGGAGACAGAAACATAAACAACAGAGAGCTGGAGTCTGGACTGCACCATAAACAGCAGAGCAGATAATGTTAGGAGGAATGACGCCGACGGAGCAGGGAGCCACGAAAAGGCAAATGCAAATGTGACGAAAAACAAGCAGAAGGGAAAAAGAGGACAAGGACCAAAAATGAGAAGAACAAAACAGACAAGGTCAAAACCAAATGGCACAGAAGTCGCAGGAGCAGCAAACAAGCAGATGCAAATGTGAGCAACAGAAAGAGCGCGTGCACAGAGTTCACGTCCAGGGAGGAAGACGGGCGGAGCTCCAACAGCAGCGAGGCGGCGGCGGCGGCGGCGGCGGCGGCGGCCATCACAGCTGCAGCGCGTCCAGGTGGGAGAGAGGACCCCACGCCGTCACTCAGATTCCACACACAAACACCGCCGCGACAACAACGTCACAAACAATCACTCTGAAGCCGAAGACGCCGATGAGCAAATATGGCTCCTAATTGGTGTGTTTGTCTCAACAGCTAAATTGTCTCTTTGAGACAGCCCTGTGATTTCTTCTGAAGAGGTAATCACCACTCAGGAGCTGGGAACATGTGCAAAGGCTGTGCTTCTTATTGACTGATGTGTTTTCCATTAACTCTAGATTGGCTGGAATTACAGTGGTGTCATGTCATCGCAGAAGAAGAAACGTTCACATGCTGAAAGCTCCGGCTGCTGCTTCACATCGCTACGTGGTCGGTGAGACGGCGCCAGCGTCCGACCTGAACCCAAACGCCCACGTTAACACGGCGCCGTGAGCCCCGCGGCGACGCTCCCCTTCAGGACGAGGTTGTGGCAGGTTTGTGCTTGGTCCCAACACAAGCAACAAAAGGCTAAAGCAACACGTCACATATCAACGCTGAAATCTTCACGAAAACACTGTCCTACGATGATGAGCTGGTTAAAGTCTTGGATTATATAAGAGCCCATTGAGTCCAGTGCGGCTCTGCTGACGTCCTCCATTCACTGGCTTAATAGAATTAGTATTGACTTGGAAGCAGCTTTGCAAAATTGATGGCGTTCAGGAACAGGCAACCTTGTGCAGCGAAGGGTTGAGAGGATGCAGATTCCGCTTCCCCTCAATCACGACACCAGCTGCCTTCCCAGATCACTCCACTGGTCACCTCTGGTGTTTCTGGGTGAAATCAGCTGCTGCATTTTCAGCTGGCTCCAGCCTGATTCCTGACCGACGCGAGCTGCAGCGCTGCGTTGGCGCCAGGCAGACGCAGGCTGAGGCGCGACCTCGTTTAGGCGCTGCCTTTCCCGCCGGTTGTTTGTGTTCGCCGTCGCCGTGGCTGCGGGCCGGCCCCATGCTGAGCGGAGGCTCGTTAGCGTTCTGCTGTTTAACGGTACTCTGATGAGCAGCAATTTACTGCCTTAGCAACACACTGATTAAACAACTGGAGCCAACATTTTCATCTTAGCATTGATTAATTGTTAATATGTTGACAACATATAGAATTATAGTTCAATTAAAAGCTTGTTTATAGGAACTATTTGTGTATATTGCTATATTTAATGTTGTTTGCAATGTTTAAATATAGCAAATAAAATATAAATATATAATTATAAAAAATGTTAAAATATGTGTATATGTAATATAGCTACATCAATAACATTGGCCCATCATAGCTTAACAATTGCTGGGGAATCATCATAATGTGCTTTATTGCAGACAAGTGTTTTCTTCATTAGCAGACAAACATTGGTTCCGTTCGGTTCCTTTGAATTCTTGAAAATCAACATGTTGAGTTTGCAGGAGTGGAAGATGGCACTAAAATAAATCTGATACTAAAGCCCTTCATCATTAATGTACGAGCAACGAGAGAAGCTCGGCCTTTTTCAGGCTCCACAGCAGCGATAATATGAAAATGTTAACAGTCTGTAAAAATATACATTAAAGCGTGCGCGCAGCATCATGTCCTATAGTCCAACCTTTCAATCATTCGGCTGTTTTTATGTAAAGCGAAACATTCGGCAAAAAAATGAGGCCGCGGTGCATTGAGAGGTGAAGCACACAGGTTCCGTCTTACTGGGGAACGGGTGTTGGCAGGTAGGAAACGCAGCCGCAGGAACCTCGGCTATTCTTGGAGGTCTGTCTTCCACAACCCTCTGGGGTCATCGCCATTCCCACTTTCGTTTCCTTCCCTCCTCGTCTCATGGGAGCATCTGGATTGACGGCCTCGATGCCGCGCACGTGCACGTGAACCCACACACGCGTTAGAAATGAAGCCGGGCCACGTTTAAACGCTGCTCGCGTGTGGATCAACGAGCGGCAGCGCTTCTGTCGCTGTCCTTGGTGCTGAAATTCCCTGAGCCAATATTGGTGTTGATGTTAACATGTCGACGCAGCCGCTCCAATCAGTCCAGCTCATCCTGCCAGAACATTTGAAAGAAACTGAAGGTTCCCTGAGCTGGGGAGGACTGGGGAACACAGCGCCTTGTCATGGCACACTGTAATTACACTCCCGACCGAATAATATAAAAAGAGGGTGAAGAAGGGCTGAAACAGGAGCCTGGGGACAGTGCGGGTATTAGTTCCCAAAGCATGCAGGACTACATCTTAATTCCTGCTTAATTACGTCTGGCTCCCCACTCCAGCCGTCTGCGGACACGCACGAAGGGCAGTGATGAACAACGGTTCCGCCACAGCGGATGGGAAAGTGTGCTATGGCTGCCAATTAAAATAAAAAATAAAGGTGTGGAAAGGGAGCGCAGCACCTTGGTTCACCATTTCCCTCCATCGCTACTGTCTCACTCCATCACGGTTAATAATTGATCAAAGTTTGCAGCCTCGGCTTTGATATATCCATGGTAACGGCGTGTGTGTGTGTGTGTGTGTGTGTGTGTGTGTGTGTGTGTGTGTGTGTGCCTGTCTGTCCGCGTGTGTGCGAGTCTCAGGCTGTAAATAGTCTGGTGCTGTCGCCAGAGTAGCCAGAGAAACAAGCCGCTCTGCTTCCACAGCGTATCTGCATCCATTATAAGGACAGACCGGGATTAAGTGTCGAACTTCATGAATATTGTAGGATGTTGAACAAGCTGTGTGCGCCAGTGTGTTAAAACATGTTTGATTTGTTTTCGGCCCTGCTCTCAGACGCAACAAAGGCTCCTGATCACGATCACGTATTCACGTCGGGTGCTAAATAATTACACTTCTTCAACCTTGATCTTGGATGGAAGCAAACAGGCTGCTGCTTCGTCACCGCCTCGTTTTAATCCCACCATTAAACAAAGACTTGTGCTCGCGAGGTGATCCGCTCTCTGACCAAACAAATTATAATAACTGGATGTATATGCAGCTGATTAATCCATGTCCTTATAATTGCTCCCCTGTCTCTCGGAGGTGTGAGATGCTAATTTGAATTCCTGCCAGGTAGAAAAAAAAGATGTGTGCAAACAGAAGCGAAAAACCTCACTCTAAAGAAAAGTGCTCCCAGAGCACGAGCAAAACATTCCCCCCGGACGAAACCCGAGGAGGGAATTAACCAGTGTCACTCAGACGCCGTTAAACCAGTGTGTTTGAGCCTTTATCCTCACGTACGTCAGCCACATCCAGACGCACAGCGACACACACATATCTGATCAGTTCTGATTGCCAAGAACACGGTGTGTGTGTGTGTGTGTGTGTGTGTGTGTGTGTGTGTGTGTGTGTGTGTGTGTGTGTGTGTGATGCACTGGATCAGCTCTGCATACATCCAGCACACACATATTTTCACAAAACCCAAACCTTATTTGTTTCTGTGGTTTGCTTCAAGAGTAACTGTGTTGCCATGCCAACCCTCCCTCCCTCTCTCGCTCGCTCGGTCTCTCTCTCCCTCAAACACATACGCGTGCACACATACACTCCTTCTCTCTCCCTGCTATTCTGCTTAACAGGATTCCAATGCAGAGCCTTGTACACCAATCAGAAAAAAGCTGGTAGCAAATTTCCAACCATTCCCCGTACAGTTAACCCTTTGTGCCCCTGTCACTCTCCAGGCAACTGTCCTGCAGCAGGGTGATTGATAAGCAGCCTCGGGAGCGGAGACGTGAGGGGACGCCTCATAATTGTTTTCAGTGTCCCCGCTCATCCTCCCAATGTTAAAACAGAGGCTCTCGTTGGGGGATGAAATAAGGATCCAAGGTAACGAGGCACAAATCCAGCATTTCATTTAATAAGATAAACAGTGTGCTGTTGATTAAAGTCTGTGTGAGTGTAGTGGGTGGTAAACTGGGGCAGCGAGGGGAAATGAAACCAGTCGGGGGCGGATATTGAATTTATAGTGGTTGATAATGCTGACATTTTGAAATACCACCGTGATTAATGATTGATGAGCAACAAACTGGAGGTGTGTTTGTTCATTAAGCACAAATGGGTGCTGAGGGCCGAGTGGCAGCTCTTTGTGCAGCGCGCTGGCGACGTGATGGGCAGATACGACCGCCTAGGATCTGATTAAAGCCCTCCTTTTACACCTGTGGCTCGTTTTCCTGGGGTCAGAGCGTCCTGGAGTTCAGCACAGCAACATTTCCTAGAGCTGCTACGACTGCCGAGAAAAGCTGCCTGGAGAATAAAAGCAGCCCCTCACTCTCAAAATGAGAAAACACTAAAATAAAGATGAGGGTGGTTTCATAGGACGCACCTCAAACAAAATGTCACAACAGCCGAAGTCGCACCTCGTGCTAATTCGAGAGGCAGATAATGAGATCCCTCTCCGACTGACACCACACACTTAAGCGCGCACCTCCTCCGACTCCCCTCCACATGCACTCACCATGCTGTCGTAGTGGATGAGCTCCAGCTCGTAGTCAGGCAGGATGTCGCTCCTGTTGTTGACCAGGTCCAGGGCCATCTGAGCCGAGGGCATGCACGCCTGGCCGCCCGGCCAGCCTCCGCTCATGGGGAACAGCGCTCCGATGTACAGCTTCTTCTTGCCTGCGGACGGCCGTGGCCGGAGGAGGAGCAGAAGGATGAGAGACGCCCGGAGGAGCAGCGCGTGAGCGCGGACGGAGGGACTTCGGCTCGTCACCATCGCGGCTCAAGGTGAGCTCAACCGGAGCGGGTCGCCCGCGGTGCTGCAGTCGAAGGGCGTGCGGGCGTGCGTGCGTGCGTGCGAGCGAACGTGCGACTAGAATGTAGACGGATTCAACACGTGTCTGGCGCCCTGATCAAAAAACGCATGGGTGAGTTTGGACTCGACGCCGCGTTTTTGCAGATATTGTGTGAACCAACTTTTTACGTGCAATCGCAGGCGTTTGGCGAGTGGAGTTAATAATTTAGTCATGGTATAAATCAGCACAATGCCTGGTTAATTATGCATGGCATGCTGGATGCTTCGGAGCAAAGTCAAACACAGTTCAGTCAGCATCATGTGATCAAAGCGCGCAGCCAAGTTCCAAAGGAAGCGGCTGCTGCAGCCACACTATTTTAAGCATTTACACGCGGTTGTGACTGAATTCAACGACCGCGCATCTTTCCATCAATCATGGTTGTCGGACTGCGCGTCCCTTACTCACGACTTTTACGCAAAAATGACGCGCTTAGACGCCGGAATCCGCGAAGAAGCCGCCAACCAGGTCAAGTGACTGTGGATTCAACTGAATAAAAAGCCGCAGCCTGGCGCGTGAACTGGGGAGTGGAGGAGCGGAAATAGCAGCCACATCTCCCTTTTTAACGCCGTCTCAGCCCGTTCCAACAGATGAAACGATTTGCCGCGGAAAAGCGAGCGCGCCACAGCTCTGCGTCTGATCCACTGCAGCACCGACTGGCTCCGAGTGTGCGCGAGCGAGAGAGAGAGGGAGCGCGCGAGCGAGCGAGCGCGCGAGCGAGCCAGGACAAGTCTGAAATGTGTGCCGAGGGAGAGGGGAGAGAGAGGGACGAGAGAGAGAGGGAGAGGGGAGAGAGAGGGAGAGGGAGAGAGAGAGGGAGAGGGAGAGAGAGAGGGACGAGAGAGAGGGAGGGAGAGGGGAGAGAGAGGGACGAGAGAGAGGGAGAGGGGAGGAGAGGGGAGAGAGAGGGAGAGGGAGAGGAGAGAGAGGGGAGAGAGGAGAGGGGAGAGGGAGAGAGAGAGAGAGAGAGAGAGAGAGAGGGGAGAGAGAGGGAGAGGAAGAGAGGGACGAGGGGAGAGAGAGGGAGAGGGGAGAGAGAGGCAGAGGAACAGAGGGACGAGGGAGGGGGTCTCTGGGCAAAAGCTCCTCAAAGGTTTTCTAATGAGTTACACGCTGGGCTCAACTTTTTCAGAACATCCAACCCGAGAGTCCGGCGCAACCTCATTTTATCCCTCCATCACCGCTGGCAGCTGTTCATGTAGCTATACGGCATTTTATTATCGTCCTATTCAACATTGGTTCAATTAGTAACACGTTTTGGTCATTTGAACAAACACAACTGTAACACACATTCCTTTAAACCCACTAATCTCATGAGCTCAGCGGTTGGAAAAAAAAAGAGATGAAATAATCACATTAATCTTCTTGTAACACATAAATCAAAAGTGTAACTCAATTAGTTTTTAATTAGACTCAATCAGAGTCTGAATAGTTAATGAGTAACCTCAAATCAATTTCCCCAAATGCTGCAAAACATTAATACTCAATTATTTGTAATTATGCTTGAAAACTAAATCATGCTGTTCGCTTCCAGAGCCCAGTCGCCCTCTAATAATTTAGCCCCTGTCAAACGGCAGAAAATATATATTTCACGTTTCACTGAAGCCCAAGGTGACCTGTTAGAATCGCAGTTCAAAATGCAAAGATAAGCACTTTATATACTGAACGCAGCAACTCTGGGTTTATAATCTGTCACAAACAGCCATAATTCTACTGTTATCGTGATTATTATTTTGGAGGTCCCAGCGGGAGCCGAGTGAATTATCTGAGGAGATGGTTTAATGATTTGGTCAACATTAAAATGAATGAGGGTCTAAAACATTAGAACCATCCATAATGCAGAGCAATAAAACAATAAATCACTTTTCTGGCAGCTTCAACTGAGAAATTAGATCCTGTAAAAATAGAATTCACAGACGCGCTGCTGCATTTTGTTGACTGGACTTTACAGGCGTACGTGATAAACTGGCTCGTTCTGAGCAGCAACAGTAAACGTTCCGACCCGGCCTCTCGTTTACTACGTTCTCAGCACCCAGTTCCACACTGCGAACGAGCCCCTTCGGCAGCGGCCGAGTCTTCCTGGATAAATCTGGACAAGCTTCTCACAACTGGATTCTGGCAGTTTAGTCCATTCTTCCTGACAGATCTCTCCAGTTCTGTCACATCGGATCAGGAACGCTGCGGAACAAGTGCCATGCTCAGGACTGTCCTCAGATGTTCTGTGGGTTTTAGTGGGAGCTGGGCCGGTGCAGAACTGTCACTTCCTTCACCACGTCGCCACCGCGGGTCTCTGTTTCATCAGCGGGACGCTGAGCGGCACCGATCCAGTCCTGCCGGGACGTCTGAGGCCCTGCAGGGCTCATCACCGGGTGCTTTTGGTTTTTGGACTCCATGCAGTCATTTTTATGGCAGTTTTATGGCTTCAGCGTCGTATTATTGTGTATTAGCATCATAATAATTTAGCTACTTAGCATAATATTGGTAAAGGTAGAGCTGCTTTCCAAGGCAGCTACACATCTCCTGTAACAAATAGCACTACAACCACAAAGAGCTTCTGCCTGTTGCACAGACTTCCATCTGGACACGCGCGTGTCATTTGGAGGTCGTTTTTAAACTGACGATTAAAGTCCTCCATGCATTCAGAGACAGGAAATCAGCCCACATGTAAGTTGCACCTCACTAATCGCTCGGAGGCCGACACACACCAGCAGCCGCGACCTCCTGTGCTAATTCTCAGCTCATTTCATCTGGGCTCCGTAAAACGCTGCCCTGAGGAATCAGCGGGAGCGGAGGCAGGTTGTATCGATCCGAGCGGCCGCCGCGCCTCGTCTGGGACGCGCGCGGCTCCGGTCCACGCGGCGCGCGAGGCTGGACTGTCTGCACACCTGCTGCCGGAACCCTCTGTTCGCAGCACAGTCTGTCTGGATTCCTGCCACACAAAGAAGCCGCTCGCAGCCTCAGCACCACAGCGGCTCCGGCCTTTCAAACCTGAGCCCACTCATCCAAGCCTGCTTTCAATGCTCGGCCTCTGAAATGCATTTTTGATGGCGCTTCATCTTAAATAAATGAACCACCTGAGGAATCCTGAAGATCAACAACCTGCTACAGTACAGAAATGATTGACTCCACTCTGATCCCATCGTGTGCTTGTGACTTTGCAGCTCTAATTGTAACGTTAGTGCTACAGTTCCCTTCGGAAACTGCTTATTGCAGCAATTGAGAAGAAGGCCATTATTCCTCTAGTCTAAATTAAAAAATCCTGTGTAGTTAGGCGATAGAATATGACTATTATGTAACTTTGGTTCATTACCCAAATCTCATTATCAGAATAACTCCATGTGGCAGAGAGCTATTCACATCCAGCTGCTAACAAGCCCTCACAGGCTGAGGTGAGTGTACTGATCATCTGCTGGCATTTGCCTTCCACTTCCACCTCCTCATCCTCTCTGCCGTCCTGTGACCCATCCAACGCACAATCAATTATTCAGCCGTGAACTTTATACACCGCTTCGCTTCATGCGGCTGCAGCCGACGCGGGCGAGAAAGCGCCGGCGTCAGATAGCGCCGCGCTAACAACCCCCGTGGTGGCAAATGCCACACTCGGAGACGACATTAGCAGCGGCGCAGGCTGGAAACGATGCATTCGGAGCGTAAGTGCTGTAGCATGTTGCTGAGCCCCTAATGAAGGCGTGTGCCGTTTAAACACCCGGCATCCTTCAGCTTAATGGCCTCTCCTCCTGCTGCCACCGTTAGGCTGCTTCTGTCCTTCTGCATTTCACTACAGGAGAAGAAGAGTCATTGTGAAAATTAGTTATGAGGTCTTTAACGTGACATCAATCAGACGCCTGCAGTTCACGCGGCGCTGACGTTCGGCCTCTTACGTCAGAAAGCGAAACGCCTGTGTTCATCCACCGAAGGTCCGACGCGTCGGCAGACGCTGGTGCCGGGTGGGATCATGGAGGACGAACGACGGCCAGCGAGAGAGAAACGCAGCGTTCAGAGACGTGGAGACAGTCTCATCACTACGTCATTTGTCCTGCAGCCACTCACCACACACTCTGCAGCGCCTCAGTTATTAAAGCAATATATCTGAGTGAAGAACAACAGCTGTTAAACTGCAAAACAGCCACCGGGCCACGCCGCCGTACGCGCTGCAGGAGGAAGAGCCCTCGTCATCATCACAAACCAAAGCAACACTCTGCGGCAGCAACTCTAGAGTCCAGAAATCTAAAATCCTAAAATGAACAGAAGAGTGGAAACTTGTAAACAAATCATCAACTTTGAAGCCACACAAACAGCTTCTATTGGTTGTGCGGCTGCGGATTTGTTTCAGCGTACGAGCAGAGATGTGATCCTGCTGCGTATCTGTGCCTATAAAAACACACCGAGGGGAGAGCAGACACAGACAGGAGCAGGGTATTAACCTTTCTCCTGCTGAGGAGGCAGCAAGTGGGTGGTGATGGCACATCGAGTGGAGAGAGAGAGAGAGAGAGAGAGAGAGAGAGAGAGGAGCCAGAAGGAGGTCAGCATCGAGACAGTAGATGGAAATTTCTATTTGTGGAAACACTGTTCTCGGCTGCTTTGTTAATTATGTGTTTGTCAAGTCTGTCCGTGACATTTGGAAAGTTTTTATGAGCAACTTGTGGGAATACGCGCATGGAGCTGTGCATGGAGCTCATACAGGTGAAAATGTGGCAATAACCAGCCTGTGAATCTGTGACCTGGAGCGTTTGGCTCTAAAAAGGTCCCTCACGGGTTTAGGCCTCATTAAAATATAATAAGAGTCTAGTGTTGGGAGGCTTCCAAGGACTGTAGCTCCAGTATGATTCAATATCTGCCTTAATGTGGTGACTTGTCTGAGCCGCAGCAGCAGCAGCAGCAGCAGCGCCTGTATTCATCATCCCTGCAGGGATCAGATGCAGCTTCTGTACCACAGCGTGTTTGGACCCTCTCGTTTTTCAGGGGAGGCTGAGTAAGCACATTAGTTCATTTTCAGAAATGACCTGCTGTTAACTCACACACTGCAACACTCACAGGAATAGAAATACACAGTTAAAGTACCAGGATGCGCAGAGCGAACAGAACGGGCCTGAGCTGATTATGTTCAGAGCTGAAAACCCACAGCTGCTCACGTCCTTCAGTTTTACACATTTGTCTTAATTTAATGTGAAAAACAAGCAGTCTTTGGAAATGGCACTTCATTATGATCCTTATGGGATTTAATGGTCTTAATCTTCTCTCTCATTCATAAAAGAAGGATTTTCTTCATACTCAGGGGCACAGAAGTGATGTTCCTCGTGTAATGAGCTGGTGAGAAGCTGGGAGAAAACGCTGTCAGCGTTTTGATGTAAGATATGAAACCTAATTTCCTTAACTAGTCTGAGTTTACTGATTAATTAACTGTAATCTTAATTAATGATTCAGGCAGCAGTAAAACCTTTAATTGGGAAAGTTGTTCCCAGAAAAACTTTCTTTTCCCTAAGAAGTCGTGTTTTCCAGCTGGTGGGGATTTAATCCTGGAGAAGCAGCACTTGTCAGTGCTCCAGGCGGCTGCTGCCTCAGAGACACGCCCCAGTTCGGCCGTTCCTCCCCGCAGAGCGCTGCTGCCCCCTAGTGGCCACTGCACGCACAGCGCCCAGCGGTAGGAGGAGGCAGAGACTGTCTTCTGAATAGATCACTCGAAAGTTGAAAACTGGTCTCTGAAATGTAGTTACCTAAGAGCTATGTTTTGCAAAGCTCGGATGATTATCTCTGATGTCAGTGTTACATAACTTCAACAGCAGTTTAGTTACCATGAACTTGGATAATGGAGAATTATCTTACCTGTGTAGTTTCTGTCGTCTTTGGGAGACATGTAGGGAAAAAGGAAGAGCTGGTTAGAAAATACAATTCAGGATGAATAATAATCATTTTGCTTCAGCAAAGATTTATTTAAACAAAGTCTGATTCTGATGATCTGCTGCATTAAAGCTAAAACCATGGTCGTCCACTAGGTGGCAGCGATACAACGCTGCAGAAAAGCACAAACTGAGGTCTCCTGCCAAGCAGTGATGTCTGGCAGGAGTTCCCCACCGAGATATTATGTAATCCTTTGATATTTTACAGGCATGCAATAAAAATAGAGTACACAGAGTTACAGGTCTATGGCGACATAGACGAGCTATGAGCAGCACTGCTGAAGAACATCTACATGTAAAAGAACGGCTCACAATGAACCACGTTCTCCAACTGTGCTGATAATTCCCTCTTTCATCCTTTTCAATACTACCATTCCCATAGCAACTTTACTGGTTGCCATGCCAACACCTACGAATACCAGTTTACAACCGGACCTCTTTCTGCTGCCTTATTGGACGAACATTTACTCATGAGACACCAAAAGTAACTGCGACCACTTCACAAATTTCCAAAGCCCCGTGATCGTGTACAGGTTCACGCGTCCCATCCTCGTTTTACCAGGCTCCTGATTGGTCGGATCATTTATTGCCTAGCAACCCCACGCCACCAGAGGGACAACAGGTGTCTGTAATTATCTGCCATCTTTTAAACCTTATGTTGACATTTCTGTGAGGCCGGATGATGATAGATGGAATAAGTAATAATAGCTGATATTACATAAACGCCTAATCTTTCATTCCGCTGCAGTGCTTGAACCTGCCTACAGCGCATGCGTCTCATTTGCGGCTGCTCATGGTCACGTAGTGGCTGCGACTCACAGAGGCAGGTGGGTTTGGGTGCGTCCCATTTGCCCAGTTTAGTGCAGTGGCTGAGGTTCCTGCCCTCCAGGATGAAGCCCGCGTTGCAGCTGTAGTGGAGCATGGTTCCCTCCACCGGGGGCCCTGGAGGCCTCGCCGCCACCCGGCCGTTCTCCAGAGACGTCCACACACGGGGGCAAAGCAGCACTGGAGACAGGACAGACGAGTCAGTGAATACCTGCAGAGATGCATGAGTGGAGGTAGAGGGCAGGAGGCTCAGTAAAGTAAATAACTAGGGAACGCTGGGACATAGCATGGAGATGTGCAGAATGTTTCCCGTGAACGGTTTGTTGAACCCGTCAACGTTTCCATGAGCCATATGCACCTAATGTGTCTGATATCAGTGTTTGCCTCAGGGCTTTAGGCGTCAGTCTCCAGGTGCTGCTCAGCTGCAGAGGAAAAATAAAGCTGATGAGAGCAGTAGGAGGGAAAGGAGCTGTGTGTGTGTGTGTGTGTGTGTGTGTGTGTGTGTGTGTGTGTGTGTGTGTGTGTGTGTGTGTGTGTGTGTGTGTGTGTGTGTGTGTGTGTGTCACGCTCGCGTTGGTCGATTCCCCTCCTTTGGTCACTGCACTACACAGTTTACAATGAGAACAGCGTTAGTTCTTCTTCAGCACCTGAAGGCAGAATATGAATGAGGTTTTTCCTCAGCCAGCGTCTGCAGCCGAGCTTTAAAGGAATTCATCCTGTGAGATTATTGCCGCCTTGACGCTCAGCGGCTTTAATCTGAGACGTGTGTGCTGCCGTTGACTTTCAGGCTATTGGACGGGTCTGATTTTCACTCACACAGACAGGCCGCGATGACAATAAGTTACCACTGAGAACCGAACCAACAACAGCATTTGTGAACTTGAATGTCTCACAAAATGGCTGAGCTCTTGATTAGAATTCTGTTTAGCCGCTGACTTTGTTGAGTCTTCCTTCAGCGTGTGTGCACATAATAAAGTCCAGATTGCAGATTACATAAGACGGAGAAAACAAAAATCCTGCTTTAGAGACATTCCACCGACGGTGGACGTGAACGGAGGGAGCGCAGCTCACACAACAGGAACGTGATGGGATCTCTGGCCTTGTTCTCCGTGTGCAGAGGCGCTGTTGATGCGACGTGGGTAGAAATTAGACTCTGTCCAGTAAGAGGATTCTGATCTGCAGCAAGAAATTCCATCTTAAGCGTCCAGAAACAGTGAATCTACTTGATTACTACATAAAAAACGAATGTAACATAACACATGCAGACATTACCCAGCATGCCTCAGTCCATACTTTGATGGGATATGACCACTCAGCTGTGGCCTGCAGATGGTTTTCAGTAGCTAACGCAGGATTGTATGTGTGGCGTTTGGCGTCTAGAAACCCATTTCTTTCTTTCTCCTTCCTCCAATTACATCGAACGTTTAATCCTGTTTACGTGTTGTTTAGAAGATGGATTGTGCTGAAAGAACCTACTGGAAGCGTCTTCATTTGATCGGTGCTCGTCGGCGCAGCCTTCATCAGGATGATTTACACGTTTGTACAGCAGAGCCTGCGTATCGTTTGTAAGGAGGCTTAGTCATAATCAATTATCCAGCGAGAGCACAGTGAGGAGCGTGAGTGGCCGTCCTCCAAAGCAGCGCTCCGTTACAGCCCAGACTCAAACAGGAGGACGCAAAGTAACAGTGCACAGTCACAGCAAGAGCAAGTAAAAGTGGAACAGAAAAACCAACCAAACCCTGTTCACTGAAACGTTAATAAAGTTAGAACCGCTGACGCTTCGCTGTCCTGAAATAAAAATGGCGTCAGGCTCTTCCTCCCCTCAGCTATGACATCATGATGCAAGGTGCTAAAGAAGTGGCTTAAGGAGCAGAAGTGAGCAGTGTTCCCACCGCCCAAACGGACATTAAAGGCATCACAGAAGTTGGTGACGGGACCTCCCGTGACTTTGGTTTGGCACTGATACGCGTTCAGGCTTTCTTTAGCTCGGCTTTAGCCACAGTCCTGTCGACGAGCGGCTCAGCGCTAACAGCAGGTGGACGCAATTAGCAACTGGCTGGTGAAGAAAGTGCAGCGTTTGGCAGCTAAAGAGACGCTTCCACCCAGGAAGAACAAGCCGAAGCGGAGCCTGAGCCTCAAACCCAAAAGCAGATGGGTCCAAAATATGCAACACGGCGCCGACTGCGCTTGAATATAAACTGGTCTTTATAACAATACAACATCAAACCCTAGAAAAGAGTGAGACTGATGTCTGCTCAGTTCACACGTTCGTCTCACTGTGGTGGAAACGGCGGCGATAACGTGCCGTCAGAACAACTGAGATCTGATTTCATTGTAATTTGAGGCCGACTCGACGGCTGCTCGCACTTTGTGAGACGAGGAGGAGGAGCTGGAAAGACGAGAGCCAGAGCAGAAGGAACTCACAACATCTGCTGTGCTGGGTCATGTCCGTCCACGTGCCGTTGGGCAAACACTTCCTGACCTTGGGGCCCACGATCACCCGGTTCCCTCTGCAGATGTACTCGATCTCATAGTCCACGGGCAGGATCTGCACGCTGCGGATCTGTGGAGGACACGGCAGCCATTAAAGGACCTGCTCCATTCTGTCACTGCTGCAGACACTGGGGCCACAGGCTGCAGCCGTAAAGCAGCACCGAGCACGGGGCGCCAGATGTGAACTGAGGGACTCTGGAATAAACCGTCTTCTTTAGAGGTGCTGAAGAAGCAGGTTTGCTCAGCTTCAGATCTGTGTCTAACGTGTGTGTGCATTGAGAACGCTCAGGACACTTGTAGTGGACATCATGATCCTCCTCCAGTCAGATGTGGTGCAGTGAGATGTAAAGTCCTGCTCCAGACGCTGGGACACTAACGCGGACTCAGACTAACATGGACTCAAATGCAGACTCAGACTAACACAGAGTAAAACAGACTCAGACTAACGCGAACTGAGACTAACGCAGACTCAAACATGGACTCAAACATGGACTCAGACTAACACACACTCAGACTAACACACACTCAGACTAACACACACTCAGACTAACACACACTCAGACTAACACACACTCAGACTAACACACACTCAGACTAACACACACTCAGACTAACACACACTCAGACTAACACACACTCAGACTAACACACACTCAGACTAACACACCGTGACTTGTGTGTGGAGTTTCTCTGCTCACATCACGTCTCAAACGTTGAATATGTTTGTGGTTTATTTCACATCATGAGTTTAGAAGCTACATCTGAATCTGTCCCAATCAAACAAACAATGTTCACATATTGTAAATGGGGAAGAATCAGCACAGCGGCAGAAGATGTCATGGCCTCTTCTTAACCAGTGGATTCACACCCTGTAGTTGATTCTAGGGTAAATAGCGTTACATGGACATTAGCTCCAGGTCACATTGGTTGCTTTGTTTATTGTAATTTTAACACTAGCATGCCTGGATTTCTCATTTTATGAAACATTTAATGAAACAAACCGGTCAGGCACAGGCCAATATCTGCCGTGAGCTTGTGGGAAGAAGCCAATGTACCTAATAATTAGTTTTTCACATCTTAATGAGATTTGGAAAGTGCAAAGGTAGAAGGTTGAGGCCGACGCCCTGCGGTCGGATCCGGAGCAGCCTGTGTTAGAACGAGCCTTTCAATTCAATCAATAGGTTCCTGCTTCAGTGCTGGTCAATAGCACTCTGCCCAGTGCCACTGCTGATGCTAGGCTAAGCTAAGAGGCCACTGCACAGGCATTAGAGCGACGTCGGCTCAATGGGAGCGCTAATAATTAGCTCATGGAATGTCTGAAGCCACTAAAGCAGCTTAAATCACTGAAAATGTGACAACTCACCCCTTAGTTAAACAGTTTTTAACATTCAACTGAAATATCCATAATCATGGCATCAGTTTGAAAACTTAAATGGCAAATACAAGCGTTAGCTGCCTAATTATCCTGATCATAGGTTGCGCGTTGCGCTTTCAAGCCGAATGTGGTTTGACGGATGAGCAGTAGGAGTCTGTACCTGTTCCTGTGTCAGGCCTCGGTAGCGGATGCCTCCATCCCTGGGAGGCCGGATGATGGCACAGCCTGAAAGAAAAAGCAGCAACGAGGGAGATGATAGATTGATTACAGCAACGTGACATAGTGTGGATTTAACCGACGCCTTCCTCACCACACATTCAGCTGCATTCAGGTCACTTAGCAAACTCTCCGGAGTTACTTTTGTCCATTAACGCACGTAAACACACACAACGAGCACATGGACACACTTCTGCACACACACACAAATTACCTCCAGCTGATGAATTATGTATGGGCACAACAAGAGATGGAAGAGCATAGAGAATAATCAGAAACAATAGCCGTGCCATCTCTGGATCTGGAAGAGAAGGAAGAGAGGGAGAGGCGTTTTAGGAGAAAACAAGGAAATTGAGGAAAAAGGGGAAATGCAAAACAAGGAAGTTGCAGGATACGGAGATGTTACTCTCTCACTACAGACGCCGATGGTTCCTGCCGGCTGCACGTTTGAGACATGCATCAACGTTTTGGCAAAGGCTTTCTTTTAAAGGTCTCCCTCGCCGCTGTTGGTGTTTACAGCGCAGACAGCTCGGGTTCAGCTGATCGCCAGCTTCGCCTCATTTCAAAGGCTGTGTACACAGCGCTCGGGCTCGGGTTTGATGGCTGATAGTGCTGTTGTTGTAAAGTGGCTGTCCGTGGAAACACTCTGCGCCCAGGCAGCCGTCTTTGGAGTTGCCTCCATATCTGGGTAGAAAACAGCTTGCACACCAAGGCACAAAAGCTTTGCATCGCAAGGCAGAAAAGTGCTTTCAGGTGTTGACAGCTTTTTACTGTGATTCACCCCGTGGCCCTGGCAAAGGAAGCATTCACTGCAGATTCACTCCTGCAGCCTCATTAGACTCAGTGATGACAGTCACAATATCACACACGTCTAGTTTACAGTATAAACACAGATGCATTTGGGTAAAAGGCTAATTCACTAGCCTTTTACCTAAATGCATCTGTCTTCATGAGCATGACGTGGTGCAAGAATTACCCACAATGCAGTTAAACAGGACAACACCTCTGATCGTGTATCTGTAAGCTGCTAATCTCAGATGGAGACGACCGACAGCCTCGTTTCAGCAGCGTAGCCCGAGCTTTTTATCTGTTTATTCATTTTCAGTTCTAATCTATGATCCACGTCCCAACCCAGAACTGACTCCAGTGGCATCTCTGAGGCGATTCATCCAACTTCATGCAGCTTTTCTGGCACGTGTGCAAGTCGCCCTGGTTTTAGCGTGTGTGTCAAATGCACATGCGATGAAAAGTAAATGCGTGATTACATCAATAAGTAATGTAAAAGTTTGCCCTTGGTGTGAGGACAAGCTGTTCCATTAGCTTGGCTCATCTTCACGGAGACAACAACTGACACCACAGATTTCAAGAGGATCTGTTTAGAGTGGACGATGCAAAAAGTCAAAAGACCCTCGACAGATCCTGGAGCTGTCACACCAACACATCAACACAGGCGCTGACGCCGTCCACATACAGAGCTGGTCACTCGTAGTTTCCTAAATGTTGGCTACATACATTCTCACACTTGAAGCAATAAGGGGGTGAGTTCGTTAGGTGGGTGGGTGGGGACTTAACAAAGCACCAGTGAGTGAGACAGATGGCAGCGAGGCCTGCTTGTGGAAGACAGACAAACTCTGCTGGATACTTCATTAGCATTATCCAGAGTATTTTTAGAGTTCACTGACAAGAGGCAAGCAGGATGCAGACACCACCACGGTGTGTGTGTGTGTGTGTGTGTGTGTGTGTGTGTGTGTGTGTCTGTCTGTCTGTCTGTCTGTCTGTTGGCCGTGTGGGAACGGAGGAGGGGAGGCCGTGGAGGGAAGGAGGACAGCCCAGCAGGAGCCACTAATATCAGCGCTTACACGTTGAGCCGGATCAAAGCAAACTGTGAGTGAGTGAGTGGAGCACGGACGGAGCATCCGAACCAGCACAAAGCCAGCGAACTCCAGAGCGTGGCTGCAGTGGGAGTGGGTGGGGTGGGGGGGAGCCGTCAACTAGCCTCAAGCTTTAAAATGCAATTAGGGTTTCAGCACCACAGACAGCACCTTCACAGCTCCAGCTCTGCAGCCCTGCGAGACTCCTCGTTACACAACCACCTCCACCGCCGCACGCGCTTCCCACTTCCTTGGCTCTTTGTAATGCAGGAAACTGCAATGGAGATGATCGGCTCCGACGCCAGCCCACACTCCGCGTCCAGTAGCAGCGGCTATTCCCCGGCTCCGAGCAGGGCCACGGGCATCCACGCGCACGCTCCAGCTACGTTTCGTGCACGGCTGAGCATGAACCATTGAGACGTGAGGGTCACAGTAAGGCTGCCACCAACCGTGTGCTGCCGGTAGTTACTTGTCGGCTGTTGACGAGGGAATCCGTGACGGCCTGTAGAGGAAGGCCGACCATATTAACAAGCCGTATGTTGTAGCGCTCACATCAATGCCTCTGCAAAAGAGCGTGCAGAACGGCGTGACAGCTGCTCCAACCTAATGCGCTGGTTTTAGAACGGCTCCAATCCCATCCGGTGATCCTCCCTTTCTAAATCATTAAAATCTGAATGCAGGCAGGACGGCGGCGGCTCCCTGCAAGAAGCAACCCAAAACAAATGTGGCCTGTGCCCATCGGAGACGTACGGCCCCTGCATTCAGAACCACGAGCGGATTTGGCATCGCTACCTGGAGTATCCGCGTCAGAAACGGAGCATCCTCTCAATAAATGCAGTTTAATATCGCGACCCGCAGCAATAGTAGCATCTAGCTCCCTGAAGCAAGGCAGTAGCATGTGTACTTACTATTAGTTTCGATGCGCTCTGTCAAGATAACAGTACGTCCTCGGGTGGGACCCGCCGGGGAAAAGCCAGGTCGGATTATTTGGTAGAAATATGCATCATTGTAACGATTTTATGGCTGTATTCAATATGGCTATAAATGCACAGGCTGCTCCGCGCGTAAACAGAGGGTTAGAAAAGCCGAACGCGTCTCATTCTGGGTGTTTCCGTGTAGTGCAGTTGCGCGCGGCAGCGACACGAAATGACAAAAAATCATACAAAAAATATACATGCACTATATACAAACGCGTCCCCACAAGCGACGAAGCACCGATTCGCCACACTCCCCTCCCTTTTTCTCTCCCCCTTCTACAATCTTGAGCTAATTCGCGACGTCATGATGGAGACGCACCGTGCGTAACGTTCGCTCTCTCACGCCTTCATCTGCCCCCCTCCTCCTCCTCCTCCTCCTCCTCTCCGCGACGAAACGCGCTAAGGTCCAGGCCCACAACACAAAATATCACAATGAATCTTAAGAGGAGGCGTCGGATTTGTGCTAAGCTCGTGGGGTTATCCCGCCGTGGATAATTATATCACGGTATGAAGACTAGACGCGGATAGAGGTGCAGATATGGCGCCGTGGTATTAACAGCGACTACATAGTTAAGCCTCCTACCAAAGGCCCTCAGAGCTTAAGTCAACGAAGCAGCGTCATTTATTTCTACAACACTGGTCATCTGTTAAATCAAGGAGCGTCGGCTGATTCGTCTCCGGTTTTTGTCTTTTGCGTCTCCTCTGGCATCTATTCTGGGATCAGCATTCTGCTTCATATTTATATATCTGCTGAATAATTGAAGGAAGGCTGGGGAAAACATAACCTCTCCCTGATTCTCACCAGCTCTCTCCCCGTAGCTGCATATTTCCTATACCACAACCTGCCATTTTACACAGCATCTCCTCTAAGGCACCATGTAAATGTGAAGAGACGCACAGGAGTCTGACTTTGATCTGTTTTATTGATTATAGGTATACGGATGCCACAAAGTGGAAACAGTGAGCGGTGACATTAAAAAGGGCGGAGGCAATCTGGAGGGAGGAGGGACAGACACTTAAATACACGCAGCGAACCGTGAGTTTCCAACAACAAAACAGTCAGAATCACATGGATCTGTACATATTCAGTATTTTCTAGCTTTGTAATAATTACATACTTTTACAAGTCATCTCCTGACTTTAACGTTTTGCATCATACACTCTGGTAATCAAAGTACAATATCATAAAAGAACAAAGCAGAATATACACGAAACAAAAATAAATCTTCAAGTCTCATCAGAAAATGGGGCTGAGAAAGTCACATTGTTTCATTTGTGCTCATTCTTTAAATGGTTTAAGGAAAACTCCAATGAGTTTATCACAAGTACTACTGACGCTAAATTTGTTACTTGTCCCTTTTAAAGGCACAATTTAAAATTACAGGGCAATTTTAAAAAAAGTAAACGGCAAATTAACCTACAGCGAAACAAATCCACTAATACGAATGTAAACATAATCAAAGCATTTTTAGCAAAGGCCTTTGTGTTGAAAGACGAGACAGAAAACCCGGCAGGCTTCATGATATTAGGATTAATTATTCCAGCGTTTCAGCACGTACTTCTGATTATGCGTCATAAATGTTGGTTTAAATAAATCGGCACCGGAAACCATGAAATTCTGCTCGTCCTGCTTAATTCATCATGTCAGGAATTTTCAAAAAACTGATTCTCTGGTGCTAAAACAAACCAAAATCACTACTTCCAGCACATTAAATAAAATAAATACAGGAAATGTGAGTTCCAACAAGCCGCCACTCTGCACTGACAGAATCGTTTTCATCATTTTTCCTTTACATAGCAACATAGCACAAGACGTGAAGGGGGGTGGGGGGTCTGTGGTGGAAGCCACTCTCTACCTTGAAGCGATTGATTATTAGTCTTGACAGGACTGCAGGGGAAACAATGGAGAGTTTGGTTTTCACCAGTCTTACCAAATTAGATCAACAATTAGTCTGGGAAAGATGCGTGGCTAAATATGTCGGCCGAAACTTTCTTCACTGCTCCTTCATGCACAAGGAACGATTTCTACCCAGGACCTCTCGAAATGAAAGCAGTATACATGTCCTGGAGGGATGTAAGCTGTGTGTATTGCAGTAGTGTTCTAGCTAGGCTGCAGTGTCAGCTTCAGAATAATGTTGTCAGTCATTGTAAGTGTGCTTGTTTGCACCACGTATCATACTGTGTCGCTCCTCTTTACATCTGCAGGTAACTCACGCTTTGGTTGCTACCAGTGTTTAAGGGATATTTAACCCAATTCCTACTAACTCACACTTTGCTTTCGCAGCCTCACAAACTGAAACTTCTGTGATGCTGCTTGAAGAACGTCTGCTGACGCTCTCTGGCGGACGTGGCTTCCATCAGCCGGTCTCTTCTATCCATCAACACGCCTCTGTCTTTCTCCACTTCATCCCCAGCTACGCTGCCCACATCGCTGAGGTCTCCGAGGTGCTCGACGGAGTCATATTTCTCCAGGTCGGAGGCGATGGTCTGCAGGCTGAAGACGGAGAGGGAATCCGACCCCGCCCGATCCCTCGCTTTCTCGTTCTCCTTGTACGTCTCCACCAGGTTAATGGCTCCATCGACTCGATCCTTCCCCGTCAGCCCACCGCCACAGGCTCCGCCCACTTCCTGGACCTTGGCGTCGCACTCGGCTCCAACCGGAGGGCTCCGCCCCCCGCAGACGGTGGGGCACCCTCCCTCGGCCGGGTCCCTGCCCCTCTGCGCATGGATCTGCTCACTGATCTGCTCCAAGTTGCGCAGCGCGATGGAGTAGCTGGTCTTCACTTTGGCTACGTGCTGTTCCAGCTGCAGCACTTTGGCCTTGTGCTCCTGGAGTCACACAAAGGGCACAAACACTTCCATCATCCATTTTTACATTGATTCTATGCCAAACAGGAAAATAACCCACTGCTGACCTCAAGTAAATCTATAAAACACTGAATATATTATAGTAGTGTTTTGCCAAGTCAGCAGCATATTTACAACTCAAGTACAGCAACAGAGCTGAAAATTCCTTGTGCGACTGAGAAGCAAAGTAAAACACAAACCTTTTCTGTTTATGATTTTACATGTGAACAGATCTTTGTCTCCCCTGTGCACTACATTGAAAACGGTGGCTGATAAGCGCTTGTGTCTGGATTACCTCCAGTATGTGGTTGAACTGGGCCTTGAGCTCAAAGTAGGGTTTGGATTTCAGGATGACTCTCTTGAGGGACTTCTGCAGCATCTGAACCCGGGCCTCCGCCTCCTGACAGGCGTGTGTGACGCGCATGTGCTCCCTCTCGCTGCGGAGCCGCTCCTCTTCGGCTTCATTCACCTGAGAATAACACGACGCCGACAGAAAAAAAAGGCCAGCTTGTTCAGAATAAACATGAGCGCAGGCTCCTCTCTTCGTTCCAATATTTCATCACAACCAAACGACGGTGAATCATGGACTATAGGTCTATGCTACCTCCCTCCCACGCGCTCATTTAGATCTGAAACACAGATTTGAATTGCTTTACATTTTTAGCCGGGTAATTATAAAATTGGCACGTTGTGTTAACTATATGGAATTTATTCTCTAACAGTTGAAGACAAGGAGACCACCAAGTGCTACCTGTTATATTTGATGGAGCCATTTTCACCAGCTGCCTTGGGCATTTTTTAATAACCCTGCCAATCAAACCCACCAACAGTCAGTTTGTGAATGTGGCCAAGGCTGCTAAATATCAGGATGACAAATCCGTCTATTTTCAGCTGCTCAGCCCATCTACCAGCTGCACAGTTGATCCACAGAAATAGTTTGCTATTAATTAAGTGCAAGTAAGTAAGTATTGACACTAATCATGATGACTTTCCCACAATATGCCCACGGCCTCTTTTCCGTTACCTTGGCAGTAGCATGGTTGAGCATCTCCTGCCAGGTGGGATCCAGGGTGTTCTTGCCATCAGCCATCAGTCCCTGCTCTGCCACATAAACCATCTCCCTGGCAGCTGTGTGCATGGAAACCGCTCTCTCATAGCTCAGAGCCGCCTTCTGGGTTTCCTGCTGTGCCTGCAGAGAGAAGACTAACATTTACAGCCGTGACCACTGGTTGTGTTTGATCCAACGGCTGGGATACATCTTCTGAAACCATAGACTTACATTTTAAATTAAGGCCAGCTTATTTAAAATAACCATCAGACCAATAAAAAGCCACAAATATAAAGACTAGTTGGGTAAAAATGTTGCATTTAAAGCTGTTAACAGATCTGGTTTCCATCACATCCATCATTTTGTCTTCTCTACATAAATTGACTACGTGTCATTGAGTGTGACCGGTTACGGACATCATTACTCAACATAATAACGTCTTTTGCTGAACAGAGTAAACAACAGTCTATGAGATTTATGATGCTACAAACTCACTAAAAAGAACTTTGGACACACACGGAGAAAGCTCTTCACAAAATCAGAGGTAATAACTAGGGCTTTGTGCAGTAAATAACCACTATTCTTTACAGGCGACAGCTCTGAACTTTTGATAAGCTCATTTAATGTTTGTGTTGTATTTCAGAGCTGAGCAAAGGAGGAACAACAGGACAAACTATCAGACCCGTGTTTCTGGGTCTTAACACTCTGTAACACGCTTCTATTGCTTCATGTGGAATCAGTGGTTAATCAAAGCTGATATATTTGCTGCTGGCCAGACGTTTTTAGTTCAGTTAGGTTTAGAAATTAGCTGCCACTATAGCAGTATATGTACCATAGAAATAGATTTAGTTCTGGACAAAGAGGATTTCTTAGAGACCTACTCAAATTTATCCTTGAAATAATTGAAACATATTTATAGACATGTCATTTGTATGTACCTCCTTTGCGAGGCGACGAGCCTCATAGTACGGTCTGGCTTTCTCTATGCAGCTGCCAAGCTGGGAGCTCTGAGCATTTAGCTTCCTGGCAGACTCTGTGAGAATCTTCCGGTACCCTGACCTGGCATCCTGTAAGCATGAAAACGACAAGATTAGATTTACCTGTAATGGAACGACTGATTACATTTCATAAAGAAGCATGCCTAGAAGTGAGCCAATAATTCACAGAGTGTCAAACTATCTGCACAAATGCATTTTCCATTTTAGCATTTTCAGATCTTCTGCTCGGGAAACAAATTTAACATATTGATTAGCACTGTCTGAGTAGATTATTAAAGATTTAGAAACAGATAAAGAGCGTCTTTTTTAATCACAAAGTTGATTTTATAATAAAAAAGTCATGTGTCCCTAATACCTGCTTTAATGTCTATGTAACTTACAAACATGCATTTGTACTTACATCCAATTGCAGTTCTAGTCTGTTGATTTCTGCGCTAGCTTCATTAAGGTGCTCCAACTCTTCCTATGGAAACAAAAAATAATGTACTGCTTCAGGCTCCTACTAACAACTATAAAAACCCACGGGCTTGAATGTGCTGAGGGGAGAAATATGAAAAGGCTTCATATGAAACAGTTGACATTACATGCAATAGAAGAGTCTCCTGTTTAAGTTTTTTTAATATTTAATACTAATGTACAGAAGGTTCTGTACTGCTGTGAATTATCACATTTTATAAAACAGTTTTGACAAAAGCAAAATTTTATTAAAGCAATTCTCGTGAAATTAAAACTAAATACAGGCAAATGAGGCACCATGGTGTGTTGATTACGGATTCATTCCATCTTGGATTAGCCACAAACAATTTAAGACCTTAATATTGCATAATTTGGACATTTACTTTGTGTGAACATGTGAACAGTAGATCAGGACTGTTAGAGTATCATGGCCTTGGGGAAGAAAGGTGAAGCATCTGGCAGATCTTCCACCATAGGTTCCTTTCTGTTCACGGTGGGTGTGAGAGTCACTGTGATTACATACAAACTGTGAATCAATGGAATTTACGTTGGAATTTACAATTAATATACCATTAACATCAATAGCAGGCAGAGGGTCATATTTATTAAATGTAAAACTACACAGTCTAGATGTGTAGAAGGGCGTGTTTCTGGCTGTAACATTCCGATCATTTATCTCGAGGTTGACTTTAATAAAACTAATTAGAGTGAAGCAAACCTGAGATTACTAAATGCACCACCAAGGATCGGATCGACGATCGGATGCCTCACGTACCTGGATCCTGGGGTCCAGTTCCTCCTCGTATGGACTGTGTAATTGCTCTCCCAGTATTTTTTGTTTATCGCTTTCGCTGGCGTCGCAGCTCTCCTTGTGCTGCGTGTCTTGTATTCGTGTACTGGTTTCGGTGGATTTGACGCCCCCATCCTCGCATGGAATGACCTCTCTCCAGTCGCCCGCGTCTGACTCCCCGGAGCCAGCGGGGCTCTCTCGCAAGTCGCCCGGCTCCATTCCAGCGCAGGCAGCTGTGCTAGCAGCAGCGTTAGCTCAGGTCGCTTCACCAGCAAACGTGACGGCTACGCTACGAACCCACGCGCCTGCTCTAGTCAAAAACTAGGGTGAAGTAGAAACCAAACCCAGCCGTATGCTCCCAGCTACGACGACTAGTCTGGAGTTCGCAATCTGCCATTTCGTTACTAGTTCTCAACGAAAAGCGAGCCCACAGGAGCTAGCCTAGCATGCAGTCTGGTAGGCTAGCAGGCTAACGGACTCTGGGAATAAAACTAACGCATGCGCCTCTAGACACCAGGCGAACCGTGCCCATTAAAAGACGCCACCACTACGTGCCCCATTACACGCGTTTCGTCCTCCATTCCAGCCGACTCTTTGTGATTTTAGCTAGGCTAGCTAGCTGCGGGTTTCGATCTCAAACCATCGCTGCAAGTGTAGTAAACAAACGAGCGGCTAAGATATGCGGAACAGTTTGGACCCGCACGGCCACCGTAGGCGAAACCCACCGCCGCCACGGACGACGCGAACCGCTGAGTCACACCTCGTCATCGTGTGTAAAATTATCAGTATTATTTAACCGAAAGCGCATTATAATTTGGGGGTTCACACCTTACGATTCTAAAAGTTCAGTAAATGTTTGCTAATATTGTAAGTTAATATTGTAAAACACGAGATGACCTCAGAGTTCTGTGAGAAATTGACCTGTATTAAGCAGCTAATTATAAAAACAAAACAAATACACGTCGGTTTTCATTTCAAAACTGCACAAACAATTATTGTTTTGTACAAAGTAACAATCCTGCCAGAAGCTCAACATTAAAATGGAAACAGCAACAATTGATTTTCAAAGAATGCCAAAATAAATGAAATGGCATAACAGATTATATTGCCATCGCGCCCAGTAACTGACACCATAAGAAACATACACAGATTCTGATTTTACATTTGCAGTTCATTTAGGCTTCCACAAACTGCAAACAACTTAAACAAAAGTGCCAAACTAGGGAATTGCAGTGAATGTCATGCGCATAAGTGGCATATCGTAAAAATAAATCAGCAGCAGATTTGTTTAACAAACTGTTTAGGCTCTTTGCTACAAAAAAGAAAAATGTTTTGGAATAATGAGAAAGACCTGAGAAGCATTGGCAATGACTCCTATGCCAAAAAGTAGAACCATCATCCTTATCAAGGATAATAAAGTAGTTTATAACATTCAAAGTGAACCTTTGTGGTCTTTGGTCTAGAACGACATTTAAGATTTCCCAAAAACACCACTGCATCAACTTTCTACTGGATCAGCTCCAGGTGGGATCGTACTGCGTCCATCCTGGAGGAGGGGCTAAGTAGATTCTTTTTCCTCGTGAGAAGAAACTGACTATCCCCCTATAGCCCGTCCTTGGGACTCCGGACTTCAAGTCATCCATGATTCCCAGGTTTTTGGACAGTATTTTGAAGCTGTCCTTGCTCGAGTACTGGAGGCGGAATGGCCCGGTTCCTTGGAGCTGCCCCTGCGCTACATTCTCATATGTAACGAGACGAGCACCGTAAACTTCTTTTTGAAAGTTTTCTCTGTATGTCTCCTCCTTCAAGTAACTCAGGTCTAACTTATTGAAAGGCACAAATTCAGTGTTGAGTTTAATGTAACGCAGGTACTTGTCATAAAACTGACCCAGGCTCACACCTTGCCGGCCAAAAGTCAAAGTCCGTGAGATCTCAGGGCGGATGCAGGCCCGGCCGCGGCGCTGCTCGGGATGACGCATCCAGTCGTCCCAGAATGACGCCGGCCACTTTGGCTCCAGCTCCTCCCACACCTCCCTGAGGAGCATCCATCCCAGACCCGGGAAGAAGTCTGTCCGGTAAAGCAGGTCGGCTCTGCCGGGATCCACGTAGCCGTCCCTGCCGTTGTCATTCCAGGCCGACACACACCACAAGGTAGGGTCGGACTTCAGGAGCGGCAGCAGGGCTCCGAAGTACTCAAAGAAGTCTGGCGCCACCTACAGTAGGAGATGATTAATAATTTAGTTGGAGTTTACAAAACCTTCTCACTACAACTTACCAGCTGTAAAACAATCCGTTCTTAATCATATTTATAAAAACGGACATTTGAAACTATGCATGGATTTTGGAACCATGTGATATAATTCATAGCAGCATTTACTGGACTAATTAGATTCTGTAATTGATTCAGTAATTACCTCCAGATCGTCCTCTACGATCACTACGGAGGAATGAAGCAGGGTTCTGAACACTTGGTTCAGGGCCCAGTGATAATGCCGCGAGATCTTGTAGTAACCCTGAAACTTCTTGTGCTCTGGCCGAACGGCGATCTCCGACAGATCGGGCTGTTTCAGATGGGTCACTCGGCTCCCGTACGAACTGATGACCTCAGCAGTCTCGGCGTGTCCACAGTCCTGACTCACTATGATTGGGTAAAGCTCTGCCGAGGGCCGGTGCTGCAGTAAGTTGTCCAGGCAGCGCCTCACAGTGACCCTGTTACAGGCGATAACCAGGATAGGAAGGACGGGCTGGGGGGGCGCCAACACCTTTGCTCTGTTTTTGTTGGACGCCTCCTTCAGGGACGTGTGATTCTTTATCTGGATCAAGATATTTTTCTGTATCTCAAGCTCTACTTCGATTGTGTCGGCCAAATGGAGCATGTCTTTCATCATTTCATGAGTGGGTCCAGCCACCAGGTCGCCCTGATCTCCGGGCGTGACTCTGCCCCACAGCAGGAGCAGGATGGCGTTCCAGGTGACAAACAGGAACGCCCCCAAAAGGATGAGGGAGCCTCTCTTGCGGAGCATGGCCAACAGGAAGGAGGGGGCACAGGAAGACAGGGTCCGAGCGAGGGCCGTCCTGTTTCAGGCAATGAGAACGGGATACGGGAAACGTCGCCCGTGTGCTGTCACAGACCCCCTCAGATCACTGTGCCGTTCCTACAGATACAATGACACATCACAGTGTCAGCGAAGGCAGGAGACGACATGACGCAGTAGAGTGAGTTCAGCAGGTCCTCAACTTTCAACCACGTCTGAAATAATAAGAACATAAACACATGATTACGAAGTCAAACTTCACATTTAAAGCACATTGACTGTTCTACATTCTAAAATGCTGCACTGCGTTTGTGTGTCTCTGTTTGACAGAGTCTGGACAATAACAGCTGGGACTATTTTAAATCATATTAAGATAAGAAAAGACGACTGTTCTTTACAGACCTCTGGATCAAAATGTAATTATAGTCACAGCAATGTCGCAACAATATTTGACAAATGCTGCAGTTTTAAAAGCTGGAAACTAGAGAAATAAAGCGCCTTTCACAGTATTTGTGGGTTTAGTAAAGTACAAAGAGCGTGCGATAGAAGGTGTCGCTGCGTGGATTTCTGGGCTGAATCAAAGCACTGCACAACTGTTACCCGACACAGGAAATCTACGGAGCGCTGGCTCGTTTCCATTTTCTCGGAGCTCGTGTGAACGAGTCATTCGCCCCGCGGTCGATCACCTCGTATCACCTGTGGCTGCTTCGCCACACACGCGGAAAAGTCCAGACATTTGGGCTCAAGCAGGAGAAGACCTCGGAGCAGCGAGTGTCTGCCTGGCGGACAGACAGGTTCCTCTCCGGCTCCGAATGTTACCTGGAGGAGGTATCGGACGTGAGCAGCCTTACCCTCGCAATGCGGCCGCCTCTTTCCGTCTGTGCGCTCTCTTCCTCCCCGGTTCCGGTGACGACCGGCGGAGTTGGACGCCTGGAGCCGCTCGACCTCGGCTCCGCTGCAAGTTTCGCCGCTGAACGCAACTTCGGTCCTCTTCACTTTCTCTGGCTCCTCACGAGACTGGAGGAGGAGAAAGCAAAGTAACACGACGACTTCCTGGGCACTGGCTGTCAGTCACGGGAAGTCCCGCCCCCACGGTCCCTCAGAAATTACACAACGCGCTGACGCGTGGCTTCTCTCCACGGAGCTCATTAAAACAGGCGTGTGATGCCTGCGCACCTCTTTCTGTCTCACTTCACACACGCGCTTTTTATGTGAACTGCCTATTAATACTTACACGCACTGCTACATGGGCTTGGTATTAACTTTGGCTCCAGGCACGAGGCCTCCACGCAATTTGCATTGGTTTCAGTATAAAAAGGCAAATGTTGAATGGTTCAGAGGAGCTTTGCCTGATAACGTCACAAAACAAACACAGACGGGGAAATGAGAGATGATGAGCTTAACTTTTCTTGTCCCCAGACAACAGTGGTGTTCCTTGACTGGGAGAAAGTATGAGTACGAATAGTATCCCAGTATAAAAGACCAGGTAAAAGCTAACTTAAACTTGACTACTTTGAATCAAACTAAAATATATACAGAAATGCGTGCATTTCAATGGGTTACCTTTTAGAACAATTATTACCAATCTGTCAGATATGTCCTTATGTTATTTCTCAGTTATGTTATGTGATGTGGTGATAAACAAAGATTTTGTATGTACATTTGTAGTCAGAACAAGTATGCATAAAACTATACTTTCATGTAAATATATAAATGAGTAGCAGTTAGGCTGTAAATAAAATCTAATGATATTCATCATATTATTTTCATAAGTGGTGTGAATGGCCTACTCCATGTGCAAATAGGCAAATTAATTCATGGTGTTTGTAGTTTATAGCTTATTTATTTATATAAAGTTATTTTTGGTCCACGGTGTAAAAATCCCAAGAGGAACAAGAAGACTTTTAATACCCTGGGCATGATTAGAATTTTTCATTTCCCTTAAAGAGATCATATTATTTACGTCATTGCAAAAGGGGAACTTTTTTGCAAAACATGTGGCATTAGCTTAAAAACAAAATGTCCCGCCACCATCAAAAAAGTCAATTTGTTTACTTTTTCTCTAGAGGTGAAAAATAAATGTCCTAAAAAACAGTTGTTTTCTTAACCACTGGGTTGAAGAACAAAAGTGGGTCCTTTATTGCAAAAGTCAAGTAAAAGTCAATAAATAACATCAGATTACAATGTGTATTTTCGGCGCCGAGGCCTTGGACTCTCCCTCAGTCAGGCCTGTCCTCTGTGATCTTTAGTGCACAGCTGGGGTCGCGCTGGGTGGAGGTGAGGTCAGCACAACTGTGTCCGTTTGCCTGAAAAGGAAATGACATCATATGGTGAGTACTGGTGCAGTAACAGGCGCTGCTGTGAACGTCTCCTATGAGGTCTCACCAGGGCGACGCTGCGTCTCTCCTCCTCTTGGCAAAGCAGATGTGCAGCGCGTGCATTCGTGCTGCCGCGGAGCTTCCACAGCATCAGCTGCGACACCAGAGCGGCGACAGAGACGCAGGCGCTCCTCAGCGCGTCGAGTACGTGCGCAGCGTCTTCCAGCGCCACTGGGGACGCGACGGACACCTTCAAAACGCCCGCCGCGGCTCCACTGGGGTGCCGGGCACGTGCACAGCTCTCACGACGAGTCTCGCGTTGAATAAAGTGAGTTATTTTGGAGCACGTGCCCGCGCCACGCAGCTCAGGTGTCAGTCCGCGCGCCGCCTGCGCGCGTGCAGGGAGTCGCCAAAGTTTTGGGTAAAGCGACTTCTTAACGCCCGCGACGTCTTCGTCCCGCAGCGCCCCGCCGTCCACGCGGGGGGACGTGTGCGCCACGAGCAGCCGTCCCCTCACGCGCTCCCCGCGCAGCGAAGCCGCCTTCGCCGAGGTCTGGCTCGACCGCGCGCGCTCGGGCTGCGCGTCGCGCTGCGTCCCGACGCCCAGTCCGAGGCTGTAGCCGGCGGTCGCAGGCCTCTTGCTCGGCGTGTTCCTGGTCCAAACGTTCCCCCGGCACCGGAGAACGGCGCTCAGGGCCGAGGCGGATGGAGTGGAAGCCATGGCGCGCGCGTCCACCTCGCACCGCTTCCGTTTGTGGAATCCTGCTTCTTCGGGGTTTTAGCGTCAGTTCACGCAGTCGCGTGGCGTTTGAGGGCGAGCGGATCCGAGGAGGGGGCTCTTTGTGCTCGGGGACTCCCGACCATATTTGCCTCGAGTGTCTGAGGTGGGTGGGTCTTGAGACAATAGTGGAAAACAGGCCTAACCCACTGGAACACACCGGTACGAATAAAAGCAATGCACTAAACTGCCCGCGCTGAGGGAGAAGAACTGTTACGAGCCCCGTGGTTCTATCTGTTCATGCAGAAACCGTTTCCACCGGTTGGTCGAGTTTCTAATCAAACACAAACAGAGCTTCTTATCACGTTTATCTGAGAGTCTTCCGCGACTTGTGGCGTTAGCAGTTAAAACGGAACTAGTTTTTCTAAGTGGGGGACTTGGAAAAGTTAGTTTTACTTTCTAAGACTTTATTACTATTCCATAAAGTCTATGTAATCTTAATAGTTTTCTGACTTATTTTCTAAATGCTCTAAAGACAAAATGGTCAAATGTCCTGAAGGACTGTGGGAAAACAGACTTTAAAGTAGGTCATCGAAGAAAAAAACAATGGTCACGTTCTTCTGTGTTTGTTTTGGACTTCCCCGTTCTGCTCCTCAGATGTTTTCTTTCTTACATGTGTCAAGTGATGACACATTTACATTCCCGTTGTGAAAAGTCACTGCTGAGCGACATGAGCTGCACGGCAGCACGATAACGACAAACATTTGGTCAGACGGGTTTGTCGGCGTCCAGAAACAAAGACGCGGCTGTGCCTGAGCCACTAGAGGGAACCAGGGGCCTGATGGAGACGCGTCAAGGACCCGGCACCGGAATCTGCATTATGTTGGAAAATCCTAACTGTTTGACTCTTGTTTGAGTCTAAATCCAGGAAACCCGTGTAGAGAACAGGCCGCAATTCAAAGATGTGAGCTTTCATCGCAGAGTTTAGTGCATCTGAACATTTACATCTTATTAATCCATCAACATCTTTTTACACATTCTGTACAGCGTCCGGCGTTCACAGTAATCACAAACACGTCAGCAACAGATCACAAAGATAACAACCAGCCTTCATGTGACTGCCCCACACCTGCACATGCAACTTCAAACCTGTTTGTCCCTTAAAGAATGCCGTCGTCCTTGTTTTCCTTCATTCTGAGCCCGTGCATACTTCTCCCTTTAAGGCACTGAGCCTCTGTGTGGCGTTTGCGGTCCCTCTGTCCTAAAAACGCCGCCTGCAGCGCGTCTCTCACGCTCAGTCTCCGCTGTGCGCCGTCTCGTTCTGCGGCCTCCGGTAAATGACCACGTTGGGCACGATGACGAAGGCCAGGATCCCCACCAGCATGAGCGCCACGGTGATGGTGATGATGGTGGCCACCACCGCGTAGTAGCACCGGTCCGAGCGGAACAGCCTGCGCAGGCGGCCGCGCACCCTGCTGGGAGGCCGGCCCACGTCCACCACGGTGGTCGGGTTGAAGCCCTGCTCCAGCGCGCTGAGGCTCACGCCGCCGCCGGCCGCGTCCTGGGCGCCGGGGCTCTTCTTGGGCAGCGCGAAGACGCCGGCCTTGATGGGGCTGCCGGGGGGCGGGTTCTTCAGCAGCAGTTTGCCTTTGCCGCGCTTGAAGCGGATGGACAGCGCCTTGTGCATGTCCGGCGGCAGCTTGCCGATGATGTCCTGGTTGTTGTCCAGGCGGGGCAGGTCCTGGCCGTGCGGCAGCCGGGTCAGCTCGCGGCACACGGGGCAGGACAGGCTCTTGAGCTCCGGAGAGGTCACGTTGATGCGAGCGAGGCACTCCAGGCAGAAGGTGTGACCGCACGCCAGCAGCTTGGGCGTTTTGAAGGTGTTGTCGTAGGTGCAGAAGCACACGGCGCACTCCGTGTCCTCCACGTCGTCCTCGGGGGCCTGCGGCCTCCTCTGGTGGCTGCTCCTCTCTCTGCTGTGGCGCCGCCGGGACTCCTCGCTCCGTCCACGCTGCCTCCTGTCCCCCTGGGCCCTGTCCCGTTCGCTCCTCCTCCCCCTCTCCCCCCGGTCTGAGTCGGTGCTCCTGGACCTCCTCACCTTGGCCGGTTTCTGGTTGCTCCGCTGCGCCTCCTTGCTGTTACTGTCTTTCTGGCCGAGCCTGGGTTTGACGTTGGAGGCCTGTCTGGGTCCAGGGTTCTGGCTTCCTTCGGGCCCGTCTCTCTCCCTGTCCTGGCTCATGTTGGAGGGGGGTTAGAGGTAGTGTGCCAACAGGAGCTGAGGGAAATCAAATATTAATATGATATTAATGGAGCCTGAAAACTATTGCTACAGCTGTTTCACAGCAATGATATAATAAAGCCTATTGCTTTTCTGAGGTGCTGGTATAAAATGAAACGTCACAATCAGATTTGTATCTGTTTATCTTGCATGAGCTTTTTCCTTGATACTGGCTGTGTTTGTTTAATGGGGTTTCCTGCTCAAAAATCACCAGCAGACGTGACTGCATGAGAACAAACACATTTTTGTTCATGAGGGTTTATGGTCCTCATCGTGGACTGGAACCTGTAACTAAACCAAAGGTGAGATCGGTTTGTGTCACGACTGCATTGTTTTGAGAAGTCACGGCAAACATTCCATCGCAGCTGTCAATCTCACAGTCAGTTATTAACTTCACCAGGAAGAATGCAACTCACATGTCTTCTGTTTCTGCAGAAAGTTTAAAGTGTTCACGCTAATAGTCGTTCGTTTCAAGGCACAAATGAAACCTGAGACAAACCAGATCGTTAACAGTTAAGAAATGCTTCTAATTATTTACTTGTACTTAGCTGAGTTAAAGTTAATGAGTTAAATACAGTCTGATCCAAATGTGCAGCCAAGAGAACTGGTACTGAAGTCTTTTGTTCACCAAACTTTCAAAAGGGAAAACTGGTGAAGAAATTTGATGGTAACAATAGAAGCTAGTGCTAAAGCGCTGGCTCATAAAGGAAGAAGCAGCACAACCGGTGAAGGTGGAGCTGATCCAAGGTTCTGGGCGACCTGTTGGTGGCTTTGCCACAGATTAACATTTATTAGTTAAATCTAAAAACTTCAGTGAAGTAAAGCTGTCAGACAATGTGATCGGAACTGGAAACTTCAAGTACTTCAAAGTGCACTGTACGTGACTGAAAGCCTCTTCTCACTGCGTCTGGTAAACTAATACTGACCTGTTGAGGTAGACCGGCGTCAACGATCATCTGACAAGTAAAATAATCCTTCTGAATATCAGAGTGATGGGAACCTGTTCATAGCCAAGCGTCATCACTATGAACCTGAGTGTGAAGCCTCCATCAGGAACTCTTTCGCTCTCTGGACGCAGCGTTCTCAGCGCTCTGTTGTGCGTCTTTACTCTCATGCCTTGTTTTGTGTTAATAAAACAGCGGTGCCTCCTCTGAACCCTCCTTCTCGCTGCAGTCCCGCTGCTTCCCGCCCTTCCTCCTCGTTTCCTGTTGGACCAGTTGAACCTGTGGTGACAGTGGCTTTTTACTGTCTGTGTGTGTAGACAGAAGAACATTTACTCAGATGCTGTACGTTTCCCACCGCACACGCTGCATCCTGCCTTTCATCTTGACCTGAACTTAGTTCAGTCCCATTAAACTTCAATTCAGTTTTAGACTATTTCTCAGCCATTGTTGTTGTACACAGTGGTCGGTATCAGATCTGGCATCAGCAGCCTTCAGGGTCACATGGTAAGAAACACGTTAATAGACCCGTCCTCCGAGCGACTGTTTGTGTTAGACCAGTCAGGAGACACAATGACTGCCGGGAAGATTCCACACGTTGCACAAAATGAGGAGCAACTACTGTCAACACACCTGTCCTGCAGCAACTGGTTCACGCTGCACCTCCCTCAAAAGGAACAGTTACGTAGTTACAACCACCTCAGCTGCACAGTCACAGTGACTTTCCATCTTATCTCTGGAAGAAATAAGAAAACACCCTGATAAGAACAGCAGCCATCTAAATGTTACACATCAAGTATTAACTGTATTGTAACATGTGTTTGCTGTCTCTGTGGGTAATGTGTTGGTCATTACATAAGGTAAAAGGGAAATGATGGAGATTTTGTTGCAGTGAAGTTTCTTCCAGTCTTTTAGTAACGCATTCCAGTCTGATGATCGGATTCATACACATTAGGCGTCTGATGCACAACTGTCCACTCTTTGGTTCATTTAAATCCAGAAAAAAGTCACTGGAGTCGTCATTTGAAATCATTTTGTAAATGTTTATTGCGCTATAAAACTGAAAATGAACACAATTATACTGACATATAAAGAAACGCGCCAAGCTCAAACCAACTGAAAGCCGGCGGTGAGTCCGTGCGGCCGCTGATGGAAGCTCAGATCCCAGAGCTTTACTGTTTGGAGCAGACGAAGCTGGTTTAGGAATAAAACAGTCAGAAAGTAAAAGGCGTTGTGTTCTTCTGTGTCATCAAATCTGGCCCCAAATCAACACCAGTGATTCTTATCAGTGCTTTCACAACACGTGAAAACAAATCACGTCGCTGTTTGTTACTGAGCTGGTACCAAACACCTACGTTCCTGGACACGTCCTCGTTCTTTTGAAAGTCATTTTCCCTCTTTTACTGAGGACGAGGGACGTGTGATGCTGCGCTTGGGTTTGATGAGCCCGGACCCTCATCAGCCCAGCTCCTCTTTGGTTTTGCCCTGCTTGCGCGGCATCTTCTTGCTGCTGCTGTCCTCCAGCTCTTTGCTCTTGTAGTAATGAGGAGCCACTTCAAGCAGCCAGCCGCTATCTATTTCGATCACCTGCAGGGTGGACGCCACAGATTCCCGTTAATTAAACCTCTCAAATGACCGTTTAAATAAAAACAGTGTGTGACTCTGGAGGCCGACCTGTCTCATGAACTCCTTGGTGGTGAAGACCAGCTCGTGGTAGATGAGCCAGCGTGGTTGCTCCTCAAACAGAGAGCTGTTGGGGTGGACGTAGACCGTCTGCTGGTGCTTCACCGTCTTGTAGCCACCTTTGCTAAGTCGTGCGGTGTGATAGAAATAACCAGCTGTCACTGCCTGGGAGGAGATGGACAAGAGAGGGATTTGCAGATTAGTGGCAGGTAGGAGCTTTTCTATGAAGAAGCAGTAGGATAATGAGCAATATGAGCAAAGGGAAATAACTACATTAGTAATTAGGTTGATCACTGCTCCTTACAGTGGGATGTTTCACAGCAGTCAAGGGTCAAAACAGCTGCTGAATAAAAGACTGGTCCATCCGGTCTCAAGCACAACACGGTGAATGATGTATTTACCCAAACAAAACCCAAAAATGTCCTGCTGTGACACACGGATGAGCAGTCTGACCTGACAAACATTATTCAGCCTAGCTTTTGTTTTCTATCCAACAGGAAGAACTCAGCCCGTCACCCCTCAGCTATGTGGTATTTGTTGTGTAAATTAGCAGCTGGGGCTGGTTTTCCCTGAACTTAACGTGCATAAAAACATTAAGAAAAGTATAGAAACCCATGAAGTTAACTTATAGGACTTCATCTTCAGGGTGGAAGCGGATAAGACAAAGTTTATTAATTGCTCAAAAATTAACTAGATAATAAATGGTGACAGTAATAATTGTCCATCAGGCATTAGCCATAGGTCCTTTAACCACCATGAGCTGTTTCCTACTGAAACGCTGGAATGAGTTTAGCCTCAAGGAAAAACGGTTTTCAAATGTGCAACTATTTTAAGATTTTTGACTCCTGCCCAACGCTTAAATTACACCTAATTGGTTGAAGTGTAATAAAACCTTCTGACGCTTTCGTGGACAAAATGGAAATAATACATTTGAAATGTGAAATGTGATGCCGCTGGGTCTCGAGGAAACTACGCCAGGAAAAGACTCCGCTTTTCTCAGCTGTCCACGCCTCGTGTAAACTGGGAAAGGTGATGCTGGGTGTGTCACACACCGGCATTACGTAGGAGAAAATGTTAAGTTGCATGTCTGTCATTTTGTCTTAAGGCAGAATAAACATTTTTAAATGACGCTTTGTTTGTGTTTGCATGTTTGCATACCAAGAGGTCTCTGCCCACGGCATATTCTGTCTTTGTTGGAACTAAAACATTAACTACCTATCAGGTTCACGGAGCTTTTTGAGCTAATAAATACGTTACAGGTTTGTTGATGCATGTTGGTTGTTGGATCTGATAACGGTTGAGCCAAGATGAGTAACAAATAAAACAAACCTAAGTGCTTTAAGGGATCGCTCACATCATTTGTTGCATGTAGATACTGATGTGAAGGCTGCTCACAAAATCTCTAAAGTTTCTACTTGCACGTTGTAGACTGGTTTTAGAGCTTTGTACTTTTTCTCTGCCTTTCTAGAATTGCTATATTTTACTTCAGGTAACAGAATGGTGATATCAAGTTTCCTGCTCTCTGTGAACAGGGCCTGGTCAATGTCCTGCCCTCCCCTGTCAAGGTTCAAACACTTATTACTCAACTTAAGCCCTGTACCTTGATCAGGTGTTCAAAGGTATGATTACAAGCTTGGAGCTGATCCACTGGCAACTCTTTTATTTAAACAGAATTGTTAGCAGTCATAAAGTAATGTGCGTAAGACTGTATGTGAATAATCAGTCCGGCTCCTTGCTGAGGGCGTACAATACGTTGAACCAGAGCCAGGTATTTGAATAGAAGTTGCTTCTTCTTGGTCCCGCCTGTGAGGCAGGTCCCTGCGCAGTAAACATCCCCTCTCAACTGAATGTGCAGAAAGTGAAACCAACTTTAACCCATGAATATTTAAAATATTGTAATCATATTTTTTTGATGAAAAGGAAAAATGTATTTTTAAAAGATAAAATAAATGAATTCTAATTTCTACTGAGTTATGTGGATGAATTTTTAAAAAAGAGCTTGGAAACAAAAAAGGCTGAAGGTAAAGCTGTGATTGCACAGATCAATGTCGCCAACATCTGGAGATTGGACCTACAACCTTCAGAGGGAAACGCAGAAGTCCAGGACCTACGATGTGCATCTGATTAAGCACAAACCCAGGGCAATATGTCAGACTGCCACCAAGCTTTGTTTTCACATAACTAAAAGCACGTCCAGTGAGGGTCAGACCCCAACTCACCAGTTCAAAAAACAATAAATCAGAGGCAACGACAGGCTCCAAGGACAAAACACAATCATTAATCCATTCAGAGAACTTCCCGCGGCACTTCATCTGAAATTCAAAACGCTGTGTACTGCAAACATTAATTAGTTTGAGTGTGTGACTGTGCCGAGAATGTCTCATACACATCTGATTGTTGTCCGGAACAAATGGCCTAAAAATTAAGTCCTGGCTTTATTGCCAGTCTGACACACATTGTTTTCATTTGATTCTTCAGCCATATAAGCTGTGGATTCTAGACACTAACCTTGCGAACTGGAATGCAGTCTCCCTGGCAGCTGACCACCTCCACCTCGATGCGGTCCATCAGGCCCTCCAGCTGGTCCCTGACGTCGCGGGCTCTTCTCATAGAGCGGAACTGGATAAAATTCTCATAGCACCACTGGGTAGAGTAGCCGCTTTCGACCCACTGAGGTACAAACACACGGGGTAGTAATAAAGCCAGGTGCTTATGTGGACATGGGGGAACCAGACTAGACTCCCTGAGACTGTAGCATCACAAACAGGGTGACATCTATGTTTACCTCTCGTCTCTCTAGTACTTCTGTTTATTGCTAAATGAAATGCAAAGATATCACCTCAAACATAACATTTGTTCAGTCACAGCCTTGATTTAAATGTACTTTATGTGACAAGGACTAGTTAGTAAGTGCTCAGTAGGTTAATAAACCGGTGTAGAACCATGTCAGATATTACACAATAGGAAACTTGTTGGTGAAACTTGTTGTCATGCTTCAGAGCTGGGCACTAACAATTAAAAAGTAAAGTAAAAATAAAGCTCAGCTGTCAATAAACACTGAAAACTTCCCACTGTAGACTTTCAGAGAAGTGACCATCACCTATAACGTTCTGGAGTCTTCAACTTAAGTAAAATGCAAGAAAAACAACAATTGCTTAATTACGGCCTTAAGGTTTTACACAGAAACTAAAGAACACAGGCTCATAGGCCTGATACTGACAACCTGTCCTGCAGGGTTGCTGGAAGGGTTTGCATCACTTTTCATTCCACCAGGTGCTTTGTACAGAACAACACTGAGGACACACCCAGTCAGTTTCACCAATTGTTTTGTTCTTAGGTAAAACACCAGATGCATAATTAACACATATTAATAGGCAAAGATTGACATCACTGTCAGCACAGGCCGGCTTCTGACCAGGCCCTGGAACGTCACTATCCACAGACGGTCCCTGCTAAGAATGAGGTCCCGCCATGTTGATACCTGTGTGTAGACGTTGAGCAGCACCAGATGGTCTCCCCCTGGCACCACAAAGTTCATCCTGGCGTTGTCAGCGTGCACAACCTTGTCCTTGGGCCGGTAAAAAATGGAGTTGTTCACCGACAGCATCGCTGCTATCGTCAACACTTCCTCCGAACACTTGTACCTGCAGAAAAGCATAGATGAAATAGAACAAAGATCAAAGATGGCTCCAGAATTGTCAAACCAAGCACTCAGTTGGTTCTGGTTATCTTACTTATCCAGCGTCCATTTCACTATTAACTCTTATATTAACTCTTACACGTACTGTTGGTTATTTTCCATATTAATGAAACCATTTTAAATTATAGACTGTCAAGAATTGATTTATTGACTGATTGGATTTAGGTTTTACTTGATAGAGTATGTGGGAATATAGTTTATTCAGTTTATTGATAGTACATAAAAAGCAAAGTGACAGACTGAGGACTTACTGCTCAGAGGCCAGGATCATCTTGCTCAACATGGGGTCCACAGGTAGCTCAGCCATCCTGCGTCCCAGCTACAAAACAAGGAAGCTACTTGTTTAATGAATAATAACCAGTTGCCAGTGATGCAATGAATTACACAAAGTCTTTAGAAAGTTGCTTCATACCCTTAATACCACTGATAAAAAGGAGAAAACTTCAGAAATATAATTCTGAAGCTTTACATGCAGCAAGTCCTTACTCGCATGCACAGTACGGTAACTTTTGTTTTAGCAAAGCGCCGGATTCAGGTTAAGACAAACACAAATTATGCAATGCTTCTGGACCTCCCTGTGATTAATATCAGGAACACTGAAAGTGTTTCCCTTTGCTACACATAGACTTATAAAACAACTGAGTTATTCCATGTAAAATTATTAACCCTCTGCTTCTTTGCTCATGCTTGAATAGCAGGATTGCTATTTTGGTAGTTGCTTATTTATACATGCAACACTAACTTCCTTTTAACTCTGTGTTAGAGTTACTGACACATCGTTACTAAACAAAATGCAATTACTGCTGCTACTGAGCCCTGAGTTGGTACCTTTGTCAGTTCCCCCAGGTGGTTGAGCGCTCCAAGGGCATAGAGCTGCTCCAGCGCCAACACCAGAGTCTCATGGGGGGGTGGGTCCATGAAGTCAAAGTGAATAAGGTCATTGATGCCTTAAGCAAGAAAGCAAGAAATACTGGCTCATTTCAGTCAGAGGCACCGAACAACAAACAAGCTTCAACTTAATGTCTATGAAACAACACTAGCTTGAATCTCATTCACCTAAACTCTTCAGCAGCAGGACTACATTCCCCAGGTTGGTCCTTTGAATCTCAGGCACGGTTGTTTCCTCCATCTCGTGTTTGAAGGCCCAGGCTGTGTAAAGCCGGAAACATTTCCCAGCAGCCACTCTGCCTGCGCGGCCAGCTCTCTGGTTTGCCGACGCCTGAGATCAAACACAGCGCGTCATTTGTACAAAATCAATACAAAGACTAACAATGTACACAGAGAGTTTAACAGCTGCCTCATCAACAGGACTATTAAAAAGACACATCTACATAGTCATATTGTTTAAGCAACAAGAAAGTGCTCCAACTGTGTTACTTTGTCTTTAAACATCCTGTCTACACAGGAAATTAATTGTGTGTGTCCCTTCTGATTACTTTAATTCTATATTTTAGCACATATCTGAAAGAAAAGGAGACTTCCTTTGAAAGCAGCCTCTCTCAAACATTGACCACTGTTTATGTGGCAGCACTGATTAGGTCTGTTCACCAACATAGTCTTGGGATCAGCAGGTGATGTTTCTATATATAAACATAGTGACGAGTGACTTATTGTTTTTGTTTGGAACAATAATAAAAAGTCAGCAATCACAACAATGACCTCAGAAAACGGATCTCAATTCACTAATGTGCTGCTTGTTAAACGGTGAGCAGGTACCCGTGAACAGGGCGTGACTATGAGCGACTCCATGCCGGTGCGGGCGTTGTAACTCTTCTGTTTGCAGAAGCCCGGGTCAATGACGTAGATGATCCCATCTATGGTCAGTGAGGTTTCTGCTATATTGGTGGCCACCACCACCTGAGGCAACATACAGAAGAGCAAAGAAGGTGAGCTGCATAGGAGGTGCAAAAAAAAAATGCAGGAACAATGGGAACAAATGTGCAACTAAACATCAAAACAAGGTTTTTCCTGTCACAGGTTGGAGAAAATCCAAAACCAAGGCTGCCTGCCAAAGACGGCTGTAGTACAGCAGCCTCTGTTGGTCAATACTGTCATAGACATTCAACCCAAGAGAATATGAGGAGGCTCTTTCCGATTACACCGCTGATTCAGAGCAGGTGTATTGTCCACGCGTGTATCGCACAAAGTTATTGTTGTCTGCTACAGTCTGGTGAGCATCTGCTATCTGCCAAGTTGAAAAGCTATTCCTGCAGTGACCTGCCACATTTACAACAACCTCATGAGGAAGCGCTGCAGTTTTTTGTAAGTGATAGCACAAAGCTCAGACATGCTCTCACCTTCCGGGCACCGGGTGGAGTGGGGTTGAAGATCTTGGCCTGCATGTCAGACGGCAGGTTGGCATAGATGGGAAGTACCAGCAGCTCTGCTATCTTTGATCCAAGTCGCCTGCATCTTTCCTGGAGCAGCTCGCAACACGCTTCAATCTCTTCCTGCCAGACACGTAAAGGAGGTTTGAATGATGTCAATAAGGACCATACATATTCATAACACACACTGATAAAATAATATTTAAAGATATGAAAGGGACTGAGGAAATAAAACTCCTTGTCCGCCTCGTCTACTGAACTGAGAAAAGCTTATTCATTGGACAGTTCTGGCATGACATACGACATGCCACATTTGAGAAATTCAGAGAGTAACATGAAGCCACACCGCATTTTACCGCAGGTGAGTTTAACAGCTCAGGAACAAAGAGATGATCTTGTGCATTACTAGACAACAGTCGACCTCATTTTATCAAACCCAATGAAGTAGAATGGAGAAACAAAAGGGGCTTTTTTTCCCACTGCAATATTACGATACAAAACACCTCTGAGTCACTTTCCGGTGCATGAGGTTAAAACATCTTACCATGAACACTTTAATGTGGTCTGACATGACTTTGATTTGACAAATTCCTCATCATCTTAAACAAAATGTACTAATCTGGTATATACACAGAACTGTTTCACATAAGGCAACAGGGACAACAGTGTGATTTACACAGACACTAAAGCTATTACACACAAAACAAAGAGATCTTTACAAGCGTATACAAAACATAGACTTCCAAGAATTCCCACACGTCTTACACTGTATGTAAACAATACCTGTCCAGTGAGGAAGACCAAAATGTCTCCTGGAGCCTGAGTGACGTGGATCTGTAGGACTGACACTACACATGCTTCAAGGTAGTCTGCCTCTGGAGCCTAGACAACAAAACAAACACATGCTTACTCACAGAAACCAAACTACCTGTAAAATAAAACCTGCTATTCATACAGTTAATGCTAGCTCCTACTTTTGTGTAGTAGATGTCGACGGGGAACCTCCTCCCAGGGATCCTGAAGACAGGTGCATCATCAAAGAAGCAAGAAAAGCGCTCAGTGTCCAGAGTGGCGCTGGCCACCAGCACCTTCAGGTCCGATCTGAACCTGGCAATGTCCTTAATCAGACCAAACAGGATGTCTGTGTGTAGAGTTCGCTCATGGGCCTCATCTATGATGATTACACTGGAGGGGAGAGAGACAAAGTAATCAAGCCCTATTATATCATAAAAACCTCAGAGCACCACAGGGTCCCAGCATCAAGTTACTTTCATGAGGAACCTGTAACCCGTTCAAGTTCTGGAGGCAGGCACCCTCCAGCTGGACGTGGTTCTGATGGGCTTCTTCCTCACCACAGTCCATTAGCTCAATGAGGATTATTTTGGTTGTCTATGTAAAGAGCCGACCGTGGAGCTCACTTGACTTCCCTCTTTTCATTACCTGTAGCTGGCCAAGTCAGGCTCAGTGAGAAACTCCCGAAGTAACATTCCGTCTGTCATGTACTTCAGCACCGTCCTCTCTGATGTGCAGTCCTCAAAGCGGATACAGTAACCCACCTGAATTACACAAAGTAAAAACATAAAAAGATTGATTTTTATTTGTTATTGCGTCATTTACTCACATCATCATCTGAATACATGATAACGATGAATGTACAAAACTCACCTCATTACCAAGTTTTACACTCATTTCCTCTGCCACCCTAGCAGCCACAGACATGGCTGCCACTCTGCGAGGCTGTGTGCATCCGATCTTCATGCCTCCTTTAGTGTAGCCCTAAGAAAGGAACAAGAGTAGATGATACATCCCCACTCGCCATCAGTGTTGTCTTCTTGTAGAACACGGTATAAAACAGGTGACTCAGCTCTGTCCAAAACGTAAAAAAACTCATCTAAAAATAGTATAAAAAAACTGAAGATGGCTCCCTTCATGAGGGAAAACCAGGGAGTTACTACTTTACTTTAGTTGAGGTAGACCCCCCGCTGAAGACCTATTTCTTACACCTTAAGTCACAACCTTTAGTATCTTGGTTCAATGACAAAAGAAGAAGAAAGTAGCACTTGCATCTTCTAGGAGGTATTGCGGGATCTGGGTGGTCTTTCCAGAGCCTGTCTCTCCCTCTATGACCAGGATCTGGTGCTCATGGATGGCAGCTAACAGGTCCTCTCTGTAAGGGAAGATGGGCAGGCTGCGCCGAACCTCCTGCATGGATTGCTTCTTTAGTTCTGCCTGTGAGAGAGCTGGGGCCTCCTGCTCCTGAACAGAAACAGGTCAGAAAAAGAAGGTCTTGTCTTTTACCACACCAATTCATTTTGATATGTAAAGCAGTTGACTTACACATTTTATTCAACAGAAGCTAAAGATCTGACTAGAACACTATGTTCCCTTTGAATAGTAATTACTGTTTCATTGTGTTTTGATCAGTTCACAAATAATTTAAAAGCGTAGTGTTGAAGTGAAGCCCACCTTCTCCGACCGGGTTCCCTTCATAGTAATGGCAGTGCTGACAAAGTCGATCATCTCATCCTCTTCCAGGATCAGCTGATACCTCTCCTTTTCCTGCTTCATCCCCTGCTCTCTCTCCTTCTTGGCCCCAAAGCTAAGGGAGGCTGTTTTCAGCCTCTCCTCCTCCCAGCGGCCCTGCTCTCCTCCCAGCTCCATAGGAGTTTCTTCTAGCTCAAGGTCTCTTTGCGGCACGTCCTAGTCAGCGAGGAACAGGGGGGGAACAAAGGTACACATTAGTATATAGAGCTTATGAAAACTGTATTATGATCAGACCATGACAGAGTATACTACTCCCCATTCTTACCTTGTTTCTCGTTTCTTCTGGCATGTAATATCTGTTCTTCCGCTCCTCGTGTTCCTTCGCTCCAGCTTTCTTGTAATCTTTAGCCAGGTCCCGAAGAGTGCGTTTGTATTGCAGCTCCTTATGCTCCCGCTTAGTTAGGTTTTCTTTGGCAAAAAGATATTCCTCATCATGGATCTCTGCCTCCAGGTCCTCCAGCTTCTCCGACTCTCGCTTTTTTAAATACTCCCAACGAGAACGCTTCCTCAACTCTGGCAACTAGACAGTAAAAGATAAGGACATGATGAAAAAAATTACAAATGTATCGCTGTCACTTCCAAAAACAACCTTAAAATGAACAGTTAAAGATTATAATACAGTTTTTAAGCACAGGCAGGAACTTCGACTCCCATGTCTGAGCACCTACCATATTTTTTTGATCGTCTTCAGCCATCTTCAGCCTTTTCTGAGCCTCCTCATAAGCCTGGAGAGAGAAGTAAAGTTTTTAAACTGCATGGCGTAGCGTAAAACAATACACACGAGCCACGTTGTAATTGTCTCACCTTTTTATCAGTTCTTTCAGCTATGTTGCGTGTTTTCTCTTTGTCCTTCTGTCTCACTCGTGCAGCAAACGCATCTCTCTCTTCAATGTCCTGCAGTCTTTCCCTCTCTTCCTTCTCCCACTCTTCTTCCACCTCCTCTTCTTCCTTCTTGGCAGACTGCCCTGAATTACCCCTGATGATGAAAGACTATGTATCAAACCCTCCTGCTATGTTTAATTTAAACATACTATTACAAATTAGGTACATGTATCTAAGAAATAATAATTTTTATTGTTATAAATTACTGGATTTCAGAGAGGTTTGTGAATGCATGAATGTGATCAACTCCAAATGTAATTATGATTCAGTTGTGAGTCTGTCCTACTCTATGTTTACCAGTTTAAGTATACAAGTAATATAAACATTTAACATATAGTAAGAAAATAAATGATTTACCTATCAGGTGCTTCATCCTCACTAGATGACTCGCTCTCTTTCTTTTGTCTGATGTGCTTCCTTTTGCTTTCTCTGTCCCGGCTTGTCTTTTTTCCTTTCTGCTTCTCCTTCACAGTGTCTCCATCACTTTCGCTGTCTTCCAGTAAGGTGTACGTCCGATTCTTCCTGTCCATTTCAATGGCTTGTCGTTCAATTGCACGGGATGGTTTCTCAGCAACCTGCTTGCGAGGAATCTATAATACACAGGATTTAAATATCGTTAAAGTTTTATCACAAAAAACGTCCCTGCCTGATCAAAATGAGGAACTATGTTTACATCATTAAAACTTCATATAGCAAGTTATTAGAAGAAATGAAGATGTACCTTTTCATAGAGGTCCTCCGCAAAGGCAATCACACTCTGGTCAATGTCAATAGTGCCTGTCTGCTCAAGACGACTCAGAAAGTCTTGAGCACTTGAAGCTTTCTGTGCCGTGCCGATCATAAACTGAGACACATATCTGTCGCTCAGCCCAAGGATGTCATGGAGACGGTCATTGACCCACTGCTCTAAGTTGGCCATGGTGCCTGTTTTAGGGGCAGAGAACATTATTCAAGCGCTTTAGATATCGTTGTTTCAATATATATTCCTCTCTATATTATATTCATATCTATATGTAAATACATAAATTCCTGAATATATAATAGCAACTGTATGTCATATTAATATCTACTAGAATATTCCCCATTACTATAGCAACCAATATATATCGTTATCTACCTAAATTTCTGATTATAGTTAATAGTGACATTGGTATTTATATTACTTTCATATATACATATATTTGCATACCCCTGGTTGCTAGAGAAACAAAATATATGCTAATCTATGTTCATCTACAGTAAATCCCTGAATATAGTTATTAAGTCTATTCCATCCTCATCTGTAAATACCATCCATATTTCTCTCCTGCACATATCTGTATCCTGTACTTACTGCGTACAGCACTTCTGGCTAGACCTAAACTGCATTTCGTTGCACTTTCCTTGTGCATGTGTAATGACAATAAATTTGAATCTAATCTAATGTCACTGTTCACAACAACAGATTGACGTAAACAACGCTTGAAAGCCTTAAACCTTCGCCAAAAACAATTCATATAAAACATTTTAGGAATTAATCAATATTAAGTAATTACTACCCGTGATTAAACTTTTAATTATTGAATCCCAGATGATTAGGTTGTCACGCGTCGTGCTCAAAATATTGCACGAGATAAAATAGAAACTGAAGACACGTGGTTAACACTAAACTTTACAATATTTACACTATATACAATGCAAACAACTCTTTCACTTTATTCACTTACCGCTCTCCCTCAGTCGATGTTATTATAGCAGATGGATCTGAGTTGGCTAACTCACGTAAATCTACCTAATAATGATGCGTTTACGTCAATTGTAGCTCGCTAACCCCCGTAAAGGAAACTCCGTGGTCACTTCCATTTACTGTGGATAAACCTATTTCTTTTAGTCTTTCTTTTGTCCTTCTGTACAGTCAACTAAGTCATGTTTGGCTAACACTACGTTAGCATAATGCACGCGAAAGTTGAAAGCGGAAATACGTCACAAAAAACTGCCGAGAGGGAGTCACTGCACGAGGCGCTGCTGTGCTTACTGCCCCCTGTGGACATCTGGGGAACAGCAATAAACGTCTTTAGCACGAATTCTTTTTACAAAACACTGTGCATGCATCATAGACGCAGCATAGATAACACAAACAGTCAGGTCACTAGGAAGGTTGGTTGGTAAAGTACAGGACTGTACGTTTCAATACATGACGAGATGTAAATAAACAATAAATATAAAGAAATAAATACAAAATATTATTATAATGGTTTATTTTTTTACTTTTATAAACACATGCATACATAATTTTATTTTGCTCAATTTTAATACTATGCTCATTAAAGGTGGACATTTTCTGCATTCCACTTACTAAATCTTCTACTCTTGACTCAACCTAAAGCAATGCTCTGTTTCGCTTTCATTGTAAGGAATCAGCAACTCTGATCAGGGCTGGATTAACTGGTTTCTGCGTGTTCTCCTGCTTCAGTACGTGCCCCCCGAGGGAAACTGATGTTAACTTATATAAAAAACACAAACGAAACAGCAACAACAGCAGCGACGACGAGGAAGCGGGCGCAGAAGTGGAAGGAGGCCCTCGTGTGTTTTTGACTAGAACCCATCGATCCTCCCCAGCGCTCGGCTGCAGGTCTCACCTGTGAGCGCATCGCATGGAGACTCCGCGCATCCGAGCGTCACCTCTGCTGCTGCCGCTGCTGCTGCTGGCGGAGCTTTGCGTCGGTTACAGACCTGTCGTCATCGTCCACGGCATTTTTGATGGACCGAAGCAGTTCGAAACGCTCAGTTCGTTCATAACCAAGGTAGGACGTGGTCAGAAGCGTCTAGAAATCAAGTCTTTGAGACATTAATGAAGTTATTTAGGACTTAAGCTCTACAAGATCTTAAATTAAATGCAGATCAACTCTACAAGTTACAGTGTCATGCTGTGTGTTGTACTCTTTGTACTTTTTTATGCTAAAATGCATCACCAAGTCAAATTCCTCGTGTAAAGTGTGATCTTCAGGACCTGGCAATAAAGCTTTTCTGATTCTCATTCTGACAAGATCTGAAATAAAATGCAGATTATTTAAATTCAGTCAGATTTCGATTGAAGTGAAATCGCCCTGTGCTTTTTGTAAAGATCTCTGTTCCCCTCTCAATTTCTATTCCTCAGCATCGGTTTTGTTTTGGAAGACTGCATGTGTCAAACGATAACGCTGATATTTTACTGTAAATGCAAACATGGCATCACGTGCATCATCTCTCCTCCATTTCTCTAATCTCAGGCGCATCCGGGCACCGTGGTGAAAGTGATTGATTTGTACGACTACATGGCGAGCGTCAAGCCCCTGTGGAGGCAGGTCCGCGGCTTCAGAAAGGCCATCAGACCCATCATCCAACAGGCTCCACAGGGGGTCCATCTTCTGTGCTTTTCACAAGGTCTCTCGCCCTCTCTCACTCTGCTCAGAGTGAATGCTCACTAATCCCTATAGCTCGACAGAGAAGAAGGGCTGTTGTGTTGTTCTCTCACGCAGACAGCTGCACTAAGCAAACATTTGACTCAGACCCAGGCACACCTTCACTTCCACATTTCTAGCATAGTGAGATGAAGGTAACTTTTCCTGTAGGTCCACAGCTGCAGCACATACACAAATAACACATGCGCTATAACATTGGGAGGCTTCAGGACAATGAATTGCAGAGTTGCTCTATGTACTGGACATAGCTGCTGTTGGTTGACGTCTTTTCATGCTAAATCCTGCAATAAAATATTTCATGGTTTTAAATGTCCCACCTCAACAACCACTCTTTTCTATATTTCTAGTCACAGAAAGCACATGGAATTACCCTCAGCATGAAGAGGAAACACTTTGGGGAAGCTCAGCTTATAATAGAACCATATTTAAGTTAGATCCATTTGAACCAATTATATTGTTTATCACCCAACCCTTCGTATTGAAATCACATTGAACTGTTAATGAGATCTATTTTCTTTATGTTGTATTTGACCCCCTCCTTTTTCAAGGCGGTCTAATCTGCCGAGCACTTCTCTCCAAGATTCCAAACCACAACGTGAACACGTTCATCTCGCTGTCATCGCCTCTGGCTGGACAGTACGGAGGTCAGGAGCCTCGAGTTCCCCTTCAAAGCCTCCAGGGAAACGCTGGGATTTCTGATGATATAACAATAATAATATTAACACACAATCATTTTCTGATGGATCCTAAACTGCACAATACTGTTGTTCCTCCTTGATCTCCTCCACAGACACAGACTACTTAAACTGGATTTTCCCTGACACAATGAAGAAGATAGTGTTTGAGTTCTGCTACAGATGTCGAAGCAAAGTGTCTGTTTGTGACTACTGGAACGGTGAGAACGTCGGACTCCAGCCTCTAATGTTTCTAGAATGACGGTGACCTATGGATTTCTCCCCACGTTCTCTCCTCAGACCCTCACCACAGGACGCTGTACCTGCACAGCAACAGGTTCCTGCCAGTGCTTAATGGTGAAACCCCTCACAGGCACATGGAAGGTGAGGCAGAGGCTCTGGACGCTGAGCACCGCTGCATGAAACACGGAATCAGACCAGACATTTCTGTTTCACAGAATGGAGGGAGAACTTTCTGCGCATCAAGAAGCTGGTGCTGATCGGGGGACCGGACGACGGCGTCATCACACCGTGGCAGTCCAGGTTCAGCTCTCATTTTAGGGTGTCTGGAGCCATCCTTTATATTAATTCAATTCTGTGTCAAATTGAGGCTTTATTCAGATGAGCCCCGAAAACGTTTAGCAGGTCGTTCATCAGACTAATAAAACTGCTAAGAAATATTTTAGAAGCTAAACAAAGAACAGTTTGAGAAGCAGAAGTTCTTTTTCAGGCTCATATGGAACTAACCACAATTTAACAAATTAGTGTGTTGTCCATTTGGCCCTTTACGTGAATTGGCCGTTTCCTTATTTCCCTGCAGCTACTTTGGATTTTATGACAGCAACGAACAAGTGGTAGAGATGAAGAACCAGGAGGTCAGTGAACGCACCTCACGTCTCCTTTGGGGTCCTCTCGGACTCTCCAGCTTTAACCGTCTCTGACAGTTTTACAGGAGGGACACGTTCGGGCTGAAGGAGCTGGACGCTCGCGGCGCCGTGTCCGTGTGCGTCCAGGCCGGAGTCAAGCACACGCACTGGCACTCAAACCACACGGTGTTCGTCAACTGCATGGAGAAGTGGCTCACGTGAGGCAGCAGGAGTCAGAGGGCAAAGACGAGCATCACTCATGTACTCACACAGTTGGATGTTTTATGTTTCTTTTCACTGACGTCTGGTCTAAAGTTTAAATCATCTAAATCGAGCCGCTACAAGGTGTGGGACGTGAACATGTTATTTGTCAAACATTCTCCCAGTTTCCTTTGATGAAAATTAATGATATTTTCACTGTAAAGCAGATTGATCTTTTCAAAGTTTGTACAAAGTTGAGATCTTTTCTTTGAATATTGGGAATAAACCTGCTGAGCGAGCAGATTTTGTCACATCACGTAACCACAGACAAGAAACGCTGGTCCAGTAGGTTTAATTACTAGATCGTTATGTGACATAAAGAATCTCAGTGAGTTCAAACAACAGTTCTTTAAATCCCGGGAGTTTGACTGTTTCACTGGGGTGGGGTTACACGTTTTTTATTTGTATTTGTGTTTTATAATCCGAGTATTTTTTTTATATTAATGAAACTTCTCCTTGTTTTGCTGATTGATGACTTCGGTGCGAAAGGCTCCTTGGTATTTTCCTTTTGTTTAACATCAGCGGGTTTTTCTTGGCGACAGTACATTAAAATGCCTGCATCAGCGACCTGTACAAATACTGCCCTCTAGCGGAGGCCCGCGGAACGTGTACGGACGCGGTGTAACTGTGTTTTAGGAGATTTTACACGTATGATGAAATGTGATGACGCTCTAACGTGACCATCAGTTCTTTATTAAACCTTTAAAGACGGTGTTTACGTTCAGCTGCTGTTTGTTTTTCTTCTGCACAAAGAGATCAGCTCCTATGAGTATGTTATGGTCCGATACATCAGACACATGATTAATGCAACACACCCACAGGGATAAATAGTGTCAGTACAAACTAAGTACTTGTCATTTTACAGGCTTTGTGGCTGACGAGTGTTGAAACGCCTGTAACGCCTCCAGGACGATCTGTTTATGATCTCCTCCTATTCACAGGTAACGTGTTCACGCTGCGAATGGAATCTGATCAATCCGTTTCACGCCGCGCAGTTTATTCAGGCTTTATTTCTAGTACCAAACACTACTACTTCAGTCGTTCTGTAAATACAAATATATGACGTTGTGCATCTTCTTTAGTACAAATAAATGCAGTCTTCTGATACTCAGACGTTTTCAGAGCACTGAATTCTGCGGGACTTCAACTGCAGATCGGTTCCTCATTCAAACGTCGGCGTTTGTGCATTCCATCGCACTCCACCTACTGCTCGCGCGGCTCTAAACAGGTATAACCGATGACGTCAGCAAGGTGCCACCCCCTCCCTCCCGTGTTCCGGGGGTTGTAACGATTGCGCTTCAGTTCAGGCGGAGAGAACTTTCGTGACCGCTGCGGGACGATAATGAAGACTCGCTCCTGACTCTTCGCAGCGTCTGCGCGCGAAACCCGGAGGACCGTAAAAGTAAGACGTCACGCTACAACTGAAGTGTCCAGACGAAGCCCGAGCCGAAGTGACGGGATGAACGCGCACAGTGATTTGCTCTCAGTTCGAGGAAACGCTGTCACGGACGCAGCACTTTCGCGTTGAAACGGCAGCAGAAAGTTTGATGAGTTTCCGTTCAGAAGCACGTTAAAAGTCGTTTACTGTTTTAATACAGTGGTTCAAGGGGTTTCGCTCGTGCAGCAAATAGTCCCACGCGCTGTTCGATCCGGTTCAAGTCGTCGAACGGTGATTTGCGCTCAGGCGCTTCCTCCTTCACCGACATTCAGACTGGCTCAATGATTAACTCGTAAACTCTGTGAACGTGACGTGAGAGGTTCACGGACAGGCCTCCATTCATTTCCAGTGTGAGCGAGCTCGGTGCTGGCGTGGCTGAAGGTCGACGTGTCCCGCCGCGTGGAAAGCTGCGGTAAACACGCAGCAGCTGAGGGAGGAGATCACCGCACCTAGTTGAGCTTGAAGTGGAAGAATGGCTCCACAGCCTCCGGCCTCAACAACGACCGGAGCTGGTCTATTTATAGTCCCAGTGGATAAGAAGAGAACAACCTGGCACCTTTTAACAACCAAATCCCTTGTTTTGTTCTAATTAACAGACCAGGGCTGCAGTTCACCATGTCCTCCAGAGGCAGAAGTGACCTGTGCCTCATATGTGGTGGAGCTCTTCAGGGGAACCAGAGGCGGTGGCTGTTTGGGGGCCAGAACAAGAAGCCTGATCCGGTTCAGACACCAAGAGCGAGAGGACGGAGTCTGTCCCAGTCCACTCAGAGCAGCCCCTGGGGTGAGTCAGGACCGGTGGGTCTGGACCAGTGGGTCTGGTCCAGTGGGTCTGGACCGGTGGGTCTGGTCCAGTGGGTCTGGTCCGGTGGGTCTGGACCAGTGGATCTGGACCAGTGGGTCTGGACCAATGGGTCTGGTCCGGTGGGTCTGGACCAATGGGTCTGGTCCAGTGGGTCTGGTCCAGTGGGTCTGGTCCGGTGGGTCTGGTCCGGTGGGCCTGGTCCGGTGGGTCTGGTCCGGTGGGTCTGGACCGGTGGGTCTGGACCGGTGGGTCTGGACCGGTGGGTCTGGTCCAGTGGATCTGGACCAATGGGTCTGGTCCAGTGGGCCTGGACCAGTGGGCCTGGACCAGTGGGCCTGGACCAGTGGGTCTGGACCAGTGGGTCTGGTCCAGTGGGTCTGGACCAGTGGGTCTGAATGAAGACACAGGCCGTCTGAGACTAACTGCTGTGTTCCCCACAGGCAGCACGCTGTCGCTGGGCTCGTCTCCCTCTCTCTCCAGGTCCCAGTCCTCCCTCAGCTCCCCGTCCAAGCCGGCGGACCTGCTGTCCGTGCTGACCCACATCCTGGGGCAGCCCGTGCCCCGGGACGCCGAGCAGGGCGAGTTCCTCTGTGGCAAATGCGTGAGCGCCCTGGAGCGGGTCTTCAAGTTCGACTCGGTGATAGCCAGGGTGAGGGTGCTCTCCTCCGAGCGGCTCCAGAAGCTGACGCGGGAGCGGGACACGATCAGACAGTGGGTGCGGCAGAACTACGGCCAGAGGCAGCCGGGCCGCCTCCAGAACCGGGGCAGCGCCAGCGAGGACGACGGGGAGGCGGAGAAGGAGGGCTACAGGGAGATGCTGAAGGAAAACATGGCGCTGTCGGAGTACGAGTGCTGGTCCGAGAAGTGGGACACGTGTCCGTATTTCATCAGAACCGGCAAAAGGTGCCGGAAAGGCAAAGGCTGCGAAGGCTGCGACCACCTGTGCGTGTCCGACTCCCACTACGAGTCGGTGTGTGGCGTTCCCCGCCACCTCCCCTTCTCCCCGCTGCCGCTGTCGCGGGACAGATCCCAGAGCATGCCGCTCCACTGGCACAAGGCGCCGTCCGTGGGCTCCGGCCCGGCCTCGCTGGCCGGGTCCAGCCTCTCGCTACAGGCCTCCTCCTGCACCGGGTCCACTCATTCTCTGGACTCGCTTGATGGCAACGACCCGTTTGACTCACCAGGAGTCCACTTCATGCTGAAGGAGCTGAAGACCATCGAAGGGAAGCCTGTCAGCTCCCCGTCAGGGAGCAAGATCCCGGTTCTGGAGAGGAGGTCAGGAAGAACGGTGGGAAGGTCGTCATCCGCAGTGAACAGGGCCTTGGCCTTCGAGGAGCTGGAGAACGGAGCTGATGAAACAGACGGAGAGGATGGAGATGTCCTGACAGAACTGAGGGATGAGTTTGTGCCGCTCCATCATGAGGTGGGTGTCGTACCTAAATATGGACACGGTTCTGGGAGCGGCTCAGGCCACGTTCTAACGGCCCGTATGATTTCAGAGCGCGGCTGGCAGGGTTCCGCTTGCCGTCAGACACCTGCGAGGACGGCTGGACAAGGCCGAGTCCCGCATCAGGACCCTGGAGGCCGAGCGGAGCCGCGGGGGGGGCGGCTCCAGTGAGGTCAACGGCTCCGAGGACTGGGCCCCAGTAAGAACTCACACTTCCTCCACTTAGAGACAGGGCTGTGCATTAAAGTAAGACCAGTCACAGAAACTGGCAGTTAAATAACAGTGGTAATAATAGTAGTAGCTAAAAATAGAGTGGATGTAATTGGCTGTTGGACTCAAACAGGCTTTTGCACCAGCTGAGGTCTGAATGTTTGCACGCGATCAGCAGGTTTATTACCGAGCAGCTCCAGCTGCGTTCTCATAAGCTGCATTCAGCAGCATCAGGAGGAGGAGGGAGCGAGTGTTGGCGCAGGGCTGCGTGTGAGGGTGTGTCTGCTCATGTACAGGTGGAGAAAAACGCTCAGGAATGTCCTCCGACCAGCGGAGTTTGCCCTGGGCTCAGTCGCCTCACGACACAGGATATCGTGTGTGTGTGTGTGTGTGTGTGTGTGTGTGTGTGTGTGTGTGTTTTGTGTGTGTTTTGTGTGTGTGTGTGTGTGTTTTGTGTGTGTTTTGTGTGTGTGTGTGTGTGCGTGCGTGCGTGCACGCTGATTGATTGTTTTTGTTGTTTTCGTCTGGAGATCAGGATCAATAAGTGGCTGTAATCGTTCTGACGCGTCTCGACCTCCTGCTGAGAGCAGGACGCTCTGTTGACCGTATCAGAGACCAGTCTGAAGCTTGCGTTTGTTTCCTTCCTCTCCTCAGCTGCTCCAGGACGCCGGCTCCGTGCTGCAGAGCCTCGGTCACTCCCTGCGCAGCCGGGAGCGTCTGATCCAGGTGAGACACAGCAGAGTGGGAGCCTCCGCTGGCTCGGCCTCCGGGTCAAAGGTCACCGGAGTGTTGTTTGCCTTTAAAGCGGCACCACAACGCGGTTCACGTTGTTTGTTTTACACGTTGCTGCTGTTTTCTTGAGCTCTGGCCGTGACGTTAGCGCTGCTGTAAACACTTATCATCTGAAGCCTTCAGTGATTAATCACCTGCTATTAACACAGTGTGTGACAGTGGAGCCCCGGCTGCATGTTTACCTTCATAATGAGCGTCTGAGGCTTCTCGGAGAAGCTTTATTTGCTGATCTTATTGAGTGAAGTCCACATAATCCACAACAGTTCCCTGCTGTTAATGCCACAAACCGCTGTGCTAAAAATGGGTTTTTATTTTTACCGGTGCACGATTGTGGTGTTTATTTTAAATATATATTTGTTTTCATCAAAAACAGGCTAAAAGTATGAGCAGTGTGTTGAGGTGAACGCTGTTGGTTCTCCTTGTGTCGGCGTCGTGAAGCTCTGGTTTGGATTTGAGCAGATTGCTCATTATTTGTATTTGTCCAATAACGTGGCAGTGGCTTCATGGCAGCGCTGTGTGATCTTTGCAGCCGCTCAGCTCTGTCCTGGTGTGTGTCATAAAGCTGCCGTCTCGTCTCGTCTCCTCCAGGAGTGTTTGGCTCTGATCCGGAGACTGTGTGTGGAGCGGGGAGCGCGGACGGAGCTCGCAGACAAGCTGATGGAGAACCTGAAGGAAGTCCGCGCTGACAACAAGGTTTGCTTTTCCACAGCTTATGGCGACACTTCCTGAACCACTCGCTCTTTAACACAGGCAGCGACCTGCTGATCGTCATCTGCTGACCTAAAATCACACGCCTGCAGGAAGTTGAACCGAACCAGCAGCAGCTTGGCAGTAATTTCCTCTGGCTCAGTGCAATAATTAAGGCTGTTTTCTCATTTTATTTCTCTATTGCTTCTGCCAATAAAGTGCACGAAGATCAATAGAAAAATGCTACTTCACCTTATGAGGGCGTCCTTTTAAAGACGCAGTTGACGTGTGATCGCCACATATACAGTGTTTTCTACTTGTTATATTTTTAGAACGTTTGTCATTTAAGACGCTGCGATGCTCATGGTGTGGCTCCTTCAGCGTGTTCTGTGGTCGACAGGCCGCCTTGGAGAGTCTGAGGTCTGACGTGACCCAGAGAGAGAAGGAGCTGGAGACGGAGGTCGAGGCGCTGAGGAAAGCTGCCAGAGACCGAGAGAAAGACCTGAACACGCTCCACACGGTGCTGCAGTGCAACCAGGATGTTCTGAACGTAAGGTCGCACCCGTCAGACGCCGCACGCCCTCCGCCCAGTTTGGACTCACACGGGTTGTTCTGACTCCAGGACCTGCGAGCGGCTCTGGGGGAGAAGGAGCAGCTGTTGAAGGAGTCGGTGAAGGAGAGGGAGCTGTGGAGACAGAGGACCAGGGCCCTGGATGCCGTCCGGCAGGAGAAGGAGGCGCTGATCGACTCGCTGCAGGAGGCGGTGCACGCGCTGCAGGGGGATGTAGGTCACACACACACACACACATATATACACACATACACACACACACACACACACACACACACATATACACACACACACACATATATACACACACACACATATATACACACACACACATATATACACACATATACACACACACACACACATATACACACACACACACATACACACACACACACACACACACACACACACACACACACACACACACATATATACACACACACACACACAACCACACCACACCACACCACAAGATATACACACATACACACCCACATATAATACCCACACACACATATATACCACACACACCCACCACACCCCACACAATATACACACACACATATACACCACAATATACACACATCAGCACACACCTACCACACACACACACACACACACATATATACACACACACACACACACACACACACACAGATATACACACATACACACACACACAGATATACACACATACACACACACACACACATACACACACACACACACACACACACACACACACACACACACACACACAGATATACACACATACACACACACACACACACACACAGATATACACACATACACACACACACACACACACACACAGATATACACACATACACACACACACATATACACACATACACACACACACACACACACAGATATACACACACACACACACACACACTTACTTGTTATGGCCTCAGATGAGCTGATTTCGGTAACCATGGAAACACTTTTTTTTATTTTGTGTGACTGTCTCCAGGGGGTGGGAGAGGACGCCGCTGAGCTCGCTGCCTTGTTGAAGGACAGACTGGGAACCAGCGCCACCTTGTGTCAGGAAGTCGCCGAACTGCACACAGCTCTGCAGAAATACCAGGACCTGGTGCAGGTGAGGAACCAAGGAGTCAGCGGCCGAGACCTGGAGGCAGGATGCAGCAGCACAGATAAAGCAAGCTGTGTTCCACAGGATCAGCAGGAGAGTCACAGTCAGACGGTTTCCTCTCTGACCACTCAACTCGCAGACACTCGGCAGGAGCTGAGGCTGAAGGAGAAGGAGAAGAAGGAGGCGGATCGAGCCTGGCAGAGCACGAGAGAAGACCGGGACCGAGAGGAGAGGCAGCTTCGACACAGGCTGGAGAAGAGAGAGCAGCTCATAGAGGTGACGCTTCTGCACCTTAATGTCGTCACCACACAGGCTTCTTCCAGTCTCTGCACCCGCTGAGATAACGCTTGAGTCTTGATGCAGGCCTTTGTGTTTGCACTGTAGCAAATCCTGGTGGATGCTGAGGAGAGAGACCAGCTGTTCAGAGAGCTGCAGCAGAACCTGGCCAACAAATGTGAAGCCGTGACGGCCGTCAAACACACGCTGTGACCGACGGCGAAGGAGGTGGAGAGAAACCCTTGCACTTTTCACAACCACCGTTTGGCCTCATCAGCGTATTTATTGTGGTCCTCAACTCGGCCACGTATTTCATGTTAATTTGGTTCTGAATGTGCCGAGGAAGGCTGGTGGTACTGATGCTGAAAATGACCAGGGTTCTGCTAATGAATGTACAGGGTTTATGCAGTGATTGGGTTTCATGTTGTTTGTGGGTCTGTCCTTGAGGACAGGAGCGCCTTCGATCTTCAGTCTGAATCCAGCTTCTTCCTTCTGCTTTGACCAGGTTTGTGTCTTCTGACCTGGTTCTGTTTACATTGGAGCTTTAATCACTCGTCAGAGGGAACATTTTGGACAGAGGTTTTATTTTAAACAGTTTTCTGCTTTTATATGCCTATTTTTTAATTTTATTTTGGGCTATTTTCTTCACTGTTGGTCCAGGAGAACATGTTCTTCTACTTAAGACAATTAAACACTGGTCCAAACAATCTAAGTTTACAGAGTCTGGTTCATTTAATATGCTCAAATATCTTTTAATCATTTAGGTAACATGAGAACGTTACACCCACCTGGAAAATGCAACATATTTATATTACAATATTACTTTTTCCAATCTTTACAATATTACTTTTTCCAATTTTTACAATATTACTTTGTCAGACTACAATACCCATGAGCCTCTGTTCCAAGCGTCCTGTGGGAAAGAGCCCAAAAGCAGAAATGGCACCAAAGCAGTTTAGTAGTTTGAACAAGGATGTGAAAAACGCCGTGGATGTAAGTGACGCAGCAGTGTCGCGTCCTCGCGGTCCAATCACCGAGCAGCTCGGACTTCACTGACTGCAGTTGCTATGGAGCTGATGGCAACACCGATACAAACTTTTCGCCCTCGATGCTTCCCAGTGAAAAGAACAGAGGAATTCGTCTCATCTTGGGAGCAGAGAGACGCCGCGTGTCATAGAAATGCAGGTCCACTCGGTTCCGCTCGGCTCCGTCACCATCGGACCTCGGTCTTGGCGCGACGGGACGGTCCGTTCCATCCGGCGAGCGGAGCGCCTGGTGCGGGACACCTGGGCCGGGCGGGGCGTCAGCGGCCGACCCCGGGTCTGCAGCGCTGGGCCCGGGTTCACCGCAAGAGCCACGGACGGGCCCGCAGAACCCGCAGAAGAGGAGGCCACGGGGGAGAAATGCGGGAGTCGTGACCGCAACGGTGAAGTTAAAACCTCGAGGCCCCAAACTACAGGAGGAGTGGTGAGAAGACATCACACGTTGCAAACGTAAGTATCGTCTGTGCCGCTGACATTGATGCTGCTCCCAGAGGACCGTCCCGTTCCCGGCCACCTGCTGGCGCGAGCAGTGCGCCGGGGCCAGCGTTGCGGTGGCCACCGAGTACATGCGGAGGGTGCGGGAGGTGGAGGGCCAGCTGCGCAGACAGGCCGCGCGCGTGAGCCAGGAGGGCATCCGGCTGGACAGGGAGCGGGGGCACCTGGAGAAGATGCTGCGCAGCATCAGCACCGAGCTGGCGGTCAACAGGAGGAGCTCGGAGGACAGGACCCGGAGGCCCAACACTGCGGAGACGGTCGGTTAGCGCCGGAGCGGCCGGGAGACGCACCGGAGACACGATCACTGATCACTGCTCTGTGGCAGGAGCGGGACGGTGCCGATTACCTGCTGCTGTGTGAGAGACGGGAGCTGACGGAGCTGAAACTGGATCTGGAGGGAGCGCTGAGGAGCACGCTGACGCAGCTACAGGTGACGTCCCGCCGCGGGGCTCTCCTGCGTGGGTGCTCAGCGTTAATGCTCCTGTCCCGCAGGCGCTGCGTGGTTAATGCTCCTGTCCCGCAGGCGCTGGGTGAGAGCAGCAGGCGGCTGCGGGACTGCGCCGGTGAGCGGGCTCGCGTCCTGGAGCTGCTGCCCCACAGCGGCTCCGCTGCGGCTCAGAACCTCCCTAAAACGGACCCGACCAGCGCCTTCACCCCAGGTGAGACAGTCACCCCTGTGTCGGATGGAAGCCACACACACACACACACACACACACACACACACACACACACACACACACACACACACACACACACACACACACACACACACACACACACGAGCACGCCTGCGAACAGGGGAGTCCGCTTCGGGGGGAGGGGTTATTGTAGAGGAAACCTCACCCTGTGCTCTGGTAGAGTGTCAACAGGTTCTGGACTCGTCCACTTCGGCCGTCGCTCAGTCGCAGCAGCTGAGGGACGGCGCCAGGCGGCTGCTCAGCAGCGCCATCGCCAGGCAGAAAGCAGCCCATCGGGCTGTGAACGACGGGCTGGTGAAGAAGGTCGCAGAGACCGTCGCTCTGCAGGTGGGTGACTCCGCAGGGGGTCGACCGTCCCGCACCGCACCGCATGGAGACACTCTGTTTGATGACTCTGTCTCCGTTGGTAGCAAAATCTGGCTTTGGTGACGGCAGCCACCAGACAGGCCATGTTTCGCAAGCAGAGGGAAATTAACTGCATCCGCCACAGTTATGGCAGAGCCCAGGTCAGTGTGTGTGTGTATTTGTACTTGCATCAAAGTTAGGACATTTTGGCCAGTCCTCACTTCTTTGAAGGCCTGTTTGAGGGTTAAGATGTGATTTTAGGGCTGAGGTTAGAATTGTGTTTTAGAGCAAAGGTGAGACGTCTGCCTTTAGTTGTGATGGTTACAGTAGGGGGCTAGGGAAGGCATTATGTCAATGGAGTTCCTCACTTTGATGTAAGTACAAGAATGTGTGTGTGTGCGTGTGTGTGCATGCGTGTGTGCGTACGTGTGTGTGCGTGTGTGCGTACGTGTGTGTGCGTGTGTGTGTGCATGCATGTGTGCGTACGTGTGTGTGTGCGTGTGTGCGTACGTGTGTGTGTGTGTGTGCGTGTGTGTGTGCGTGTGTGCGTACGTGCGTGTGTGTGTGTGTGTGTGCGCTCAGCCTGAGGTTCCTTGTGATACTGCGTGGACAGGGTCCAGAGCACAGTGGTGACGTTCTGTCCAGGGAGAAGCTCAACAGGCCTCTGGTGCACGTCTACCAGCGACACCCGGGGACGCAGCTCCCGGAGGCGGCGCTGCTCATCCAGGTCCCCGGCATCGCTGTCAAACATGTGCCCTGACGGGAATGTTTTCTACTCATGAGGGAGAAGCTGAACATGGTGCTGTGTGCCCTGCAGGGCAGCGCGATGCTCAGGCGGCGCCTCGAGTCCTCGGAGGGGGAGCTGGAGAGGCTGCAGCTCACGTGCCTGCAGCTGCAAAACGACCTGCGTGGCAAGAACGCAGCCGCTCAGGTGGACGCAGGCGTCGTCCGCATGAGGCGCCGGCGCGTGGACGTCCGCGCAGTGCCCGCGCTCCTCCAGCAGGGGGCGCCCAGGAGCGCTGCAGGGGGCACCGAGGTGACGGGAGCGTGTCAGTGATGGAGAAGCCCGTGCAACAAGCGCCTGTTAGTAAAAGGGGACCAGTCTGTTTATTACCTGTTTCCTCCTGCTCCTCTTGTCTCCTACAGTCTGTTAGTGCAGTTTGCAGTGTTTTCTTAGTACTTCAGACTTGGGGTTGTTTTTAACACAGTTGTTAGTAGTTCTAGTTTTCCTAATTCTGTTCCCAAAACTGTACTTATTAAACCATTAAAACCAGCTCGGCATCTGTCCTGATTGTTCTTGATCTTGTGTCTAACCCATTAGTTTATGGTGTTTTTAACATGTATATAAGGATACTGCTTTTTAGGAGCCTGTATTTTCACTGTATGGCTGTGTATCAAACCCCAAACTGCTGGTTCTCTGAAGCAAAAACACTTAAAATAAACGTGACATTTTCCCATAAAGACAGAATCTGTGACAGCTCCTCACTCACGCAGTCATGGGACTTCAGGTCACATGATTTAATTTAATGTCCCAGTTTGACCCTGCCGCAGCTAATGTCTTAAATGAATTAAAAGTGAGCACGAGAAGTGAGAGAGGCTTTGACTTGCACAGTGACGACGTCGTGTGGTTTGTTTTGTGTGTGCAACTCAAACCGATGTTTGGTGACGCGCTCTCAGGAGGCTTTCGTGTGGTGCTGTTAAGAAAAGCTGCATGCCGTCGTCTCTGTGTGGAGTCAAAGAGAAACATGCCCAGGGACTGAACTTCAGCTTCACCAACCACTGCTGCAACACACGCCTGCAATGAAGCGGCCCCAGCGCCTGCTTCTCACCACTGCACCGTCACACTGCCCATTTCCTACTTAGTCTGTTGGACAGTTGTTGTGTTGACAGGGGTCCAGAGAGAAACACATTAGAAATGATCATCTGGAATCATCCGGAAATAACTAATAAAATGAGTTAAGTAAATAAATAAATATTATTATTATTACTTTTACATTTGTATTTAATTCAATTGTAAGTTTTAACGAAGGTTCCGTTTGAGATTCTAAATGAAAAGAAAAGAATAAAATAAAACTTACTTTACTCAGTCCTGATCTATTTCCGTACATCCGGGTGGGCGGGACAGACGGTATTTTATTGTGGAGGGACGCTGCGCTCTGATTGGCTCGCCTTCTCGTCAGTCCAACCCGGCAGCAGCAGGTGTTTTTTAATTTGCCTGCACCTGAGGAACACCTCCCAGTGATGTCTAGGTTGAATTTTTGGCCATAACCTTAAACATGTCCCCTGTTTCACCGAGAGTTGCGGTGCTCGCGCGTCTGTTGCGGCTTCTCCTGCTGCACACGCTGGTTTTAGCTGAAGTGGCAGCGCAGGTGTCGGAGTCTTCAAACCAAACCACGCGGTGGACGAGGAGCATCTCCAGGAGAGAACCCCGAACCCTTCCGCCTCCATTCCTCCGCCTGCCGGTCTTTGTGGATTCCAGGCTGCCGCTGGTGGCGAAGGAGCACTTCTCTCCATCCAGAGGCACCGGGCACGAGCCTTTACCGGAGTCCATGCGGGAAGTCCTGCGCCCGGTTCGGCGACAAACCACCCGCGCGCCTGGCGCGCCTGCGCAGGCCGTGAGCACTGTCTGCAAACTGGATAAGATGCACGTGCAGGTGTCGAGGAGCGTTCTGGGCGCAGACACGCACGCGCAGCTCAAACTGGGAACGTGCCGGCCCAGTAGATCCACCGCGGATCACGTCTACTTTGAGTATGACGTGGGCATGTGTGGAACCAAACGCACGGTGAGCTGCAAAAGCGAACGAACAAAGGGACTTTTAAAGTTCACATTGTTGGAAGATTGAAAGTCTCCTTTTCTAGATTTCTTTGATTTGACTGAAGACTCATCGTTTACTGGATTTTTGCAGATTGTTAATAATCAAGTGACCTATTCAAACGCACTTGAGTACAACCCACCAAGGCCCCAAGGACTGATCAGACGAACGGTGCCCTTCACGCTTCCTGTTGCGTGTTATTATAACAGGTGAGCCACAAGTCAATGCACACAACCCCATTAACCTCATAACACAAATATTTGCATGTAGTTTTACAATGTATTTATCTGTTCAGGTACCAATACTCCTACAAGATTGGCTACACGCCTGAGGTGCGGATGCGGAAGATCTTTAAGATGATGAAGAATCAGGCCAACTTCATTCTGACGCCACGAAACGGTAAAAGCTACTGAGTCATCGTCCACTTCGAGCAGCGCATTTATGACAACTTGAGTGTGTTCTTCGTTCAGCTCGGTGGGAGCGTCTCTCTCCGTCTGCTGAGTTCGTGCTCGGGGAACCCATGTACTTTGAAGCCGAGGCTTCGTCCTTGTCCCGAGGGGAAAGGCTGTACGTGCACTCGTGTTTCGCCACCCCCGCTCAGTCGCACGCTTCCAAGCCTCGCTTTCCAGTCGTGACAAACTTTGGGTGATTATCATCTCACTTTGACCGAACCGCCACATCATCAACACGCCTGTATTTTAAAACCTGCTCTTCCTCTTTTACTAAAGCTGCATGGTTGAAAGCAAGGAGGGTCGGTCCAGGTTCATCCCATACAAAAACAATGGTGTGAGGTTCACCGTGGATGCCTTCGTGTTCAAGGGCATGACCGGCAAGGTGAGAAGAAGGAGGAGGTCACTGTCGTTGATGAAAACCATTACCTGAGGCTAAACCTGCCTCCTCCTGTTCTACATAGCAGCTCTACATGCACTGCACCATGTCTGTGGGCGGTTCTGCTCCCTCACCTACAGCGAAGTCCTGCAACTACGACGCAGATGCAGGAAGGTACCTGTCCTTCATGAAACTGATAAATGCATGGGGAGAATCTCCATCAGGTCTTCATCGCTGTATTTTTGCAGATGGGTTGAATTGTCCGGACCAGACTCTGTTTGCACCTGCTGTGACACCAGCTGCAGCTCGCGTGGATCTGCAGGTGGGTTCTGATGGACCCAGAGGCTTCTACCCTGGGTTTCCTATCCTCAGTGAGTGCGCTTTGCCTTCTGTGCCAGAAACACCGTCATCACAATGTCCTGATGTAATCATTTTTTTTAGTGACTGAAATAATCAGCAGCAAAGCGTGGACAGTGGAGAAACCCACAGAAAGCGTGAGGACAAAGATCGTTCCCACCGCAGCGGCTGGACGGGACCCGACGCCGCGGTGGGCGCCGCCGCCGCCGCCGCCGCCTGAAGCCTCGGCAGCGACTCCAGGTAAGATGGAGGCGGAGAGACACTGGGACTTCAGAGACAGACGAGTGAAGTGGCGGCGGAAAGACGGCGACATGCAGGTGAAGGGCTCTGCTGTCGTGGAGGAGGAGCCCGTCACACAACCCATCAGAATATTTGAAGAAATCTTTATTTTTGATGAATAAAGTTAAAACTGTTCAGTCCGGGCGGTTTCATTACTTTTAGAAGCAGAAAAACTCCAGGCGTTTGGGTCAGAACCCGTTCTTTTGACTCACATGCACGTTGACAACTGCTCAAAACCCTGTGGAGCTGTTTATCAGTGAACCGCATCTGAATGAGGGTTAGTGGAGTCGGCCTTCAGGTACAAGCATCATTTATTACATGGAGTAAATGTTACAGTGTTACATGACGATCATTCTGTACAGACTCTCTTTTACAAATGTCAGGAGTTAAATGTGATTAACAACGAAACCCACGCAGTAACTGGCACGAGTTCAATTTCAGTTTACTATCAAACACGTTACTTACAACAAAAACCCAAACTTGGCTTAACAACTGAATAATTGTTGATATATTTATCAGCATATTGGGAAAAGCCTTGGAGGAGTACAATACCAAGCTTTTCTGTCCGTCACGGAGCGCGAGGCCGAGCTGCTCCTGTCGAGTCCTTCTGAGGTTCGGAGGTGGTGCAGCCTCAGCGCCCTAATGCCTCCATCAGGCCGTAGCGTCATCACTGTTCGTTCAGTCGGGCCTCGTCCGCGGTGGCCAATCGTCCACGCCGTCCTCAGTAGTACGTGCTCAGGTGGGAGTGGGCGGCCGGATGCCTGCTCATGGCTGAGCCGGGGTAGATGGGGCTGTTGGCGGAGTTCCAGTATGACGTGGGGGAGCTGAAAAAGTTCCCGGGGGAGACGGACATGGGCGGAGGACCCCCCATGAAGTTCATTTTGGGCTGGTGGCTGTGGTAGGGCTGCACGTAGGGCATGTCGCCCGGGTACTTGACGATCCCGCCGTCCGACGTGTGGTTCTGGTGCACCTGCGAGATTCCCTGGAAGTCGAACTTGTAGGCGTAGCGCTTCCCGTGCACCTTGGTCATGATGTTCTTGTCGTAATAGTAGCGCAGCGCGCGGCTCAGCTTGTCGTAGTTCATGTTGGGCTTGCTCTTGCGCTCGCCCCAGCGCTTGGCCACCTCGTCGGGGTCGGTCATCTTGAACTCGCCGTTGGTGCCCTCCCAGGTGATGATGCTGGCGTTGTTGCTGTCGGACAGCAGCTCCAGCAGGAACTGCCACAGCTGGATCTGCCCCGAACCTGGAGAGAGAGAGAGGGGGTTGGACATGTTGGAAGGTTCTGCAGAATGGAATCCTCTGTATGTACAAACACTCTGCGTCCCGGCCGACGTTGGACGCGCTTTCGTCCAGTTAGTTCAGTGGATGCGTTTTCTAACGAACACCAGCTTTTCACCAAATGTGACCTTTTCACTGTGGCTTGGAGGAAGTGATGGACAGCAGCACAAACCTACCCACAGGCCTGTGAGCGCTGGGGTCAGGCAGCTTGTATGGGCTTTGTTTGCCTGTTCGGTTCTTGGACGAGCTGAGGGCCTGGCCTTCTGTGAGGAAACAGGGGCAGACAGTCACTTTTGGTGCGAGGGAAGCCAGATTCAGTGTGTGCAGGTGTGATGCAGATGTGTTGACACAACAGGAGCTGCTTCACTTCATTTTGGCGGATACGTGTGTGGCAGCCCCAGTTTGCTCGTCTCCTATGTTGCCAAAGCAACAGTGTAAAGGCCTCATTTGTGTCATTGCTGTAGGTTCACCTCGGGCTCTAGTCTTACCTGGGTTGGCTAGTCGGCTGCTAATGGGCCCTAATGTCTGATATGGGTCTGCAAAGGAAACAGAAACGTGACTTTTTTATGATAAAACCTAGTTTTCAGCTTTGAGCATTCGTTGCAAACGGTTTCCTGCTTGAACGTCTCGTCCAAGCTGCTGTTCTGTCGGCTCGTCGTACCTTGTACGAGTCTGGGAGCGGGTTCTGTGACTCTGGTGGTGTGTTGGTGATCCATCGAAGAACCTGCGTGACAAATGAAGAAGTTGAATGGAATGGTTGGTTGTGGCCTCGTTTTGTTTTGGACTCCATGCCAAACGTTAAGCATGGTTTTTATTTTTGGGCTCACCTTTGGGCGCGGCAGCCATGGTGTTGGTGGGCCAGCTGTTTCTGCGGCTGATCTCATCAAAACCGCTCTCTGCGCACACACAAACACACAAACAGTTGAGACGAGACGCTGACGGGCACCGTGGCTCAACGCGCCTTTGAAGTGGACAGCGGGACGGGTCCGCTGGAGGAGGAAGGAAGCCAGCGAAGGGATGATAAGCGAGTGGAGGTCTGAAGATGAACCACAGGTTCTTGGGTGAGCCTTCTTTTGTTCAGGCCCCCCCGTCGCACCACTGAATGGTGAATTGTGTCCCAGGAGCCGGACCCATACCCCACGTTTCCTGTGCTGCTGCAGCTGCTTCCTGTCTGAAACTGGCTGTTGAGTTCTGGACTCATCAAATTTTTTTTTGTCGCCTGAGGTTGATGTTCTACCAATGAAAGCGTGTAACGCTGTTGTGAAACTAGACACATCATTTAAATGGTTCAGCCGTTTTCCTCTCAGCTCTTCTGTGACCTGAACTTTGATTTCACACCCAGAAACACTGGAAACAGCGCGACTAAAGGGAACCGGTTGTGACCAACTGAGACCAGTTTGTCATTGAGAACTGGCTTAGTTTAATTTCGTAATGAAATGAAAGAAGTGACCTTTTCCTCATTTACTACCATCTCAACCTCCGTTGGACCGGGTCAGGACCGCCGGTCAGCGTCTGCCAACGTAACCTTAGAAAACCAAATAAAATGCTTGCAGGTAAAACCAAACACAACCACAAACCCGAGGGCAGTGTTTCAGCCACTTTAATGACCTCATTGTTCTGAACAGTGCGGGTTCAGTGCACTTCCGGTCTGAACTAGAAGCAACAAAGCATTAAATTCTCACATTCCAAAACTTGTGTAGCAATAAGTGCTGAGGTAGAAATAAAACGCTTTCATTTCATTTGAAGCCGTCTAAACGGGTTTCTGGGTTTGTGATTTGAGCAGGTACAGAAGTCAGAACGGAACTTTTCAGCGGCTTCTTGACGGATCTCACCTGCTTTGACCTGAAGCCGGGGCTGCTGTGGGGGGGTGCTGCTGGTGGGAGTCGTGGGGTACGAGAACGTTGGGCTACCTGGAGGAAAGAAAGCAGACGTCCATGTGTTGCTTCAGCACAGCGCTCGTGACCGCTGCCAGGGATCTGATAATTAGTCGCGCATCTGCTGCTGCTGCAGTTCAGTATCAACAGTCACGAGAAAAACAGGAAGTTTGTTGCCAACGGTGATCACAGCAGCGCTAGCAGCTGAACGCGTTGTTCTGGCCTCAGCTGATACTACTTTGCAGGCGGGTCTTACTCTGCCGGAGGTAATTGAGGTGCGACAGCAGGATGTCTGCGTTGTAGGCCGACGTCAGGCGCATCATGTCCTCCTTGGTCATCTTGCACAGGGCTTTTCCGTCCAGCGTCTGGAACAGCATGACGTCCACCTCCTCCAGGACGTACTCCTTGATGGCCCAGTCCAGCCACTGCCGCACGTGGTCCTGCGTCCAGACCTCGGGGTCTGGGAGGAGACGAGCGAGAAAGATGAGACTCTGGATGCGCTCAGCTGGAGCTCAAGCCTCCTGGAACGTGCTTCAAGTGCCTGATCCTGTACGACTGTGGTGAAACTCATTTACACAATAGGTTTTGTTTATGATAAATATGATTATTTATTCAATCGGAACTACAGTATAAGCAAAGGTTTTTCTGAGGTCCTTTCATAGATTTGAGCTTTCATTGAGGGAGTGTTGTCGTCGTGGTGTGAAAAGTCTGACATTATTATTATTATTAAGAGCTGAACCAAATAGAAAATGAGGACCAGTGGCGATGTCATTTTTTTCATCAGCACAAAAACAACTGTGAATAAGAAATAAACGATGAAGCAAATAAAAGAGTTAATTAGTTTAGAGCTGGTAAAGCTGGTTTAAAGCAAACCAGTGATATTTAAGCACGTATCAACTATTTGCCTTTTCTCTGGTTTCGATACTGATGAGTCTGAACACGGCTCAGTTCAACAATATAACAATAATTTATTAACACCTAATTTAAACCTTGAACAGATTTTTATCATTTGGGTTTAAATGTGTGGACGTATTAAAGCGGAGCCCGGACGCCGACTCATTTCCAGCAGCAGACAATGACTGTGCTGTGCGTGGCCGTAACGTGAGGCCGGGGACTCGTCAGCCATGATTGATTCATACTTCTGTGACCTCATATCCGTGTATTATCAGGCCGCATAGCTCTGTGCCAGTGACTCAGTAATTAACCTGAGGATTCCACCAAACTGACTCATCAGGCGTCCACCTGCACAAAGTGCCTCAGAACAGTTCAGTCATCAGGTGCGTTTTTGGTGCCGAGAAGAAGAGAAGAAGAGCGAGCCTTTGGTTGATGAGGCTCAGTTAATGCTCTGTTGCGTCTGTGGGATGTGACACCTGATCAGTGTTAATATAAGATTTTGGATATTACAGATGTATCTGTTGAATCATCGTCACCTCCAGAATGGAAACAGAACCAATAGATGAAAATACCTCCTGCGCTTCTGTTCCTGTTTGGTCTCTGTTCGCAATAATTCACACTTCTAAGAACTGAATTTACAGTTCGACTTCACACTTTTTTTAGCATCCTTCAGTTTTAACTCTGATCTCATCCTCTGGCGCCTGGCAGTGGGTGGCAGCGCTCCGGCCTGCGTGCGCTCACCTGCAGGCACGATGACCCTCTTCTCCTCCGCGCCGCTGCTGGGCGGGGTGCTGGTCTGGGGGCTGACGCGGGGCTCCGGGTACGAGGTCTGGTAGGACATGGGGGTCCCGTCGCTGCTCATGTGTCTGGAGCGCTTGGTGACGCTGCAGTCCACCGGGGACTCACGGCTGGAGGCACAGAGGCAAAGTGGGGGTTAGTGGAGCAGAACCCTCACCTGGAGGCTGCACAGGCGACACAGCTTCACTTGGCCGCAGGTGCATTTCCTGTTCGTGTTTGATCAGATCTGTGGCTTAGCATTTAATAATTTTGTCCCAAAGGGTTGATTTACAACAGGATCAGCAGTGAAATGTATCCCATGTAGTCTCTTTGTCACATACGTCTGAAAGGCTATGAGTGAAGTTAGCACGTTTAAATCAAAAAGTTGTTTGTTGAAGTACCTGAATCTTGGAAACGTGTACTTTGAAATGTGTTGAGTTGTGATCAGTAAATGAAGCGGAGAAGGGAAAAAGCACCATTAAATAAAACTCAGGGACAGTACTTAATAAATATTACTCCATTCAGCCCTAAAGGAAACTGAATGGGCTTGGACACATCTTCCAGCTTTGAATGCCGGTGATGCACAGTAGCGGATGTTTGGTTCTGGGAAAACCCGGTTCCGGTCACCAGCCCTGGGAACGCGTGCCCCCTGAGCCTCGTCCGGGCCCGACTCACCTGGTGCCGTTGACGTGTTCGCCTCTCTTCCCCGCCCACTCGGGGTCACTGGGCTCTGGGCTCGGCTTGGAGGTCTGGCTGAAGGCGCCGGGCGACGCCATCTCCACCTTCATGTGCATGACCGGAGGCGCGGCGAAGGGCGGCTCGAAGATGGGCTGGTCCTCGCTCACTACAGACAGCGCTTCCTGCGGGACAGAGGAGCGGCGCTCAGCGTCTACAACCTGCTTGTCTTTGGGTGAACTCATCTTCAACATGCTCTTTTTAAATCACACGTGAGCTTCCTGTTTGTTGCTTGTCTTTGACCTCTCATTCTTCGGAGGCTTATTCATCAGGCAGCGTGCTGTTCAGCAGTTCGCCCTATTCAGGATCATCTCAACGAGCAGATACTTTATCAAACCACCAAGAAAAAGACGAAAAGGCAGCTCAACAGTTTAGATATGAAGTCAGTCAGGAGGCTCCTAATCTTTGAGCACATCAGTGACTTTCAACCACAGCTTTATTTTGTCGTTAGGATTGGGGTTGGGGGGAGGGGTGTTCGCTCAAGGTGGAGTCTAATCGAGATTTAAGTGTCTTCCTGTGTTCAGCACCTACCGAACCGTGCGCCGCAAAGCCGGTGCGTGGGCCCGGTGCCGGGTCCGCTCGGGCCGAGCCCTCCGTGCGAGGGGAGACGGCAGAGGCCGAGCGGCTGCGTGTTTGTTTAGAGGAGCCGCCATTGTCTTTGGGCTCGTACGTCAGCGGCGGCTTTGTCAGTGGCTACAGGAAACCTGGCCGCCATGTGCAGAGGAACCTTTTGGCACAGGCCAAGGGAGAGGAAGTGGTGGAGGAGGGGGCCCGGTGTCAGAATGTGGGTCATCTGAGAGCTGGAAAACAACAGCGCGGCCGTGCAATCAGAGGAGAGGCCGTCTTCACTGGACACAGGAGCGGGAGCCCTGATTGAAGTGCCGCCTTCGCATTGTTTGTCTTCACCCTTTTTTCCCCTGCGTGTTTTTTTAGCCCGTTGTTGCCTGAGCATTGTTACCAGCGTCTTAATGCATGGCACAGAGTCTGTCATTTCCTCCAGGCTGCAGAGACTCTGATGTAGAAGTCAGCGCTGTGCGTGACATGCCGCCAACCTGCCGCTGGTGCTGCTGCGGTTTGGAGCCTCCGTTGCCATGGAAACACTCAAACTCTATTTTTATAAATCCGTAGATTCAGCTTAAATCCAGCTACAACGACTAAAGTGACGCAACACGACCAATGTTTTGGTGCCTACATTACCCACAATGCAAGTCAACCGCCAAACAAGTTCTCCTCTGAGCCTTTAAACGTCCTTCATGTGTGAAACCACTGTTCCCCTCTCTAAATGAAGGCTCGAGTTTGTGCTGGAGCGATGGACGAACTCTGCGCCGTCCGGCGTCTTTGCTGTTGCTTCGCCTGCGTCGACCTCTGACCCCGAGTCTTCTGTCACACACCGAGTGCCTTCAGAGGCCGTGTGCTGCAGAAGTGAAACAGTGGACTGAAAGCGGGATCGAAGCGCCTGTCGACAGCACATTCTCATGAGAACACACGACGGTGAACAGTTGCACCTTGTGCTGCACAGGTGTTTGTCAACGTTTGAACGGTGGATGCTGACGTTCCACCGCGGTGCATTCAGTGACAGGCTCTCACAACTCACTCCCGCTCTTTCTTTATCTTCCCTTTGCTCGCCCTCTCTTTCTCTCTCTCTCTCTGCACACTGATACAAATATACCAGAATGTGGCCTGACCGCTAATGCCACAACTCACTTCCTGTTCAATGTGTTCAGCCCGTTGTTGCAGTGACACACAAACAGTTTTTTTAAAAACACGACCTTCAGAGGCTGAAGTTAACATCCAGCCTCCGTGTCCTTACGTTTACACCTGTGGAGCTTTAATAGCAACCCCCTCGGCCTCCTGGGGCTCGAAGTCCTGTCTAGAAACCTGCCGCCGTGGCTGTAAGTCAGCAGCGTGGAGGGTTGCATCATGCAGTCTTACCCAAACCAAGAGCTTGTTTACGACATGGAGGTTCAGCCGACAATTAAAAATCATAAACACCAGAAAAGCACAAATTATCCTGAGTAAACGTCCAAACTCTAAGGTGACGGGGATCATTTTGAGCTTCTTTAAATATAGTATAAACAAAACAAAGCCGCAGCCAAGTATTAGGTGACGTCACTGTGGTAAGAGACGTTTTCTGTTGAATAGATGAATTGATCATTTTATTATTAATCAAGAAAGATTTGGTTTGTGGTTATGGTCCAACTCAAAGCAACAGATCACAGCTGGAACTACGTTTAATACGTTTACGTTTCTCTTGTGGTTTGTTCAACAGCCTCAGTGGCGAACGCCTCTGACAGCCGTTAACGTAGTTCAGGTCACTGACGCAACTCCAGAACGCTGACGGTGAACGTTTTGAAAGCTCATAATTAATTAAGTAATTGATAATGACTGCGCTTGTCCCAGTCGAGGGTGTTGGATGAGTTTAGCACAGAATCAGTAGACGGATGTTCGTGTGTTATTTACATCTTCAGACCAGATGAACATGTTGCAAGAAAACATGACTTTTTGGACAAAAAAGGCCTCAAAGTGCAACCGAGGATGTGGTTTTTAGAAGTGTTCTCCCTTTGACTCATAGGATTTATATAAATGGGTTCATTTAGTACTTCTGTCAGGCTTTACTGTTACAACTCTTATTGTGTTGCAGTTGATTTCATAGTAATCCTGATTCTGTCATCATCTCAGCACACGGATGATCCTTTTATGCTGTTCCTGAAATATTTTAATCTATTATAAAAAGGTAATTTTACTGATAGATATGTATTTTTCTGTACTTGTGAAATTCTTACATTTTACTTTATCACAAACACTTCTAGATATTTCTAATAAATGTGAAGTCTTTTTGCCTAAAAAAGTGGGTTGATATTTAAATGGCGCAGAAAGCTGCACTGGCACAAGTAACAGGCCAGAGTTTAAGTTGTGCAAAGGCGCAGCCCTCTGTCGTGGCCACGTCTGAGGCAAGTGGCAGAAAGCAGAAGTAAAAGTTAAAGCAAGCTGATTTTGCAAAGGCCTGAGCAGCTGCACATTCTGCTACGCAAACAACGGTGCGGTTTCACAGCTCGCAGCGCAGCGAGGCGCAGGCCTGTGCGGGCCGCAAACACGGAGCCGGGCCCGTTCCTCCGCCGCTCCCGGTTCCGCGGCCCGACGCGGAGGAGTTAAAGCGCTGCGACGCCCGAACGCGTCCAGTCGTTTGTTCTTGGCGAGGCTTTGTTGCATTTTCTGACATTTTTTCGGGTCCAGGCAGCGGAAACGTGTGCGGAAAGTCTGAGGTTTGAGACAGGAAGCCTGCTGCGTTCAGATAACGACACCTGACAAGTGCTCCCGTTTGCAGCTATAAATTATACTCAAAATAACCTCAACGCACAATCTGCAGCACAAGCGTTCAAGAGAATAATAATCAGAATAGAAACGAGCAGCAGCTTTTAGCGACGCTGCGTCTATGGCGGCACTTAAACAACAAAGAGGAAATAAAACATGTTTAAGAGCCAAAAATGAAGCTTTCGTTTCTAGATGTTTTCATGCTCACGCCGTTTAACGTCCCCCCCAAAAAATAATGAAAGTTACTCTTAAACACACTATTAATATACAAACATATTCAGGAAGATACTGAGAAATACAAATATTACAAATATTCGTTCCTATTGCAGCTCAGGCCCATTTTTAGTTGCATTACTTTAACAATTGACTAATTGACAAAAACACAGTCTAGTCTTCTTTATGTTCTCTGTTTTTGAGAGAATTAATTTGTATTAAAAGATAGATTTTTAGAAAGAATTAATAGTATTAACAATAAAACGCACATTTGTTTGAAAAGCGGATTTGCGTCGGCGGCCTATGCGTATAAAGTTGCTGCAATTGCGCAACAATTACTTTCAAACGTTATTAATCATTATTAAGAATTCGCCTAATGACTGGGATCCGCGGGCCTTCACGTCGGCATTTCTAGGAGCGTTAACGGTGTTGTGGTCTTCAGGAGACGATAAACAGGTGTGAAATGTGAAATACCAGTCATCTGTTGGAAATGGATCCTCCTGAGCCGTCAGCGTCTCCACGCCGGTCCACGGCCGTCAAGGCCGGCTGCCTTGTGCGCACTAAAGTCCTGTGTCTCTTCATTGGCTTATTCTTCGTTAAAGGAAAATTGGTTTATCACTCGGTATCGTTGAATAATGTTGCTGCCCTGCGTTATTTTTGTTGTCGTTCCGCGGATAGACAGAGATGAGCTCGACTAAACACATCAATTAGGGTAAAAAAAACGAAAGTCGTGCGTTTGGAAAACGTCTTTTACGCGTCTAACCGGCCCCCAATTAGAGTTTTTATCTGAGTGTAAAGATGTAGTGGTTAGTTGTGTTATTATAGAGCCGACATACAACCACGAACGGGAAGGAAGAGGAAATTTTGTACAAGAAGGAAAGAGTGGGGAGCTCGCATCACCGCCTTGACTCTCTCACTCAGCAGACGCAGGGCTGTTGTGGGTGGCCGCCTGTCATTATCACCACCGGCAGCAGCGTTAAAAACAAATCCAACACGTACCTTTATCGTACAGTCCATTGCAGCAGCCCCTCAGTCTTTGTCATTTAGTCTTTTGTAAGTGTTGCCGCTAATTTAGCCTTCTAACCTCACTTCAATTCATGCAGGGGCGCATTGGCTCGATGGCGCAAACCATTGCAGTTACAATTTTTTGCTCACAGACCATAACCGGATGGCAAGTTTTTTTCCCCTCTCTCTCTCGCTGTGTCGCTCTCTCGCTCTCTAAATTGGGAAGTGAAGTCACCGTTCACTAAAAGCATGAAACTACTTCTCATGAAACCAACTCTTACTGCTCACATGGCACAACAAACAGTTGTTGCACCGTGTGCGCTACGAATGCGTCCATTGGAGATGTGAGAGCGCAAAAAGCGCCGTTGCGCCAAGGCATTTTGGACGTTTTGCACGAGTTTAACCACATTGAAAATGAAAGGGGCCGCCGCCTACATACCGCCCCTGCAGTGTTAGAACAGAAATAGTTGCTGTGGTTCCAAAGTATGTTAAAATGCTTCTTCTTCAGACAAGAATATTACAAGAGTCGTTGTGCTGTTGGAGACAAAAACGCACAAATGGCCGCAAACCAGCGTCTTTACAGGTGCATAAAATCCTCACTTGTGTAAAGTCTAATCGCCAGCAGGTCTAATTTAGGTGAGAATGTATCCAAAGATAACATAATTAGTTCATACTAAGATCTGCTGCTGTGGTTTTAGTCTCAGAATCGTTTCCATGTGACTCCATCAGGTGGCGATCGGGGCTCCGTGGGGGCCACAGTCTGGAGCAGCATGTTTCTTTCCCTGAAGCGGATTCTTGGATGTAAAATGTTCTGATCTAAACACTGCGAATACTAGTTTTATTCCTGCAGAGAGCAACTTTTTTCACGCTGGTATACTGCTTTACCGCACACAGCCCCCCCCCACTGACAGTTTGGTCCGCAGACGCTCAGGTGTCGTGCAATAAAAGACCTCGAGTTGAGCTCGTGCATCACCTATGAACAGAATGACACACACGCGTGACCATTGGCGCTGGTGTGAAACTTCGAGTCGTTTGTAGAAATGCCTTGTTTTTTGCGTTCATGAATGAAATCATCAGAATCCAACTCTGCGCGTGGTCCGAGGTTTTCAAATAGTAAATTAGGAGTTAGTTCGTTTGCCGTGATGCGTCCGCGGCGTTCTGACAGCCGCTGTAATGAATCTGTCTGGATTCCTCGGCTGATTGTTAATCACTCCATGTTGTGTAACTTCATCCCCTTTGTGTCCTTGTCTCGAGGTGGGGCTCCCAATCACGACTCACCGACGCGCACGATTTCACCCGGCTCCACTTTTCCAGATGGAGTCGGCCCTCAGTGTGTGTGAGTGTGTGTGAGTGCGCGTGCGTGCGCGTGCGTGCGTGTTTTCTTCCCCGGCGGAGGAGAATGGCGCAGATGTTTGTTTACACAAGGCCCTGGGCTCGGCCTTATCTGCTGCAGCCACTCACGCCGTGATTTCAGACTTTCTTCAGCGACTACTTGTGAGTTTTTTACGGGCCATTGTTTTGTCGAATGGCTTCCAAAGATACAGAGATTTTTTTTCTTCCTCCCACCTCATTAAAAACCCACTGACATAGCTTTGATTTCGTCCCACCCAGGTTACAGCGCCCGCCTGCGACACAATCGGAATCGGCGCAGCTCTGAAGGCCACTCAGCGAGGAGTAAAAATACACCCTGCATTGTTCCAGCTGCTAATTATTCACCCAAACAATCGACATTCCTGCAGTTTCCCATTTGTATTTCATCTTCGGTACAAATATGGACCCGCTTCATTCTATTCAGGCTGCCTGCCATTAAAAACACCTTTCATAAGAGAATTAGATGCTTTAAAGTCTGGTTTTCGTATCCAACATCAGCAGAACACGGGACTGTAACTCTAACATATAATTTAATTATTCAGACATCGACAGTTTCTCGTATAGTTTAATCAACTGACTGAAAAACAAACAACCCGCTATGATTTCCTGTAAAACCACCAAATATCATCTGGCGGCACAAGTTACCAAACCTGTTGATTCACTTTCCGTCCCCAAAATTAACAAAGCCATTGTTTGTGCGTTCATTGTTTGATGCGGCGTCATTTCACCAGTTCCAGTATTTGTTGAGTGTGTTTTATTTCTGGGTCTATGCGACATCATCACTGGGATTATTCCCCATTCATGTTTAACGGCTCTTTTAAATCGAAGCTTTACTTAACTGGAGTAGGAGTGGAGTAGTTTAATATATAAGTGATATAAAATGTTACCAAACACGCTGAGTGCAGCGGTGTTTCTGTCCCCGTTTGCTTCCACGTCTAAAAACACTTTTATATAAAGTAGAGAACTCCATAGGGTGTTTTATTAAACTATGTTTAATTGTGATAAATATGGTTCGTCGTCATTTTGCTGTTTTTTTTCATCTGCATTATTAGACAATGTTTAACATCTGGTGCATCCACTGATTCTGACACCAAATAGATTTAGAGACAACACGTCTAGAGCTTTTAATGATTTTTGTTGTTTTTCTTTTGAATTCCTTAGAAACCCGAATCAGTAGATTTTTCTAAAATGTGTTTGTGTCATCCTGATTACTTCGCTTTTGTGAATGAATTGTCTGTGTGTCTGCGTGTGTGTTTCTTCGGTGGGGGGTTGACGTCACGTTCATCTAAACAAGAGTCGGAGTTGCTGGTCACGACACACAACTCCGCACGCGCCCCTCCCACCTTTCCGTTGTATATAAAACGGGCCGGTCCGACCGCACGCTGACCACTCAGTTGTACGGCAGCACGTGAAGGCGGCACACAGCGACCAACAAAGGGCCAAGGAGGGAGAGATATGTACTGGGACCCCGCCATCAGGCCAGGACACAGAGGCTCAGACGGTTCAGACATCACAGACGTCACAGACGTCACAGACGGCTCCGGGCTCAGAGTAAAGGTGGGTTTTCATTCTGCCATTCGTTTGGGCCTCACCAGCCGTGGTGAGCAAAGAGTATGTGAAACTGATAGTGACAGGACCTTTTACCTGTGGGTAGATTTAGGTGCATTGACTGTAAATCATGCTGTCGTGGATTTTTAGGTTCACATAAGATAAATAGTCTAAAACCTGAATCCTGCTATAACTACTGGTGTGTTGGAAGCTGCCTCTGATCCCGATCACTGCAGCTGATCCCTCAGGTCTCTGTGTCTGTAGAATGATGGTCTGGGCCCGTCTGGGCCCAGTTGGGGGTTCTGGTGGTGCTGCTGCCTCTGTCTGTGGCTGTACATTAGCACTGAGTGCTGGATGACATTAAAGTTGTAGTTCTTTTCTCCCTGACTTACAGATGGAGGTTTGTCAGACTGGGTTTTACATGGAGGACTTCAGGACACAGGAAGTGCCAGCGGGCTTCGACTTTACGTCTTATGGTGAGTTTGAGATGCTGCTCAGTCCAAAGTGTTGAGGCCTGGACTCGTTTTAATGTTTGTGCGATGTGTTTCCTGTGAACCTGAGTCGCTGAAGGACAGAGGAAATATTTTGACACACATCTGTCAGCATTCACTCACTGAGACCTTGACACGAGGGGGGTCCAAACCGAGGCCGGGTCAGGATAACGGGCCGCTGCTGCGAGCGAAGCCTGAATGGGGGGGGGGGGGGGCGTCAGGCTAAAGACGAGCCGCTGCTGTCCTCCCTAATCCTTTCCTCCAGACTTCCCCCTCCAACAGATTTATGGCCCGTCCTCCATCACTGCTCACTCACTCCCTCCACCCGCGTTTCCTCCGCTCTCTTCCTCCCCCTCCTCCCTCGTTTCCTCCTCCCTGCAGCCTCCATCCATTGAGGACTTCGGCGCCTGCTGCTGATTCGGCAGCAAACAAAAAGCTTCTTTTAACTGACAAAATGCTGAGACTCACCTCTTTTCTCTCCTAACGACTGTTTGGGCTGAAGGGACTCATTTTTAGCCCCATCTCCTAAAGCTCCTGCGTCGTCTGCTTGGATTTCAGGCCCTGCTGCTTTACTGCTGCATGGATGAAACCATGGATGTGGTGCTTTGCAAGCTTGAGCCGTGCCTCCATCCTGTTTCCACCCTCACCCACTGACTCCATCTGTCTGTCTGTTTAACCTCCAGACTTTCCTGGTGAAGACCTGTCTTTTCTGTTAGACAGCAAAGCTCCCGGGCCACAGCCGTGTCCAGCAGAGAGCAGCTACGCGGAGCCCAAACCCTCGCATCCGTACGAGGCCAAAGGTGAGGCTTCACCTTAGAACCTGACGAACGCTCGTCTCATGCTGAGCTTTCACTTCGATCTGTATCTCACATTATTTGATTTTGTTGCAGTCAGCACCAGTGACTCTGCTCTTTTCAACCTGGACTCGTACCAGGACTTCAACTGGTGGGCTTCGTATCCTGCAGGTGAGCCTGACTCCGTCCTCTCACTCCTACTGCTCCCACTTTGAACCTTTCCCCAGACTGACGGTTCTTATTGTGATGAGCAGACGGCCTCGCTGACCCGTCTCACACCGGGTACCAGGAGCCTCCACAGACGTACCAGAGCCTGGTGCCCCAGAGCGGCCAGTTCAGCCCCGCCATGGAGGGCAGCCACAGCTTCTCAGCAGGAAAAGGCTCCAACTCGCTGCAAAGTAGGACCTTTGACTCAGCGCTGCTACAGCAGCCTCCACCAGTGGAGGGACTGGCCGCTCACAGAGTCTCCTCCCCTTGTTTGCAGGTGAGACAGATCGCAGCTACTACGACTCCGTGGGACCGAGGCAGCCGTCATCGTTCTGGCCTGAATACCCGTCTCCCGGCTTCTCCGCCCCCCTGCCCCACCCGCCTGCGACCTCCTGCCCTTCAAACCCCAGCCCTCAGCCCTCGGAGCAGTACTGCCCCCGGGTGGCCAAACGTAAGAGCGGCGCCCCCCACAGGCCGGAGACCCACATGATGGGGATGTCCACGTATCCAGGTTAGACTCACGCTGCATGTGTGTCTGAGCACTGGACGCTGTCTCAAAAGCTTTGAACTGATGGCGCTTAAAATGTGTTTGTTCAGGTTCTGGTCCAATTCAGCTGTGGCAGTTTTTACTGGAGCTTCTTCTGGACTCTGCCTGTCGTACCTTTATCTCCTGGACTGGAGACGGCTGGGAGTTCAAGATGTCCGACCCCACAGAGGTAAAGTCCGACTGTGTCCATTAGAAGGTTGAGAGCAGGATTTAAAGTCTCAGTTCGTGTGTTGTTCACTCTGCATGTTTGTGCTGACGCCACAGGTGGCCAAGCGCTGGGGCCAGTGCAAGAACAAGCCTAAGATGAACTACGAGAAGCTGAGCCGGGGGCTGCGCTACTACTACCACAAGAACATCATCCACAAGACGGCGGGCAAGCGCTACGTGTACCGCTTCGTGTGTGACGTGCAGGGCATGCTGGGAAAGACGGCGCACGAGGTGCTGACGAGCCTGAACGTCCTGCCTGCGGCCGCGGACTCGTGGCAGCGCCCCGGGGGGGCGGCCGGCGCCGGCGCCGCCGCGTCGGACCACAGCAGTGAAGCCTGGGGGTCACAGTAAGCGGTGCTGGGACTCGGAACCAGAGCGGCCGCCTCAGGCCCAGGCTGGACTCACCTTCAACATGTCCCTCAAAGCTCCCGGAGCATCTGAAGCACTACAAACATACGCGTTACATCAGGGACCAATGTGTAAATTATGTTCATACAAACCCATGAATAGAGTCGTGCATTTATAATATTTTAAAACTCGTGTCTACCTCTGTTGCTAATAATGAACATGAAGCAAAATGTTTTTGACTGTGAAAGCATGAGCCTTTGTGTGGATGCTTCTGTGTAAATAAACTGTATAGAAACACAGATGTGGATGAACTCTGAACACGATGTTTGACTGAGTTAATCAACTTTTACTCTGAACATATTAAAATGTGTTTAGATACTTTGTAATGAAGTAATGATGCTTTTATTACTTGAGTTCCTGGGAGAGAAACTGAAGGACATGCAGGTGGAGCCCCCCCGATCTCATGGATCATGGACCACCTCAACCGCCCCCAGTACGACCGCCTGCAGAACTGTGGCTGACACCGTGCTCTGCAGCACAGGAGCTCCACAGGGACCGTCCTGTCTCCTTCCTCTTCACCCTCTACACCTCAGACTTCAGGTACAACTCAGAGTCCTGTTCTCCAGAGGTTCAATGATGACTCTGCTATTGTAGGATGTATCCAGGGTGGTGATGTCACAGAGTACCAGGAAGTGGTGGACAGGTTTGTGAACTGGTGTGGAAAGAACCACCTCCAACTAACTGGACTGGATAAAGAACCCGTCAGCTGTGAACAAAAGGCTCAGAGCAGATGTTCTCCCTGAGGAGGCTCAGGTCCTTTAACGTCTGCAGCTCCACGCTGAGGATGTTCTGAGAGTCTGTGGGTCCAGTGTTTTAGGCTGTGGTCTGTGGGGCAGCAGCATGAATGGAGCAGACAGTAACAGACTGGACAAAGTGATCAGGAGGGCTGGTTCTGTTCTGGGGGTGGAGCTGGACCCGTAAATGCTGTATCTGAGAGGAGGATGCTGGTGAAACGTACCTTTTTCTGTGCTGATAATACTTTTTGCTACATTCCATGTCCCGCCTTTATTTGACATTAATCATAAGTGAGCAAAGCAATTTCCGTCTAAGGTTAAAAAAGTTTTTTGGATCCTGAATGATTTCACTTCTGCAGTTTTAGTGTGAAATTTCTGGATCCAGTGTTTTCAATATTCTAACGGTATAAATGCTGATTGATTTTTGTAAAGTTGTAAAGAGCATTACATGTGCACAAAATCCTGGCTTAAGCACGCATTTACGTCTAAGGTCAGATGTATCAAGAAAAACTAAACGTAGAAACGTGCGCCGGCGGCGTGAGGACTTTTCTACAGCTACTGGTCCATGAGCGACACCAAGAGGTGAAACACGGAAACGGTTCATCACGCGAAATCATGGATGGGTGCATGTAATAATTTCCGTCACAAGATGAAGTTAAATTCGTAAATCGAAAACATTATCATTCCATTAAGTGCAAGTAATCTGTAAATGCAGCTAACCAAAATTGTGGCCTGGTTCAACCCATGATTCATTCATGTTAATAAGCAGCAGTTGGAGACACGGTACCTGATTGGTGGCTTATTGGTGGGGAAATCGTTTAATAACGGTCCTAATATTATTTCCTGTTGCGCAAAGAACCCGTGCTCCTCCAAATACTGTACCCTCATGTCCTCAGCATCAGTGCTAGTTGGTGCTTTTATATAAAACGTCCTATTAGCAAACACTACACACTACTGTCACCAAGCTCCTATTTGTCTTAGAATATACTGTCGTAATGTCAATTAACATGTGCATAAAAGGCAATCCCCGTTAAGTATCCATGCTGTGTTACATTAACCCATCACATTATATTAGCAGGAATTATACTCGTAAGTGCCTTGTGTTACTCTGTTACATTGACAGGTGACCGCGGTTTCCCATTGAAAACGTGGCTGATGACGCCCCTCACCAGCCACAATGTGACCGTGAGCACAGGTCCAATGACACGCGGTCAGTGGGGGTGAGGACCATCGGACGGTGGCGCTGCTGGATCCTGTGAGTCCAGCCCCGCACGCGCTAGGACACGACCCGTGAACGAACATCGGAACCCGGTCGGCCCGCACGGAAGAGGCCTCTGCCACTGGAAGCGCCGACGGCAGCGCTGGTGCCAGTGGGGTCCACTGGTTTTCCACGTGTGTCTTCCACTGCGTCTGATGGAAAATAAAATGTTCGTCACACACTTAATCTTATTGTGTTGTGATTAGAATGTGAGGAGGTTTTGACCCATATTATTGACATACAAATTAATATTTACCTTGAAGGACATCCGGATCCCCGTGTGAGGTGTTACCACCCCTGTGAAAGCAGTGTCACCCACAATCACAGCAACTCGCCTGTTTTGGTGACACTTGGACGACCATCCTGCGTTTCACGTCCACCTTTATGTTCGACCATTTTTAATGTCCCAGACTGTGCGCATCTCGGACCCTGCTGCATTCACGGGTGCAAACACGGTCCCACTCAATGTTTTTGCGCTCTGCTTTGACACCAAAGGACAACGTGTCAAAAATAATACACTTCCGAGCTTCCGCCTCAGAACAGTGTCACCAGCCCGCACTCCGTGAAGTTTCTCTTTCTTCCTCGTTTTGCCATGATCCCCGGCCGAAAAAAAACAATTTTATTTGAATAAATTACCATATTTAAATAGGGGCGCGTCACGGGCGGAGTCTGCAACTCACCTGCGTAGATACATTTGTACGTAGGTAGCTTTCTAATTCTCAGAGTAAAGGTGGGTTTTCATTCTGCCATTCGTTTGGGCCTCACCAGCCGTGGTGAGCAAAGCGTATGTGAAACTGATAGTGACAGGACCTTTTACCTGTGGGTAGATTTAGGTGCATTGACTGTAAATCATGCTGGCGTGGATTTTTAGGTTCACATTAGATAAATAGTCTAAAACCTGAATCCTGCTATAACTACTGGTGTGTTGGAAGCTGCCTCTGATCCCGATCACTGCAGCTGATCCCTCAGGTCTCTGTGTCTGTAGAATGGTGTTTTCTGGATTTGAACTTACGCCAAATTTAGATTTGAATTTACGCCAAATTTATTAGGGTATCTACACCGCGGTGAAGTTAGTTTGACGTTGGACATTCAACAGACATTGACCGAAAGTACCTCCAGACAAGCGGTCCGTTATGGGGTGCCAAATGTAAAAGGAGCACCTATAACTAGTTTTCTCACATTTAACTAAATGACACAACATGTTTTCTCACATTTAGTTAAATGTGCAAAAGTCTAAATGTAAATGTTAAATGTTAAATGTAAATGTTAAATGTTAAATGTAAATGTTAAATGTAAATGTTAAATGTTAAATGTAAATGTTAAATGTTAAATGTAAATGTTAAATGTTAAATGCTAAATGCTAAATGTTAAATGTAAATGTTAAATGCTAAATGTTAAATGTAAATGTTAAATGTAAATGTTAAATGTTAAATGTTAAATGTTAAATGTAAATGTTAAATGTTAAATGTAAATGTTAAATGTTAAATGTTAAATGTTAAATGTAAATGTTAAATGTTAAATGTTAAATGTTAAATGTTGGCCGAGAGTAAAACTGAATATTCATGAATGGGCAAGTAGACTCCATCCCTACCCTCAAACAGCGCTGGTCTCAGATCAGAGACGCGAACTCAATCACCTCAAACAGTGCGCGCAAACCCCGCCCACATCTGATCTGGAAACTTTTGTTTTTAGCCTGGACGTAACTTCGACTAGCTAGTATAGTTAGCCAACTAATTCTCCACCGGCGCCACAGAAATATTCTTTTTAAACCTACTTGACTTCTCATTAATGGTGTTTACGACAGAACGGCAGTTTGAAGCGGAGCCTCAGCCCGCACAACTGCCGTTACAGCCCGTTCAATCTCCCCCAACGGGAGGGAGTCGGAGCTGGCGGCCATGATGGCTTCGACTTCAAGCTTCTCTCCAGTATTTTCGTGCACCGATCCAGAGTCAGATGTGGGCGGAGCTATGCGTACTGTTTGACGTGTTTGAGTTCGCGTCTCTGATTTGAGACCAGCGCTGTTTGAGGGTAGGGATGGAGTCTTGCCCATTCATGAATATTCAGTTTTACACTCGGCTAACATTTAACATTTACATTTAACATTTAACATTTACATTTAACATTTACATTTAACATTTAACATTTACATTTAACATTTATATGTAACATTTAACATTTAGATTTAACATTTAACATTTACATTTAACATTTAACATTTATATTTAACATTTAACATTTAACATTTAACATTTAGATTTAACATTTAACATTTACATTTATATTTAACATTACATTTATATTTAACATTTACATTTAGACTTTTGCACATTTAACTAAATGTGAGAAAACATGTTGTGTCATTTAGTTAAATGTGAGAAAACTAGTTATAGTACTTTTACATTTGGCACCCCATAGTCCGTGTTTGAACAAGCGATCCGCGTTTCGTGTTCGCTACGCGGACACAGAACGAGACCGCTCGGTACATGAAGACGTTGACTTAGGGACCGTCGATAAATTATTTGGATTTTCAAGAAATTAATAATTCAATAGCGTCCAAACCATATGACCTACTGGTTCAAAGCCTGCTCCAAACTATGTGTCTACATGTCCTTCACGGGGCACAACCATTTTTATGAGGATGAAATCATCTTTCATATTTTTTTATAATATTTTAGTATAAATATTACTGTAATATTTCAATACCATCCACACCATATGACCTACTGGTTCAAAACCTGCTCCAAACAGCGATATCACGACCTTTTCGACACCTGATAAATGAAAGAATTGGTGATTTTGAGTTTATGATGAGACTAAAATCGCGTCCTCCTGCTTGGCCGGTTGATGCTCTTATGCCCAGGAAGACGCTCTAATGTTGTGCCGATCTCTGCAAGTATTCTAAACAGTGATTTTTTTTACAGTTTATTGTGGCTGTTTAGACATGCTCCATCATTGGACTTCCTGTCTCAGAGCCTGCTTTACCTGCGGGAGAATAACAGCCACTCAACCTGCCTCACAATAACTGAACTCATTGTGAGCCATGACTGCCGTAATGTGCATCGCATCATCTTTGTGAGACACTCTGCCCTGCAGTGTGGGAGCCCCACAGGGGACTGTCCTGGCCCCCTTCTTCTTCACCCTCTACACTGCAGACTTCAGACACAACTCATCTGACTGTGTTCTGCAGAAGTTCTCTGACGACTCTGCAATTGTTGGACCTATCACTGATGATGATGACGCAGAGTACAGAGAACTGACACAGAACTTTGTGGACTGGTGTCAGCAGAACCACCTTCTAATCAATGCAGGGAAGACAAAGGAGATGGTGGTAGACCTCCGCAGATGTCAGTCTACACCCCCTCCTCCAGTGAACATTCAGGGAATGAACATCCAGAGAGATTGGACTGTACCTGGGTGTTCACCTCAACAACAAACTAGACTGGACGAACAACACAGACGCACTATACAGGAAGGGTCAGAGCAGACTCTACCTACTAAGAAGGCTGAGGTCGTTTGGACTGAAGGGGACACTCCTGAGGACTCTCTTTGACTCTGTGGTGTCATCAGCCGTCCTGTACAGTCGTCAGCTGGAGCAGCAGCATCACAGGAAGGAAGAAGCTGGATAAGGTCATTAGGAAGTCCAGCTCTGTCCTGGGCTGCACTCTGGAGTCAGTGAGAGAGGTGGGAAACAGAAGAGTTCTGGCAAAATTCACATCCATGCTGGACCACGAGTCCCACCCACTGCAGGACACACTGTCTGCCCTGGAGAGCAGATTCAATGACAGACTGATTCGCCCTCGCTGTGGGAACGAGAGATTCCGCAGGTCATTCCTTCCTGCTGCTGTCAGACTTTATAATGAACACTTATAACAGGGTTCACACTTCTACCACACTGCCGCACACACACTACATCTCCAGAGCAATGGCACCAGTCACTTTAATATCTCATTCACTTTGTTTGGTGCAGTCACCTTACCTCATTGTTATATGTACATGATGTTGATAACTTGTGGAGTTCTAAGTTCTAATTTCTTATAATTATTTTTGTGTTATTTCTTCTGTATATATGTCTATATGTCTCTGTGCTGTTGCAACTTGGTAATTTCCCCATCGCGGAACAATAAAGGTATTCTATCTATCTATCTACCTTGCATTGAATATCTTATGTGCATGTTCCTAAGACAGTATGTCATGTCTTAGTCCCGTTTCCGGTTTTATTTTGAAGCACTTCTTGTCTCACCCACGTCTCAGCTGTTTCCATGTCATTCCCAGTTAATCACGCACACCTAACAGTTATCTCGAAATCAAGCCTTCCTGCTTCTTGCCTGTACTTTTGCGGTGGAAAGACTGGTAACGTACCTGACCGTTTGACCAGGATTAGAGCCTGCTCCTTTGGTGCTCACGTCTGAGAGCACCTGTGTATAACTCTGCTTGCCTTAAGTTACGTAATAAAGACTGTCACCTCTTAAACCATCAACCTGTCCGCGCTGTGCATGTGGGTCTGATATCTGCAAAAGCCTGACAAGTAAAGTAGTCCTTTTTTTCACAAAACATTTGTAGTCAGAACTGCCTATATGTTTTTTAACCAATGTTTATTTACCAAATTTAAATCTGCCAACTCACAAAATCTTCAACATCAAGGCTGAACTTTATAGAACATGTAAAATGTAATATTATCTATCAGCATAGAAACATAAAAAAATGGCCTAATTATTTGAAAACATGTTGCTAAAAGAGCTACAGACTGTTTTCCTCAGATCAGGATGACAGATGAATCAGAAACAACAGTGCATCCTAGAACACTGTGGTTTCACCTCTTGTAATGCAGTCCTATGACCTATATGAGGCAGAGAGACAGTCATCATTGACACGAATGTCCTCTTTTGGCCAAAATCCCTTCCACACCCCAGAAGAACAACAGCATGCAGGGCTATGATTTGGGACTGCATTACAAGAGGTGAACCCACAGTGTTCCAGGATGCACTGTTGTTTCTGATTCATCTGTCATCTGCACATAAGATGTTCAATGCAAGGTATGATGACTACTAAACCAAAAAATAAAAAGATCCTGTCACTCTGCTCAATCTGCTCTGTACATACAGTAACACCTTGCGTGACAGATCATCTGATCACACACTTTGCCACAGAACCTGCCTCACAAAGATGATGCGATGCACATTAGGGCAGTCATGGCTCACAATGAGTTCAGTTATTGTGAGGCAGGTTGAGTGGCTGTTATTCTCCCGCAGGTAAAGCAGGCTCTGAGACAGGAAGTCCAATGATGGAGCATGTCTAAACAGCCACAATAAACTGTAATAAATCACTGTTTAGAATACTTGCAAAGACCGCCACAACATTAGAGCCTTTTCCTGGGCATAAGAGCATCAACCGGCCAAGCAGGAGGACGCGATTTCAGTCTCATTATAAACGGAAAATCACCGGAACACCGCAGATGCGCTAAATTCTTCCTCATCAGGTGTCGACAAGGTCGTGATGTCGCTGCAGTCTAATTAAGCAGGATGCCCCAAAAACTTAGCTTTGATGACAGGTGATTCTGTAAGTGACCCGACGGTGGGAGCTGACTGACCTGTCATTCCTTTAGCAAACGCCATGAGTCGTAACGTAAACGACAGTTGTCAGCACTTGGTTAAATAAATGATTTAAATAAATGATTGTTACGTTGATTAATGTTAACAATGTGGGTCTCATTGTGTGTCAAAACACGACCGCAATCCTTCAAGAGTTACAAATATTTGCCGATGTTGCGCTTCAAATGCCCTTTGGCGTTTTATTGTGAAAGTCCGGCGACTGGCCCCGCCTCCGGTTTCCCTTTTTCTTATTTCGTTTTGAAAGTGGAGAAAAGGAGAATGAGTAAATCAGTATATCGCAAATGTGTTTTACCGATTTACGGAAGCGAAACACAGCATAAAAAGACGTTATTCAATTTTCATTTTACACATGAATAATGAATTGCACTTCATGCACGGACCCACTTCCTTGCTCGTCATCCTCTCTTGGCGCCTCTTTGTCGCGACCTGAAAGCAGTTGAAGTAACGAACACCTCCTCCAGTTCCAAATGGCACTTTCAGACAAAACCTTTAAAACGACTTTGGCAGAAACGCTGGAGAATCTGTCGAAGGAAAACTTCAAGAAGTTTTGCCACCAGCTCCTGGACCGAAGGCAGGAACCGCGCATCCGCTGTAACCAGGTGGAGGGAAAGGACTACTTGGATGTGACAGACGCGTTGGTTTCTACTTATACTGAAGCCGGAGCCGTTAGAGTGACCGGAGAGATCCTGGAGAGAATCTGCTGCTACGAGGCTGCGCAGTCACTCGGTGAGGCCGATGCTCAGTAGCCTCAAGCAGCTGGAGGCTTTTACGCACAAACATCTGGACGTTACGGAGCATAAAATACAACAGTTAGTACAGTAGAGGACGTTCACACGTTGGCTCGAGCAAAACACAGACTGGCTTCTGAAAAGACGTCTGGAATAAATAGTAAAAACGGTTTATTTCTGTTTACTTTCATTTTTAATTCAATATGAATTTAAACTGCCCTCTAGTGGACAAAACTTTTAACCTTCTTTGTTTTAAACGTTAAGATTATTATTAATGTATATATAGGACAAATTTTAAAGCTCATTTAACGCTGCAAATGTTCTACTCAAAAAGTAAAGCTAAGCCACATACATCAAGTGTTTTCTTGACACTTGATGCATGCGGATGACACTTGGCTGTTAAACAATTAGTCCTAAGTGCCGCTGGTAAATCTGTTGTTACTGTTTAACACATTTGTGTTTTGCTTTACAGTCGAAGCAACATTTGGAAGTCAGCGCTAGACATCGTTGCGACTTCAGACGTCTGGTTTTGAGTGTAAGTGGAACCTTTGCATGAACCACTTTACAGTTAATAGAACCTCATCATGTACAGTAGTGAGTCTGTTTATTCCTTTTTTCAGATAAACACCTGGTGTGTCTTCAAGCAAGTGAACAATTTGCCACAACAACAAATAAACAAAACAAAAACAATCTGTTATTCTTCAGAGTGTAATAATGGCATTTACTAACATTGGTCATGTCAGTACCTGTGTACTGAACACATCTATTAATTCCCAGTCAAAACACAGATTGTTCTGTGGTTTTCTTTGAATTTTAATATATTACATAGGACTTTAATAATGAAAACATAAAGGTGTACTGCCTTGTTCAATAAAACAAAAACTAGAGTGTGTTTGATATTTTTGATTCTTCAGTAGCCATGTTTGCCTCATGTCACATGAGGAAGTCACCTGGAAAAGGTGAAAGAACCGATATGACAGTTTACAGGACAATGAATAAAAACAACAGTAAAAACAGTTATAACTGTGCAACAAGGGGCACAACCCTATAATTAGTGCAAAAAAAACAACAATTTACCACTTCTACTGTACATACTTGTAATAACAAAGGGGTTAAAATGGCATTTTTACATAATCTTGTTTCAGGAAGAGACTCAATATACCATATAAAATCCTAATTTACTAAAAAGCTGGTCCTACCTACATTATACATATGTATATACGCATATATGGATAAGACTAGGAATAGATAAAACACACAATAGATAAATACCCAGAAAGAAATAGGACATTTTCCAGCATTAACTCAAAAACGGGGCAGAGGATGGAAGGCTGTGTTACTCAAAGTGTTTTTCATGTTCCCTTCGCAGGCCTGGAAAGGAGGCAGACAAAGTTTAAATGAGCCATGACACCAAGTCTTCAATGAACAAAACAAGCTACTAGCTCAGATTCAGAAATTGTTCTAAAATGTGTTGGAAGAAGAATCTTTTAACATCCTTTCACAAACCACATACAAAAACAGAATTAAACCTTAAAACAAACCTACTTTGGGACACGGATGGACCGGCCTCTAGTGCTCGGTGCCTGTTGGCTTCTGGCCTGTCTTCTTGTCTTCGTGCCTTTTGTCTGTCTCTTTGCTCCATTGGGCCCAAACCTGGTGGTTGGCCTGTGGGCATGGCTTTTGAGGGCTTCTTTTTGGGCGTGTAATTTGACTTCTTTCAAAAAATCAGGATAGGCAAAGGCATACTGGGTCAAGGACTCCTTTAAAAAGGGAAATGTAGTTATTATGTTGTAACTTAGCATTTGTATTGAAAACATCCATTTTTTCTTTCCAGTACCTTGTTGACCTTATTGATAAGGTTATTTCTGTCCTTCTGGTGCTCATTCATCAGCCAGGCAGTATACTGCACGTCGTTCTCTAAAAGCCACTTGAAGGTCTGGCCTTTGTATTTGCCAAACTGAATGGTAAACCTGCTCAAAACGAGCCTGTTATTACTCGGATCCCCGCCCTGTGACAGAACCTGGTTCTTGGCTTCAGCCTCCACCTCTTCTGGTTTCTTCACACACAGAGCTGTGGGTGCTTTAAACGTTAGAGCCTCCACTGTGCGCTGTAGGTCCAGACTCCCATCAGCGGTCCTGCGGAACGTTGGGTCACCGTTCTAAAGGAAGTGATGGAATGACTTTAAATGTTTAACTGCATGTCACAAATGAATAAAATGAATAAATATGTTTACTTACATCCTGGAAGTGTTTGGTTTGAGAGTCTGGAGTGACAAAACAAAGGTGGTAAGATGCAAGATGAATTCTTAAAAACTTGTTGTATAGATTCCATAAATATTCAATATTACTTTGTTTTGAAGCAATTAACTTGGCCAGTCATGGTGCAGCTGTCCAGGAAGCTAGTGTGAAGTGTTTGCTCAAGGAAACACCTCTAGCAGCGGGGCTTGAACCTGGCTTCCCAGGCTCATGCTCTTCCCACTGAGCTACCAGGCCACTAAATATTAGATCTGTCAGTAGTTATTACCCTGTCTGATTGTTTCTCTTTATTACACGTTTGCACAGTAAGAGCAGACTTACATTTCCATTCAAGTATGTAAAGTGTAAAGTAAAAATGTAAAGTCGTGTTACAGCTAAATATCTGCATGTTTCCGTATCAAATAGTTAAATCGTTTACCGAGTTTCTCTGCCTCGTCGCGGCAGCCCATCTTCTCCAGGATCTCCACAGCCACTTTGGCAGATTTGGCTTCTGTAAAAGTTGAAACCAGCAGATATGCAATTTCCCAGCGGCGTTTACCCTCCACTCTGCTCATCGGAACCCGCGGCTCCTGTCTGCGGTCCAGCAGGTGGTCGCAGAACCTTTCAAAGTCCTCCTTTGACAGATTATGCAGCATTTTAGCTAAAGACTCTTTTATGGTGTTAGGTGTCATTTTCCAATAGAATATTGTTACGAGCCTCAGTGTGAACAACACTCCTTTATTTTCTTACAACAGCGGGGTCACAACAGGTCTCACCACACTCTTTTCAACCCCCCCCGGAACTACACAGAACAAAAACTCCCGCTTCTTTCTCCCGGAAGCACACCTGACGTCACGCAACTATCTGCGCTTCAAAATAAAAGAGCCACATAACACAATACGAACTGGAACAGTCAACCAAACTATGTACACCCCCCCCCCCCCCCGGATCGCTACAATATACTAGAGTTATAAGAGACGCAGGTAGAATTCCGAAGAGTCGTTTGTTTACTTTGTAAATGGCGCCTAATGTTTTGGTAACAATAAAAAGAATCCGCAGCTTCTTTCCGGTGAGACCTGAAAAATTATTACGGCATTACAACACAAGTGAGTGTTGCCCTATTAAATGGATACCATCGCTTCATATAAAGCTGAAGCTTATTATTATTATATTTAATTATTAGTAATAAATGTTTTGTAATGTTTGTAAGTGTTTTGTTTTTATAAAGTAGGGTAGTAGTAGTTTTTTTAAAGTGCCACGAGGACGGAAAATGGTTCCTACTGTAAGTATCGGTAATTTGAGTCAAAATACCAAAATACACAACACGACTTTTAAGTTTATTTTTAGAATTTACTTTGATTTGCTTTATTTATGCTTTATTTTTTGACGTAGTTTTTAGATTACCAAATCGACTGTTCTTTTTTTAAAATGTTTTTCACATAAATTGATCGTTCTATAACTCCTAAAGCGGGAAACGTTTGACACTCAGTTCAGAGATTTTATGGAATGATGGACCGCGGTCAAATGAGTCGCTGTTTGCGTTTCCGTGGTCAAATGAGCCGTCGCTATATTCGAGGTGTGCGATAGAGCGGCGATATCCACTGTAATTGAAGTGTCTCCGCTCTTCTCGGTGATGGCAAGTTACCGTAACTATCTTACGAATCGAGCACCTCGAAAATAGCGACGGCTCATTTGACCGCGGTAAAGATGGCACCTAAAACCATAAAAGCGGCTCTAGCTGAAATGCTGGATGATCTGACAGAAGACAACTTCCACAGGTTCTGCCACCAGCTCCTGGACCGCAGACAGGAGCCGCGGGTCCGACGCAACAAAGTGGAGGGTAAACGCCGCTGGGACATTGCAGATGTGTTGGTTTCCACCTTTACAGAAGCCAAATCCGTTGGAGTGGCTGTGGAGATCCTGGAGGAGATGGGCTGCGGCGACGAAGCACAGGAACTCGGTAAACGGTGTTATCTTAGTGTAAACGGGTAATAACGTTATTATCGGATGCAAGAAAAAAACGCGAGGCGTCTGTAGAGTATTAATAACATTTTTAACGGAACGCTTACACGCAAAACACTTGTTTTCCTCTACATTTTTACTTTCACTTTGTTGCTCTTCCTTCCGCCCATTGATAAAAAAACATCCATTGAGTTCATAAGCTGCACATTATCGATCCTAAAACCGATCCAGACGCTTTTTGACGCAGGTTTGCGCAGAATAAAAACTAAAGTAAATGTGGTTGTAACATGAAGTGAATGCGTCACAGACTAAACGTCCTACAGGCCGATGACAGGTGACATTTTGCTGCTTTTTGTGCAGACACATCTGTTGCTCCCATCTGAGAATCCTTTTTAAATCACACCACAGTACACACAGATCCTTTGACTCTGTGTCCTACACTAACACGGTATCTCACTTTATATATAGTATTGTAGCCGAGTATCTTGCGTGGGCTAAACTATTCACTCATAGACAACAAGACGACACGGTTGCAGTTTCTAACTTTATTCCTGACACCCGAGAGAGAGCGATAGCCCGCGCTCACCTGTACGCAGTGCGCATGTCCCCTGCCAGAGTACGGCAAACCCCGAAGGACAAAAAGGCATACCACACACAAGACCAGAGCACAAGCACATTCACACATAGAAGCCCAACCCCTCAACAGTCTGCTACAGTATTTTTATAAGTAACTAACAGAGTCTGTTCTATATTGACAGCTAAATATAACACAGAGGCAGGTGGAGCAGAAGCAGCAGCTGGTGCCAGTAACAGTGAGTTAATGCTCCATCAATGCTGAAAGGTACAGAAAGTACATGTTTTCTGACTGAAATATCTCTTCTTAAAACGTTTTCAGCTTCTTCCCAAGACAAGCACTTTGTGGACAAACATAGGCTTGAGCTGACCAATAGAGTGAGCAATGTTGGAGCCATTCTGGATGAGCTTTTGGACGCAGATGTCATCCAACAAGAGCAGTATGATGAAATCCATGCTCTGCCAACCTCACAGGCCAAGATGAGAGCGCTGTATTCTGGTCCTCTGCGAGCTGCTAAAGCCTGTAAAGATGCTTTCTACAAAATTCTTGAGAAGAACGAACCATATCTCATCAATGACCTTAAGAAAAATAACTAAAGAATTAGATGAAATCCACCTTTTATACCAAATATTGGTTAAATGATCACAAAATGATTTTAATTGTAAACAGTCATGTTACTGCAGTGTTTCATCAGCAAGATTTCCCTTAGTTTTACACTTAAATTTGAAAAAAGGTGTATGGTGCTTAGTGTCTCACCTTGATTCTTAATAAAACGAAGATTAGATCAATTATCCGGAAATTGCAAACATTATATATACAGATTATACCTTTTCACGTTTTCAGCTTCTTCCCAAGACAAGCACATTGTGGACAAACATAGGCTTGAGCTGACCAATAGAGTGAGCAATGTTGGAGCCATTCTGGATGAGCTTTTGGATGCAGATGTCATCCAACAAGAGCAGTATGATGAAATCAGAGCTCTGCCAACCCGTCAGGAGTTGAGAGCGCATTATTCTGGTCCTCTGGGAGCTGCTAAAGGCTGTAAAGATGCTTTCTACCAAAGCCTTGAGAAGAACGAGAAACATCTCATGGAAGAACTTTAAAAAGACTGAATATTTAGATGAAATCAACTTTTATACCAAATACTGTTTAAATAAAAACAAAATTATTTTAACTGTAAATTGTCACTCGTGTTACTGCAGTGTTTCATCAGTGAAATTTCCCTTAGTTTTAGACTTAAATTTAATTCTTAAAAAATAATTTTCCTTAATTTTACACCTACATTTGACAAAAACAAAACAAAACATGGTGCTCAGTGTCGCTTATTTCAAATGGAACAGAGATGAGATTAATTATCCAGAAATAGCAAGAATTTTATTAGAAAACTGAATTCAAATATATTACATTACATTATAGAATTTTACTTTTATATGTTTTTATCTCTAACTTGTAACCAGAGAAGACACTGGACCTGATGAATGCTAATGTTAAGGATGCCTACTCTTCCACTGCCCTCCCCTGGGAAAGTCGGATCACAATTTGATTCATCTGCTGCCACAATACACACCTCAGGTTCGAAGGCTGCCTGCCACCATTAAAGTTGTTAAAAGGTGGGCAGATGAGGACGGCGCTGCTCTGCAGAGCTGCTTTGAAGACACTGACTGGGAAGCTCTCTGTGAACCTCATGGACTGCCAGAGGACATTGATGGACTGCCAGACTGCATCACAAATTATATGGACTCGTGGACACCCATGTACCTGATAGAACTTTGAGCTGGCAGCCATGGGTCACTTGTGACATCGAAGCCACCCTGAATGAAAAGAAGAAAGCATTCAGGTCAGGTGACAGGGAGGGAACTAGGAGTGTCCAGAGAGCTGTCAGTCAAAATGAGGGCGGGGAAGAAGGCTCACAGGAGGAAACTGGAACACAGACTTCAGAACAACACCAGGGAAGTGTGGAGGGGCATGAGGACCATCACCGTCTACAAGTCCAGCAGCCACGTATATGAGGGATCCCAGGAAAGGGCCAACGAACTTAATAACTTGTCACGGACCGACGGAACGCGATCGTGATGCAGGACCCAAATGCACAGCCGGAGACCAACCTCAGTCTGGTAACTTGTTTAATGGACAGACTGGTAAACGTCAAAACAAGAAGCACAAGAAATAATCGCACGGTCAGGCACCGGGGATAAAGAACACTGACAGAGGTACCGAGGAGCGAGTAACACAGGTAAGGACAAAGCAAAAACAGAAGCTTACTAGACTGGCGCTGAAACATGGCACGACGGTGCTCTCACAAAACGATCTGACAACGGAATGAGGTGCATACTGAGGCTAAATAGGGTGACTAATGATTAACACAAACCAGCTGATGATCACGTGACGAATGACAGCTTAACACAGCTGGTGAAACATATGACAGAGTGGTAAAACAGAACCTAGAACAGACAGGAAACCAAACAAGAAGTGTCAAACTAAAACCGGAAAGCAAAGTAAGAATAACAGTGACGACCAGATGCTGATCCATGACATAACTGAACTTAAAGATTCCAGGTTGGGCCCCTAAATGCCCCGCTGCTCAAGATAGGCCTCCCTTTACACCAACCACAGGGCTCATCCACCTCCACCCCCACCTCACAAATCATCACAGCAGATCAGGTGAGACGGGAGATGAATAAGTTTCACCCTCCAAAGGCTGCAGGCCCTGATAGAATGAACCCAAGGGTGCTGAAAGTCTGTGCTTCCCACCTATGTGGTGTCCTAAATGACTACAGGCCCATGGCTGTGACCTCTCACATCATGAAGGCTTTTGAGAGGCTGATCCTGGAGTCCCTCCATTCTCTGCTCAATCCCTCAGTCGACCCCCTTCATGTCTGACGCCGTGGTCTGAAGCACAGGAGCTCCACAGGGGACCGTCCTGTCTCCTTCCTCTTCACCCTCTACACCTCAGACCTCAGGTACAACTCAGAGTCCTGTTCTCCAGAGGTTCTCTGATGACTCTGCTATTGTAGGACGTATCCAGGGTGGTGACGTCACAGAGTATGTTTATGAAATATGGTACATTACACATGCACATTACATGTCTGTCTTTGGTAATACTTTTTTACTATTTTTAAATTTCCTCCTATCTGTGAAAGCAATCATAAGTGGGAAAAGCAATTTATAAAGGATTTAGAGATTTGTAAAGTTTTTTTTAAACCTTGAATCAAAAATATGCTGCTACACTCTTTAAGGCTGAGGCGTAAAATCACCCTCACTCTGATTAAGAACTTCTCTGAGCAAGTCAGAAACTGTCTTCCCTCCTGCAGCCACAAACTACACAACCACCTGTAACAATATTCACGCCCAGTGTTTTGCTTCAGTTGTCAAACTTGTTGAAGCTAAAATCACACATGGTTGATGCCTTTATTTTAATCCTAGCACATACATTATAATACTAATATCTATTATCACTCACTTGTTTTGTTCTGCATTTTCTTCCAGATGTTTTTCTCTTGAAAAATGCAAAAAAGAATACAGAATCAGGTTAAATTAACCCTAACCTTAGCTGTGTGTTAAGCTAGTTCCTGTTTTATTTTGTAATTTCCTGTTTTCATCCTGCCGTATGCAACCAGTTCTGCTTTACGTCCGGTCACATCAGTAATCATATATTGTACTTAAGCACCAGTCACCCAGTCAAACTGCCAGATTGTCTGCGTACCTATGCCAGCATTCTTTTCCTAAGTGCTACCAGTGTATGACCTCCGCTCTAGTCCTGACCACGTCTAGCTCTTGCTACCGAGTGTGTTTGACCATTGCCTGAGCCCTGTCTCCCTGCCTGACACCGACTCTAAATAAACCTTCTAAACTCCACGCCTTGTCTGAGCTGTGCCTGTGGGTCCGTCACCTTGCAGTGCCGCAACACATCAAAGACAAGAGCTGTCTCCTCCTGGTTTTCTCTGTTTAACAGGTACATGGGTTTGTTGAAAATCTGGGTAGATTTGGGAGGTTTGGAGCAGTGTCTGCTGTGGTGCTCCCAAAACGTTGTGTCCCTTAAAACAGGTACAAATTCTGGTTTATTTCTTTATGATTGAAATCAAAGGTGGATACTGAGTTTATATTTCTGCATGCTGCAGTTCCACTGCAACCACGTTAGAAGCAGCCATGCACGAAACAGAGGCAGGAAGTGGTGATCTAATTAATAACCTGATACGTCACCCCCACCTCGGCCGTTACAATACAACCAAACGTTTGTGTTGCATATATGTGATAACAGTGGTGTTTTGTTGGTTACCCTGCCTCCCCAGCACAAGAGTTAACTGTAGCTTTGTGTAGTGTAACAGTTATGCTTACTGGAATAATCTTTGGTGATAAGTGTACATTCACCACACAGAATGTTTTTATAGCCTTCATTTGAGCCTGGCTTCATTACACAAGACCTGGAACTTTCACATCAACAAGGAGAGGCTAAAATCATTTTTCATATCAAATTAAGGCTTCTGTCCCTATGTCTGCTGCTAATGAGCATACACAAACTGCCTGAGCATTCATTGGACCTCTGTGAACAACATCAGACATACACACTGTGGCCACACCACCTGTCCAAACTCTGAGATCACAACAAGTTAGCTTATTAAAAAAATTTATTACAGCAGTTATTTCGATTCCATGGGTTTCACGCCCACCACTAGAAGCCAAGAGGGACTCGCCCCTAGTTTACCACCCCAACAGCAGCAAAGCACCCACCAGCTTCATTAAGTGTTTCTTGCTATAATATTGCTTAACAAGGACAACTGATTGTCTACAGCACATTAGGAAACAAAAAATGAATTGTTGACACAACAGATTGAATTTAAACCATTCCAGGATACTCCCCGTGGTAAAGCTCAAAGCTACTTTAGCAATCTAGAACACTTGACTCAGCTGTGGACAGGCCCTTCACACTCACTTGGCTTTAAATGGTACATTTTACATAATAATTTATCAGAAAAAGACTCAGAAATAATAGGAAAAAACACATATTAAAAATATGAACACCCCAGAAAGTATCCAGAAAGAAAGTATAAAATGTTTACATCCATGACATCTGACCAAAATGAATTGAAAAGAGGCTTCTCACTAATGGGACAAAGGAAGGAAGCCTGTCTTTCCATTTTATTCTTCACAGGCCTGGAAAGGAGGCAGAGAATGTTTAAATAAGTTACGACACCAATTCATGAGAGAAAAGACAAACTACTAGCACAGAAACTGTCTTGAAGAATCTTTCAACAGCTTTTCATGAACTACATACAAGAAACAAAAAACAAACCTACACTAGAGGCCGGTAAACTGGTCGTTCTCCATAAACCAATCGAAGATCTGTTTGCCAGGCTGACTGGTAAAAAATGCTAAATTACTCAGGTCTCCGCCCTCTGAGAGAACCCGGTTCTTGGATTCAGCCTCGTCTTCTGGTTTCTTCACACCTCCATGTGCTACAGACTTCCCTAAGCCTCCACCTGGAGCTGTTGGTCCTCCAGACTTCTCTAAACCTGCATATGGAGCTGTTGGTCCTCCAGACTTCTTTAAACTTTTACATTGAGCTGTAGGTCCTCCAGACTTCTTTAAACTTTTACGTGGAGCTGTTGGTCCTCCAGACTTCTTTAAACTTCCACGTGGAGCTGTAGGTCCTCCAGACGTCTTTAAACTTCCACGTGGAGCTGTTGGTCCTCCAGACTTCTTTAAACTTTTACATTGAGCTGTTGGTCCTCCAGACTTCTTTAAACTTCCACATGGAGCTGTTGGTCCTCCAGACTTCTTTAAACTTTTACGTGGAGCTGTTGGTCCTCCAGACTTCTTTAAACTTCCACATGCAGCTGTAGGTCCTCCAGACTTCTTTAAACTTCCACATGGAGCTGTTGGTCCTCCAGACTTCTCTAAACCTGCATATGGAGCTGTTGGTACTCCAGACTTCTCTAAACCTGCATATGGAGCTGTTGGTGCTCCAGACTTCTCTAAACCTGCATATGGAGCTGTTGGTGCTCCAGACTTCTCTAAACCTCCATATGGAGCTGTTGGTGCTCCAGAGTTTTCTAAACCTCCATATGGGTTTTGGGTCGCACTGGGCCCAAAGCTGGTTGTTGGGATGTGAGGAGGTGCAGGCAACGGGGCCTTTCTTTTGTTGGCTGCACTGGGCCCAAAGCTAATGGTTGAGCTGCAGGCCTTTCTCTTTTGGCCTGGCTGAAGGGCATCTTTTTTGGTGAGTAATTCGACTTTTTTCATGAGGTCAGGACAGGAAGTCACAAACTCGGTCAAGGAGTCCTTCAAATAAGAAAGTACAGTTATTATGTTGTAACTTAGCATATACAATTTAACATTTGTATTAATAATGTCAGTTTTTCCTTTGCATTACCTTGTTGGCCATCAACGGGTTCATAGGACTCTTAGACTTCTTTCGGTTATTCTGGTGCTTATTCACCAGCTTGGCAACATAGCCCATGTCGTTCTCCACGAGCTGATTAAAGGTCTGGCCTTTGTATTCGCCAAACTGAATGATATACCTACTTAAAACAAGCCTGTCATTACTCAGGTCCCCGCCCTCTGAGAGAACCCGGTTCTCGGCTTCAGCCTTTACCTCTTCTGGTTTCTTCACACCTCCATGTGCTACAGACTTCTTTAAACTTTCACGTGGAGCTGTTGGTCCTCCAGACTTCTTTAAACTTTTACGTGGAGCTGTTGGTCCTCCAGACTTCTTTAAACTTTTACATTGAGCTGTAGGTCCTCCAGACTTCTTTAAACTTCCACATGGAGCTGTTGGTCCTCCAGACTTCTTTAAACTTCCACGTGGAGCTGTTGGTCCTCCAGACTTCTTTAAACTTCTACATGCAGCTGTTGGTCCTCCAGACTTCTTTAAACTTCCACATGCAGCTGTTGGTCCTCCAGACTTCTTTACACCTCCACGTGAAACTATTGCTGCTTTTGTTTGAGAATATTAAGACAGAAAACAAAGATGGTCAAACATAAGATGATTCCATCAATATACAACATTAATAGATTGATTAGTTATTATTCTGTTTGATTTTTGTTTCTCTTTATTACCTGTTTTCACTGTAAGTGCAGACTTTCACTGCGGTCAAGTGAGTCGCTATCTGCTTTTTCATGAGATTCATTGGATATGGGATATACCGAACACTACTGTGATGACTAAGAAGAAGTCATCGTCACAAGTTGAGTAATGAATTACCCAAAGAACTATACAGTAAAATGAGATAATGTTTGCTGTGGTATTAGTCTATGAAGAACTAGGACTGTGGTCTGCAGCACAGGAGCTCGACAGTGGACAGTCCTGTCTCCCTTCTTCTTCACCCTGTGCACCTCAGACTTCAGGGACAACTCAGAGTCCTATCATCTCTGTTCTTTGATGATTTTGCTTTTCTAGGATGTATCCAGGGTGGTGACAGAGTATCAGGCAGTGGTGGACAGCTTTGTGTACCCTACTGTACCACCTCCAACTGAACATCAATAAAACTAAGGAGCTGGTTATGGACTTTAGAAAATCTGGGAGTGCTGTCACATCAACAAGGAGAGGCTAAAATCATCTTGAAAATACCTAGGAGTGTACTTTGACAATAAGCTGGCCTGGAAAAAGAGCTCCTCAGCTGTGAACAGAAGGCTCAGAGCAGGATGTACTTCCTGAGGAGGCTCAGGTCCGTTAACATCTGCAGCTCCACGCTGAGGATGTTCTGTGAGTCTGTGGGTCCAGTGTTTTACGCTGTGGTCTGTGGGGCAGCAGCATGAATGGAGCAGACAGTAACAGACTGGACAAAGTGATCAGGAGGGCTGGTTCTGTTCTGGGGGTGGAGCTGGACCCCTACATGCTGTAGCTGAGAGGAGGATGCTGGTCCAACTCCTCTCTATAGACAACACCTCCACCCCCACACAGTGGCTGGACAGAGGTAAGGGTTGACCTGACAATGTGGTCATAATGTATATACTGTATGTAGCACAGAATAATATATATGAGGGCAATCCCCAAATTACGGTCAAATACAAAGAACCATTGTTTTTATAATATTTACATAATTTTAACCTTTTGAGGTTAAACAATTATTGATTTTTCTACAAAATCGCCATTTCCCTGTGTCATACCATGGCCAGTTGACTAAATTCACAATAAACAAAGGAGCAGGAGACCGTCAGTTTCTGATGAGACAGTCGTGAAGGTCGCAATATCGCTCTGGATGCTCTCTGCATCTTGACGGTGAGCATTGACTGAAATTGCAATAATGTAGAAAAAATAAGAAACATTTAACCTTTAAAATGAAATATTAGAGAAAATATATAGCAGTTGTTTAAGTGTATATACATATATATGTGTGTGTGTGTGGGCCCTGGCCGGTTGACACAGTGGTTAGTGCACTGCGCTGCTGACACCCAGGTCGAATCAGAAGTTCTTTGAAGTAGTCGTGATTTACTCATTTGAGGAACAGGGTTTATTCAAATCCAGGTTTTGGAGGCCAAACGCGTTTATTATACATTTCATAAGTGAATATTTCCAAGTACAGACGACTGTAGTTATAATGTAATTTCCAGTCTCAAGGCTGCGCTGAGTGATCGCAGCACTGTAACCGTAAACATTATATGAATCGCGCACTTCAACTGTCGTGACACTTGACAGACCGTAACTTTTTCGTAAATTTCCATTCAAGCAACTGTGTGTTACAGCTTAGAGTCTTAGCACATTTAGTTTATGTTAATAGTAGTAATAATATGTTAATGCAAATAGTTTAATTTGTTTACCGAGTTTCTGTGCTTCGTCGCGGCAGCCAATCTGCTTCAGGATCACCACAGCCACTCCAACGGATTTGGCTTCTGTAAAAGCTGAAACCAACACATCTGCAATGTCCCTGCGACATTTACCCTCCACTCTGCTTCTGGGGACCGAAGGCTTCTTGCGGTCCAGGAGCTGGTGGCAGAATCTTTCGAAATTGTGCTCTGTCAGATCCTCCAGCATCTCAGCTAAATGCGCTTTTGTGGTTTTAGGTGCCATTTTCAACAGACGCAGGTAGCGTTGCAGACAGACTGTTCACTTTATAAATGGCGCCCAATGCTTAAGCGCCCCCCCCCCCCCCCCCCTTCTCTCATGTGCGGTTCTGAAATCTTTACACAGTATCACAATGTATAATAAATCGAGTGTGGGGTGTTTTCGTTTCAACGTAATGCTGCTTATTGACAGTTAACTTGTCATAGAAATAATACATTTACATGAAATACATTTGTGATGTTTGATTCCAGTCTATTACTGCTGAAACAAAAATACTCATTGCGGCAGCAAACACGTGTTGTAGTACCGTGTTAAGGTTTCTTAACCGCACATGAAGGAAGGGGGTGCTTCGATTAAACATGGGCGCCTGAATCAAGTGAACGGGCGTCTGTTATAACTCTGTTGATGGCACCTAAAACCGTGAAAGCGGCTCTAGCTGAAAACTGGATGATCTGACAGAAGACAACTTCCACAGGTTCTGCCACCAGCTCCTGGACCGCAGACAGGAGCCGCGGGTCCGACGCAACAAAGTGGAGGGTAAACGCCGCTGGGACATTGCAGATGTGTTGGTTTCCACCTTTACAGAAGCCAAATCCGTTGGAGTGGCTGTGGAGATCCTGGAGGAGATGGGCTGCGGCGACGAAGCACAGGAACTCGGTAAACGGTGTTATCTTAGTGTAAACGGGTAATAACGTTATTATCGGATGCAAGAAAAAAACGCGAGGCGTCTGTAGAGTATTAATAACATTTTTAACGGAACGCTTACACGCAAAACACTTGTTTTCCTCTACATTTTTACTTTCACTTTGTTGCTCTTCCTTCCGCCCATTGATAAAAAAACATCCATTGAGTTCATAAGCTGCACATTATCGATCCTAAAACCGATCCAGACGCTTTTTGACGCAGGTTTGCGCAGAATAAAAACTAAAGTAAATGTGGTTGTAACATGAAGTGAATGCGTCACAGACTAAACGTCCTACAGGCCGATGACAGGTGACATTTTGCTGCTTTTTGTGCAGACACATCTGTTGCTCCCATCTGAGAATCCTTTTTAAATCACACCACAGTACACACAGATCCTTTGACTCTGTGTTCAAATCGTGTCCTACACTAACACGGTATCTCACTTTATATATAGTATTGTAGCCGAGTATCTTGCGTGGGCTAAACTATTCACTCATAGACAACAAGACGACACGGTTGCAGTTTCTAACTTTATTCCTGACACCCGAGAGAGAGCGATAGCCCGCGCTCACCTGTACGCAGTGCGCATGTCCCCTGCCAGAGTACGGCAAACCCCGAAGGACAAAAAGGCATACCACACACAAGACCAGAGCACAAGCACATTCACACATAGAAGCCCAACCCCTCAACAGTAACTAAGTAACTAACAGAGTCTGTTCTATATTGACAGCTAAATATAACACAGAGGCAGGTGGAGCAGAAGCAGCAGCTGGTGCCAGTAACAGTGAGTTAATGCTCCATCAATGCTGAAAGGTACAGAAAGTACATGTTTTCTGACTGAAACATCTCTTCTTAAAACGTTTTCAGCTTCTTCCCAAGACAAGCACTTTGTGGACAAACATAGGCTTGAGCTGACCAATAGAGTGAGCAATGTTGGAGCCATTCTGGATGAGCTTTTGGACGCAGATGTCATCCAACAAGAGCAGTATGATGAAATCCATGCTCTGCCAACCTCACAGGCCAAGATGAGAGCGCTGTATTCTGGTCCTCTGCGAGCTGCTAAAGCCTGTAAAGATGCTTTCTACAAAATTCTTGAGAAGAACGAACCATATCTCATCAAAGACCTTAAGGAAAATAACTAAAGAATTAGATGAAATCCACCTTTTATACCAAATATTGGTTAAATGATCACAAAATGATTTTAATTGTAAACAGTCATGTTACTGCAGTGTTTCATCAGCAAGATTTCCCTTAGTTTTACACTTAAATTTGAAAAAAAGTGTATGGTGCTCAGTGTCTCACCTTGATTTTTAATAAAACGAAGATTAGGTCAATTATCCGGAAATTGCAAACATTATATATACAGATTATACCTTTTCAAAGAAAACGTTTATACTAAAATTTTGAAGAACGGTAATTTTTTTTATATAAAGGTTTGCTGATTATTTTTGACTTTACAGAAGAAATTTACTTTTAAACGTTTTTTATCTAAATTCATAATAAAATATATAATTAACACTGTGTCGTATTTTGTAAGAAAGGTGACTTGGAAGTATTTGAAAAAGTGGAAACATTGACGTTTATTAATTACTTATCTTAGAATTCCTATATCTAATTATCTTGTACTTGTACGTGCACGTTTCTCCAGAGAAAGGAGTTGTTCAGAATTATAATCATTTTTATCCGTCTGCATCAAAATAAACAAATAAAAATTAAATTAAAAATTGCAGCACACATGTTTTACTGAGTCCTTTCCCCTATGTGATGGTGAGTTCAGCTCAGACACAGCTGAAGCTGAAGGAGCGGACTCTGGGTCTGGTGGTTCTGGCTCTGTGGTGCCTGCCAGGAGAGAGGAGCTTAAAGAGATGTGAGGGGTGTGGGGTCAGCAGTGATGCTGACAGCCCGTTCACTGAGTCTGGCCTGGTACAGATGCTCAGTGGAAGGAAGCTCAGTCCCGATGATCTTCTCTGCTGACCGGAGCCCTCGCTGCAGTTTGTGTCTGTCCTGTGGCTGAAGCAAACCATATGGTGATGGATGTGCAGAGGACAGACTGAATGATGGCCGTGTAGAACATGGTCAGCAGCTCTTGGGGCAACTTTGCTGGGCCTTTTTGCGGACAGTGTCTATGTGGGGACCACTTCAGGTCCTGCAGATTGTGGACCCTAGGAACCTGAATGAGTCTACAGTTGTTGTTGTGGATGGTGGGGGGGCAGGTGGTTCTTCCTGCACCGTCATCTCCACAGTGTTGAGCTCCAGCTGGTTCTGACTGCGCCACTGGACCAGATGCTCCACTTCCTGTCTCATCACCGCCCTGGATGAACCCAACACAGACGGGTTCCCTGAGGTGCACTCGTCAGACAGGCTAACGATGCAGTCCTGCAAGTTCATGTTTATTTTTATACAAATGTTGAATCAAAGTATATTTATGGTCTGTACTAAAGGGAGCAAATACTCGTCGTAACGTGCATCTGCTGTGTCTGTCACGGACTCAAGGTAGCGGACCCACACGCACAGCGGAGACAAGGCTCAGTGCACAACAGGGTTTATTCGAGCTCGTGGTCAGGCAGGCAAGGGTCGGTACACAGGTAGATCATCGGTAGCAGCACAGACGAGGATAAGGCAAACGGATGTCAAAAACAGGCAATGGTCAAACTCACACAGGCAGACGGGATTATCACAGGCTGGGCTGGAGACGTGGTCAGGAACAAAACAGGATCAAAACGCACGGCAAGGTAAAGGTAAGAATGCTGGAAAGTTGAACGGGTGAATGAACAAACAATCTGGCAAGGTGCTGGGCTTAGAGGTGGTGCTTAAATCCTAAGTGATGATGATGGCTGGATAGTTAGCAGGTGAGTAATTAGTAACAGGGCACAGGTGCGTTAAACTAAAACCGGAGGTAAAGCTGGAACTGAAAACATGGGCACTGAACAGGAAGTGGTACAAAATAAAACCGGAAATGATTGAGTGCAGTGGCTAAATGACCTGGACTGTGACAGAACCCCCCCGTCTAGGGCGGATTCCCAGACGACCAACAGAAAACCAAGAAAAAAAAGGAAAACACAGCTAAGCAGGAGGGGCGACGGACTAGAACACACATGAGAATGAAGACACAAGAAATGAGTGGCAGAGAACAGAACCAAGTCTATGAGGTGAGTCCATGAATAATGAGTCCATGATGGATGGTAACAAAGTTCAGGCAATCCCTCAAGGGGGGTGGTGACGAGGAGAGTCACGGCCGTGCAGCCGCCAGGCCGAGACGGCACATCTTATGCCCGGAGACAAGGCTAGAGTTCTAGGAGGCCGACGTCGAAACATGCTGCCTCCAGTGGCCAAACGCATGCGCCGGTGCTCTCCAGACCGGGGGTGCTCCAGGGGACTGAGAAGACGCGGCGGTCGGCAGTGCCAGAGCCCGCGCCATCGTCGAAGCCGGAAACAGCGACCTCCAGGTAGGTGGTCGCCTCCGGAACCGGCCAGCCGAGGTGGCCGACGACGCAGGAGGCAGCGCCATCCCTGCCACAGGATTCGCCAAGGACCTGGCCCTCCGTCGGGCAGGCGAGGCGAAAGCTGGCGGGAAGCCGGGAACAGCAACGAAGACAGGCGTGGAGACAAAGCCGGAACCAGGGGCAGACGTGGAGACGAGGCTGGGACCAGAGACGAGGACCGATGTGGAGACGAGGCTGGGACCAGAGGCGAAGACGGACGTGGAGACGAGGCAGGAACCAGAGGCGAAGACAGACGTGGAGACGAGGCAGGAACCAGAGGCGAAGACAGACGTGGAGACGAGGCAGGAACCAGGGGCGAAGACAGACGTGGAGACGAGGCAGGAACCAGAGGCGAAGACAGACGTGGAGACGAGGCAGGAACCAGAGGCGAAGACAGACGTGGAGACGGGGCCGGAGCCGGGCCACCAGGAACCGATGCAGACGTAGCCGGCCCCGGGCCTCCAGGAGCGGAGACAGACGTGGCCGCCACCGGGCCTCCAGGAGCGGAGACGAACGTGGCCGCCACCGGGCCTCCAGGAGCGGAGACGAACGTGGCCGCCACCGGGCCTCCAGGAGCTGAGGCGAACGTGTCCGGGGCCGGACCACCAGGAGCTGAGGCGAACGTGTCCGGGGCCGGACCACCAGGAGCTGAGGCGAACGTGTCCGGGGCCGGACCACCAGGAGCTGAGGCGAACGTGTCCGGGGCCGGACCACCAGGAGCTGAGGCGAACGTGTCCGGGGCCGGACCACCAGGAGCTGAGGCGAACGTGTCCGGGGCCGGACCACCAGGAGCTGAGGCGAACGTGTCCGGGGCCGGACCACCAGGAGCTGAGGCGAACGTGTCCGGGGCCGGACCACCAGGAGCTGAGGCGAACGTGTCCGGGGCCGGACCCCCAGGGGCTGCGACGAGCGTGTCCGGGACCGGACCACCAGGAACTGCACCTGCACACATTGGCACAAAAACCACAGGGACCAGGAGCGGGCCGACCACCTCCGGGGGGTCGGCAGGAGGCGGAGCTGGACCGACCTCCTCCGGGAGGTCGGCAGGAGACGGAGCTGGGCCGACCTCCTCCGGGAGGTCGGTAGGGGCTGCAACAGACGCTGCGGCAGACGCTGCGGCCGGAACGACCCCCTCCTGGGGATTGTCGGGGGCTGCGGCCTCCGAGGGGCCGACAGTGGCAGGAACTAGAACGGCGTCCTCCTCAGAGGAGCCGACAGGAGCTGGGACTAGAACGACCTCTACTTGGCCGACAGGAACTAGAACGGCGTCCTCCTCTGAGGAGCCGACAGGAACTGGGACTAGAACGACCTCTACTTGGCCGACAGGAACTAGAACGGCGTCCTCCTCTGAGGAGCCGACAGGAACTGGGACTAGAACGGCCTCAACTTGGCCGACAGGAACTAGAACGGCGTCCTCCTCTGAGGAGCCGACAGGAACTAGAACGGCGTCTTCCTCTGAGGAGCCGACAGGAACTGGGACTAGAACGGCCTCAACTTGGCCGACAGGAACTAGAACGGCGTCCTCCTCTGAGGAGCCGACAGGAACTGGGACTAGAACGGCCTCAATATGGCCGACAGGAACAGGGGCGGCCTCAATATGGCCGACAGGAACAGGGGCGGCCTCAATATGGCCGACAGGAACAGGGACTAAGGTCTGGTGTGACTGGCCAGGGGTGTCCGCTAGCTGGCGTAAGGATGGAGCTTGAGCTTGGCGTGGCGGGGCCGAGGCCTGAGCTTGAGCTGGAGCTGGGGCTTGCACTTGACGTGACTGAACTGAGGCTTGAGCTGGAGCTGGGGCTTGCACTTGACGTGACTGAGCCGAGGCTTGAGCTGCTGCGGGCTGAGCCGAGGCTTGGCATGGCTGAGGTGAGGCGTGAGCTGGAGCTTGGCATGGCTGAGGTGAGGCGTGAGCTGGAGCTTGGCATGGCTGAGGTGAGGCCAGGGCGGGAGTTGCTGGGGCCAGTGGTGCAGCCAGAGACGCTGGGGCCAGTGGTGCAGCCAGAGACGCTGGGGCCAGTGGTGCAGCCAGAGACGCTGGGGCCAGTGGTGCAGCCAGAGACGCTGGGGCCAGTGGTGCAGCCAGAGACGCTGGGGCCAGTGGTGCAGCCAGAGACGCTGGGGCCAGTGGTGCAGCCAGAGACGCTGGGGCCAGTGCGGGCTGTGATGCAGACTTAGACGCTGGGGCCAGTGCGGGCTGTGATGCAGACTTAGACGCTGGGGCCAGTGCGGGCTGTGATGCAGACTTAGACGCTGGGGCCAGTGCAGGCTGTGATGCAGACTTAGACGCTGGGGCCAGTGCAGGCTGTGAAGCAGACTTAGACGCTGGGGCCAGTGCAGGCTGTGAAGCAGACTTAGACGCTGGGGCCAGTGCAGGCTGTGAAGCAGACTTAGACGCTGGGGCCAGTGCAGGGTCTGATGCAGGAATGGGTGCAGACTTAGACGCTGGGGCCAGTGCAGGGTCTGATGCAGGAACGGGTGCAGACTCTGATGGGGGTTCAATGAAACCCAGGGCCTCGCGCAGCGCAGGCTTCCGGGCGATGAGCAGGGCGGCTTCACGGAAGTGACGCTCCTTGCTTACCGGGTCGGTCTCTGCCTCAGCGGAGTTCAGCCAGTGTGCAAACAGGAACAGGACCGGAGGGGCGCATTGGGCACGGATCCGCAGGAAGATGCTGTCTGGGATGCCTGCGATGGAGATGGGCATGTCGTATGATGGGGCGAGAGTGCCCTCTGCTGGCGAAGGAGGCAGTCTGATTTCCGTGACCGAGTCTTCTGGAGCCTGGACAGGGGAATCCGGCTGTCGTCGACGCCGTCTGGGCCTCCGGCGACTAGCTGTGGGCTTCACCTCCTCAACCGCCAGGGCTGAAGCAGGGGCCGGATCCACGGCACGGACGGGACTGGGCTGGGGAACCATGGCGGTAACGTGGGCATGGGCTTGGCTGGGCTGAGCAGCGACAGGAACGTGAGCTTGGCTGGACTGAGCGACGACAGGAACGTGAGCTTGGCTGGACTGGACGACGACAGGAACGTGAGCTTGGCTGGACTGGACGACGACAGGAACGTGAGCTTGGCTGGACTGGACGACGACGGGAATGTGAGCTTGACTCGACGGAGCAGCGACAGGAACGTGAGCTTGGCTTGACTGAGCAGCGACAGGAACGTGAGCTTGGCTTGACTGAGCAGCGACAGGAGCGCTTTCCGGTGCAGCCGGAACAGCTGATGAGACGCTGGCGGGCGCCGCGCGCAGAGCGCGTGCCAAATCCCTCCGTACTGCCTGGAGTTTCTCAAAAAGTGTCTGCACTCCCGGGTAGTCAAGCCACCAAAATTCCTCCTCCAGGATAGCGATCGCCTGTTTTATTACGCGGAGCCGCGCCTTCAGACTGGGGGCTTCCGCGTAATTCCTCGCGAGCTCCCCGAAGCACCAGCGGAGGTCCTCCGGCAGCCTCGAGCAGGTAAACACCATAGCGACTCTGCGTTGTCCGAGTACACAATAACAAAAAATCCGATGCAAGACGCCGGCTGGGTCCGAGTGTGGCCAGATTGTACTGTCACGGACTCAAGGTAGCGGACCCACATGCACAGCGGAGACAAGGCTCAGTGCACAACAGGGTTTATTCGAGCTCGTGGTCAGGCAGGCAAGGGTCGGTACACAGGTAGATCATCGGTAGCAGCACAGACGAGGATAAGGCAAACGGATGTCAAAAACAGGCAATGGTCAAACTCACACAGGCAGACGGGATTATCACAGGCTGGGCTGGAGACGTGGTCAGGAACAAAACAGGATCAAAACGCACGGCAAGGTAAAGGTAAGAATGCTGGAAAGTTGAACGGGTGAATGAACAAACAATCTGGCAAGGTGCTGGGCTTAGAGGTGGTGCTTAAATCCTAAGTGATGATGATGGCTGGATAGTTAGCAGGTGAGTAATTAGTAACAGGGCACAGGTGCGTTAAACTAAAACCGGAGGTAAAGCTGGAACTGAAAACATGGGCACTGAACAGGAAGTGGTACAAAATAAAACCGGAAATGATTGAGTGCAGTGGCTAAATGACCTGGACTGTGACAGTGTCCTGTTAACGCCTCGTATAGAAGTACATGAATAGAAGACACTGGCACGATGGAGTGTCTTTTCCGAATTTAATTCCCGCACAATTAAAAAAAATAGAACGCTATCTGCCACTGTGTGAAGCAGGTCGCTCCTCCCAGCAGCGCGACCTGGGAGCATTTAGCTCATCACAAACAGAAACACATGAATACAGAAGCGCCAGCATACATTTCTGTACATTGTGCATAGTGTAAATAAATTTGCAGAAATTAACACATTCAGTTTGAAACCATAATTAAACAGATGAAAATTAATATCAAATAATAACAAATAACCGGAGCTCTAGCATCAATTGCTACTCACAACCACTTATCAGTAGGTTGCAACATACAAAACAGAATGAATGTTGCGCATACTTGCACAGTAATAGAAACAGAAAGCTGCCACGCGTGGAAGACAGGTTCCTGTTAACGGAAACGCTAACACTGTTACAACCCCACCCCACCCCCACACTTTACACGTCGAAAAATAAAATGATTTATTAATATAAACATAAACTCACTTTTTCTAGCAGGACCAATTACAAAACAGGTAGGTAATAAATTAACAAACTCACTGCAAGACAGGACTAAAGCTCTAAACATTAAATGTAAGAACTAAAATCACTGCTATACACAAAAGCGACTAAACTAAAGACAGCTCTGTGCTACAGGCTAAAAGAAACTAAACTAAACACAGCACTGCAGACTACAGGCTAAAGCATTCCCCTAAACACAAAATGATATGAATGATGACTCAAATGAGCCGTTTTTCCTCGGTCAAATGAGCCGTCGCTATTTTCGAGGTGCGCGATTCGTGCGATAGTTACGGCAACAGAGAGACGGCCGCTGAAATGGGAATGGAACTCTTAAAAGCGAACAAAAGCACTGATACTAATTCTAATCCTGAAATGGAACCTAATGTAAATGCAATAATTATCATAGAATAGAATGTACTGTGTATGTTTGTAAATACTCTTTGATGACTCTGCTATTGTAGGATGTGGTGGACAGCTTTGTAGGCTGGTGTGGACAGAACCACCTTCTACTGAGCTGGTGATAGACTTTAGAAAATCTGGGAGTGCCGTCACCCCTCTCACTATTAAAACTGAAGAGGTGGAAGGGGTGACCGAGTACAAATACCTGGTGGTTGGACAATAAACTGGACTGGAAAAAGAGCTCCTCAGCTGTGAACAAAAGGCTCAGAGCAGGATGTTCTCCCTGAGGAGGCTCAGGTCCTTTAACGTCTGCAGCTCCACGCTGAGGATGTTCTATGAGTCTGTGGGTCCAGTGTTTTAGGCTGTGGTCTGTGGGGCAGCAGCATGAATGTAACAGACTGGGCAAAGTGATCAGGAGGGCTGGTTCTGTACTGGGGTGGAGCTGGACCCCTACATGCTGTATCTGAGAGGAGGATGCTGGTCCAACTCCTCTCTATAGACAACACCTCCACCCCCACACAGTGTGTGTCTGGACAGAGGAGCACCTTCAGCCACAGCTGATCAGTATTAGGTTCTCCACAGAACGCCAGCGGAGAACCTTCCTACCGGTGCCATCAGCCTGTACAACTGCTCCTCTGTCTGCAAGGGTTGATCTTCATCCATGCAATAATATGTAAAACTTTAGCTAGTAATTAGATGAGTGTGTGTCGATGTGTCAGCGTTCTTATTTCTAATCTCCCTACCTTCTTGTGTGTACCTCCAACTGTGACAGCATCAAAGTGTACAAAATAATCACAATCCCTCTGGGATTCATTAAGTTTTTTGAACCTGTAAATTTAATGAAAGTTATGAATAATGCAATTGGCCTTTACAGAATCAGCTTTAATGACAACCAACTAGGTGGTCTGACTCTGCCTTTGTTCCCTCATGTGACAAAACAAAGAAATCTAATTATGTACAAATTGAATTATAGTTATTTACAAAAATGAACAAAGAACATAAACTGCAGCTCGCTGTGTCACATTCAGAAGCGGTTTTGCACATTTATGTTTAGGTCTTAGAGTCATTGAGTTATTGTATTGTGTGACCGGTAGAGTTCAGCTCAGAAACACCGTGGGGGAGAAGCGGACTGGTTCTGCTGGTTCTGCTGGTTCTGCTGGTTCTGGTGGCCATAGTGCTGTGACGCCTGCCAGAGGGGAGGAGTTTGAAGTCTCCCCAAAACTTGGAAATTAATCAAACTTGTTCCTCTAATTAGTACATAACCGTTCCCTCACAGTTCTACTTGGTACCAAAAGAAACCAAAACAAAGGCGTGTCTGGTGGCGCAAAGAGCTGATTGTCACAATCAACGAGGTTACAGAAGCCTAAACACACCGTTCCAAACGGCCAAACGCCGATTCATCACCTCCCGCCATGTCAACATGTCAGACCAGATCCAATTCCTCGTTTGTCCTGTGCAAAACTGGTGTAAAATGAGAGGGAGAGGACCTCCACTAACACGCTAAACAGTTAACGGTGGGTTTCCCACACAAGGGTAAGGTATCACTTTTAAAATGACGAGTGGGACGTGAGTTATGCAAAAAAAGTTATATTTTATTTAGGTATTTGGCTGTTGCCGCATTCCTTGTTGCCTGTTCAAGGTTGCCGTTTGCCTGTGGTGTTCCAAGGTACTTGTAACTGTCCTCAATGTCTGCTATTGTTCCTTCTGGGAGAGACCCCTTCTGTGTGGATTACCTTGCCTCTCTTTTTTCACCATCCTCCCACATTTCTCGAGCCCGAATGACATCCCAATGTCCGAGCTGTAGATCCTGGTGGTGTGGATCAGCGAGTCGATGTCTCGCTCACTCTTGGCGTACAGCTTGATGTCATCCATGTAGAGGAGGTGACTTATGGTGGCCCCGTTCCGGAGTCGGTATCCATAGCCAGTCTTGTTTATTATTTGGCTGAGGGGGTTCAGACCTATGCAGAACAGCAGTGGGGACAGTGCATCTCCTTGGTATATGCCACATTTGATGGATACTTGGGCGACTGTTCTGTCAACCAGGAGTTGGTGTTTGGCTCCTCTGGTGTCCTTACCAATGCCCTTCTGTGCTTCGCTCATGTATTGACCCATGCCATCATAGACGTGCTTCTACAATCACTGTCTGGTTGTGGTGCCGTTGAGATCCAGAACCTGCTGCAGCATGTGGACCAGATCAAACACAACTGGGACTGGAGTCCAGTGATGGCCTGTATTTCTGATAGTGTTGACCTTTGGCCAAGGCTCTGTGAAATTTGTGAAGAGGTGGTCAGACGACAGACTGATACCACAGAGTAAGACCATGAAGAAAACAGTGTCTAAGACAAACTTCATCATTCAGAGCAAAAATGATTATTATTTTTCCTTTTAGAAAAGTCTATTGATAAACATTCACCTGCGTTGATCCACAAAGTGAGTAATGAATATGAACATGAATAGAGCTTGATATGTATGATTTAGTAATGTGATAAATTTGGACAAAATAAATTAAACTGATCACCACCTGGTGGTGAGTAGGATCCGCTGACAGGGAAGGAGGCTGGAACGACAGGCCCAAACGTACCATGAGGTTCTGTTGGGAACGTCTGGCTGAACCCTCTCTCAGACGGACCTTTAACTCACACCTCCGGGAGAGTTTCGACCAGATTCCGAGGGAGGTGGGAGACATAGAGTCCGAGTGGACCATGTTCTCCGTCTCCATCGTCAACGCGGCCGTCCAGAGCTGTGGACGCAGGGTCTCCGGGGCCTGTCGTAGTGGTGATCCCCGAACCCGGTGGTGGAGGCCGGAGGTAAGGGACGCCATCAAGCTGAAGAAGGAGTCCTACCAGGTCTGGTTGACCTGTGGGACTCCTGAGGCAGCTGATGGGTACCGGCAGGCCAAGCGTGCTGCAGCCCGTGCTGTTGAGGAGGCAAAAACTCGGGCCTGAGAGGAGTCCAGGGAGGCCATGGAGGAGGACTATGGCTCGGCCTCAAAGAGACTCTGGCATTATTAAGTGTGTATCTGTATTGGTTCTGATAATAAAGGAAAGACCTCGTTCAGACCAGTACCTGAAAGTGCAGCAGCGCCTCATCGACATCAAAGGAGCAGGAATTTAACCAGAGGTACTGAAGCAGATACCGAGGGTTTTAAGTTAAACGTGAAAAGTGTGAGTCTGATGTTACACAACAGCCTTCACTTAACACATAAACCAGTGGAAGTCATTCTGTACCTTGCTTTTTGTTCATGGATCCATTTTTCAACATTTCAGTCGACGTATCCAACACTGACACACTTCTACCTCGCCCTTGGACTTTTCAGGATACACAAAATACTGTTAAACAAAACCTCTGGAAGCTCCAGTGGCACCTGAGTCAGGAGGAGTGTGTGGCATTTAAATGGTTGCTACAGTTCTGCTGCTTCCAGAGGGGCCTCCCACAAATCCCATGGGAATACTGGTGTGAAACCATATACGGAATAGTGGATGTGATGCCGGTGATACCAGAGCTGCAGCGGGTGGAAATGGTCGCCGAGATCCTCAGAGACATAAACAGAAGTGATCTGATAGAGAGGTTGTCAAAAAACAGCACAAAACCAAAAAGTAAGAGTCACCAAACACAACAATGTGTCTAATAAATACATTCATGAGTGTTTCGGATGCTCCAGTTACTTCTGTGTTTTCTTTGTCTTAGGGGAACATTTGACTAAACAACAAGTGAGTAATGTTACATCTGACATGCTTTTTTCCACCACATCATCCCCAGCACATGCAGTTCAAAAAAATATTTAAAAAAATGTTTTTATTGTCACAATTATTTTTATTTTTCAGTTGGCAATGTAATCAAGCATGAGCCATTCAGATCTGAATAACAACAGACGCTCTGTGTACTGACGAGCCAAGTTGTCCCAGCAACAAACAAGAGCCACACAACTAACATTGAACTGATCTGTCATGTAATAAACTACCTTTGATTATTTGTCATTCATTCAAGTCACGCCCATAACTGAAGGTATTAATGTCTGCAGCAGGTTCCTGGTGGTTGGCATAAACTTCAACCTGAAGTAAATCACTCACATCCTGATAAGGCTCCAACATACAGGTGACAGCATCACAGGATCGTTATCTACAGGCCCAGTTTATTGGATTAGAATTAAATACATTAAATTCAATTGTATAATTAAAATATTTAATTGGCTGTATGTTCAAACATTTATTATACAATCTCTATACTTTTGTGCATCTACTAAACTGTGATCTGTGGCGTGGCTCAGCCTGGAGTCTGACGCAGGACGCTTTGGATGCTGTGTGTCTGGTCTACGCTGGGTCTGTGAGGACAAGGTCGCCTTCAAATACCAGTTCTGCTCCTGGGATGGACACCTGCAGTGGATGGAGCACAGGCACTGCATGCCTGCAGGTCCTCTGATAGAGATCACAGCTGCTGCTGGGAGGTTGGCTGAAGTCCACCTGCCTCACTGGATCGACACTGGTGAGTGTGCGACAACAATAAAGAAGATATAATATTATTAACAGAACACCTTTCTTTTCATTGAATGTGTTTGTGCCGCTGACAACCCAGTAATTTTATGCAAGTTTGCCGTCCTTCACATTGAGAACTATGAAGACCTTGTGGAACAAGCGTGTGAAGTTACATCATCTCACGTGAAGTTATGGGAGCCGATCTTCTCTCCAAGTGCTGGTGAAGATGGGCGTTCCCGTCAAAATAAGATGCAGCGTGTTAATCTACTACAAACCCACAACAACGAACCTCACACTACACGTTTTCCTGATTCCACACGATCCCACTCTACAAGAGGTACCTGGTAAATTACTTAACACTTAAATCTTGTTCCAAAATGTCCCAGGTTGGGAAATAAACAAGGTAAGTATGAATACAAAAATAATAATGAGAATGACAACCACCGAACAAAAAACACAGGAAGTGGAGACACAGGATGGAGCAAAACCACAAGAGGCCGGATGAAAAACCTGTGAAAAAATGTGTGATAATGTTCATGCTGTAACTTTGACTCAACTGTTTATTTCAACTGTTTTACTCAACTTGTTTTTGCAGGTAGTGAAGAAGAAAAAGGCCTCCAGTGGTTTTGAACTCATGGAAAAGCCTGGTCCAGTCCTGCACCTGAGAATGCAGCCGCGCTTTACGCTCACAGCCGGCGTTGAAGCAGCCAGAATTCAGCCAGAGGTACTGAAGTAAATACCGCTCCAGTAGTTTTACACCATTACGTATGGTTTTATCTCCCTCCACATACGCACATGGTCCAAATCTTGAATTGACTTGTTTTAAACTAGAAACTGACTCTGAGGTACGACAGCCAAGACTCGAGTTTCTTCGAAGTGTTCATTGAGAAGCCAGACAGCGACGTGCACCTTTTAATCTCACACTCCCTCTGTGAAGCAGCGTGTGACCTGTTGTGGAGCTGTGATATCAGCAAAGGTCGTCTTTACTCACCACTTTTATCCACAGGAGCTAAATGCTGTCGCTCTTCTCTTACATTAATTCATCCAGACCATTTCATTCTTTTTCTTTCAGATGACTATTCACACACTTTCAGAAGGTAACATACCTCCAACAGTAACTTCTAATTCAGACATTATATGACTTCTCTTTAAATTCTGTCCATCTTAGACTCTACAGTCATTTCCTCCTGTCAGACCTTCATGTTAACTGTTTTACAGATGATTTTTTTATAACTCACATTTCTCCAAGGGATATCAATAGTTAAATTAATATTTAATTTGTTAAACAATTTCCTAATTTCTTACAGATTCTGGATTCTGCAGTTAATCATCCAGAAATGCTGAGACCCAATGCACAGAAGCTGTGAAGTGATTCTTGCCTGTTTTGTTTTAATTAACACTGCTCCGCTCTGATCCAGGAAGTGAGTTTATTAAAAAGAGTTTATTTATTAATATGCAGACCAAAAAGGCATTTTTATTGTCAACTTTTTTGATTTTTAGATTCAACTGGTGGAGGTGGATGGCCTCCCATTATTCAACCTGGTTCTGATGGCGGGTTATTCCTCGTTAGAGAGTTTTTCTTTTCTCCAAATTGTAATAATTACATTTAAAGGCTTGTTGTATGTGGAATTTGTTGGGTTCAGTTGTGTAAGGTCCTAAACCTTGGGAGTGCCTTGACAAAACTATATTGTGATTTGGCACTATATGAATAAAACTGAATTGAAGTATATTTTTTATGATGACGCAGATCATACCTCATCTGTTCTACAAATTTAAACAGGAATCATATTTATAAGTTCAAATGGCGCCTGAACCAAAGTGCCAGCGGGCAAAACCTCCCGACCATCCATGAAAAGCAGCTGGAGAACAAGGGCGTGTTGGTGGATCTGATGATTCATTGTAAAACTCACTGTGTTGGCTGGAAAGTATATTTTGTGTTTTATTTTTTCAATTTCTACCATTTAGTGTTGTCTTTTTACTGTGAGTAATGGATAAAATCTGGATTCAACTCAGTGTCTTTTGAGCAACACATTTATTATTATTATTATTTATTTACCTATTATTACATTTTTGTTTACATCAACATACATTTTATTATAAGACGTGGAGACACTAAATTGTGTGAAATACACGTAGCACATGCAATAGAATTACAATATTTCTAAAAGTTTAAAATTAAGATGAAAAGTAGATACTGTACTTAATACCGCACAATACCTTAATTACAACATCTACTGTAAGTGATTTCTTGAATTATTGTATTATTGTCCACACGCGCCGAAGCAGCAGGCGGCGACGCAAGTTTCCCTTTTGTGCTTAGTCGCAACTAAACCGGAGAAGAAGAAGAAGAAGAAGAAGAAGAAGCCGCTGCGGTGCAAAACCAAAACAAGCAGGTGACCTTATTCTCTGTAAGGTTTAAGTCATGTGCTGTGAACTCGGCGTCGCTACGTGTCTTTTTATGAACATGTTCGTGCCGCAGGTTGAATCCTGTTTCTCACCTAATGTTAGCTTAGCTTAGCAGTGAATCCCGTATTTCTTCGTTGGTGCCTAGTTAAATATTAAATCTGCCTTCTTGCGTTCGGGTTACTAAGTTTTTACCCCTCTCTGTTTGTATTAGTATTAGTTAGTGTTTTTGGCTGTAATAAATTCTCCCTTTAGCTCTCAAGTTTTTTTCTAAATGAGCTGCCTTTCCTCTATTAGTTCATCACTCCAGTCCCTTTTACTTTTAGCAGAAATGAGTGGCGCTCTCCGTCTCCTGGCCTTCGGCCGTGACGTCAACCACAGCCGTGTTCTGCTCGTCTCTCCTCGGCTGCTTTTATCCAGAGCGCTCGGCTCCAGACCCCAGATCAGCCGCAGTCTGCAGGAGAGCTACAGGCTTCTGCAGCTGCCTGATGAGCGGCACAGCAGCCCTGCTCAGGTCAAGGAGGCCTACCTGCGTCTGGCCAAACTTTACCACCCGGACTCTGGGACTCCAACAGCGGATGCGGTGCTGTTTGCTCGGGTGGAGGAGGCTTATCGAGCTGTTGTGGCTCATCAGAGCGAGACCAGGGCCACGGCTGGCGAGCACGACGTAAACGATGAGGAGAAGCCTCGAGGTGCAGCGCTCCCACACAGGCACTACCTCAGCTATGAGGGCATAGGCTCCGGCACCCCCAGCCAGCGGGAGCGCCAGTACCGACAGGTCCGCGTGGACCGAGCTTCTGAACAGGTTCTGAACTACCGGCAGAGAGAGCACGAAAGGGCAGCAGCTGCAGAGGGAGCGCTGGTGGAGCGAGACATGCGTCAGCGCAGCCGGAAGATAAAAATCACCCAGGCCGTGGAACGGCTTGTGGAGGACCTGATCCAGGAGTCCATGGCCCGCGGAGACTTCAGGAACCTCAGTGGAGCTGGAAAGCCCCTCAACAAATTTGAATACAATCCATATGCTGATCCCATGACCCACAACCTGAACCGGATCCTCATGGACAACGGATACCAGCCTCCGTGGGTGGTCACCCAGCGCGACATCAGAGAGACCTGTGCTAAGATCCGAAAGAAGCTATCAGAGGGGAGGGTCGGGCTCAGTGACCCTCTGACCCCCAAAGAGCAGAGCCAGTGGGAGCAGCTCTGTGCATCTGTGGAAGAGGATTTAGTCAAACTTAACAAGACAGTGGACAATTACAACCTCATCGTACCAATGCTGAACATGCAAATGGTTCACTTTAGTTTGCCCAGAGAAATTGATCGCGCTGTGAAAGCTGCACACCAGCTCAGTCTGGTCCAGCACAGAGAGAGAGAGAAGGAACGCGAGAGGAGGAAGGAGGAGAAGAAAAGAGCCAATGCAGCACCCAGGCCAAAAAATACACAAGGCCTGATGTCGTGGATGCAAAGTTTGCTCAGACGAAACAGTCTGAAGCCTGAGGATGGATAAAAAGTCAGACGTTTATTTGTTGTCTTCTGTGATGTTAGACACACAGAGGTGTTCACGTGCTCTGTTACGTTTAGTCTGACTGGTTGGCTGAACAAAGAACAGGACTGACTGATTGCTGTTGAACAAACAGCGTGAAACAAGTTGTTTCTGTGAAATTACTGATCAGAATATACACGTCCTACTGTAATGTTTTGTTGCTATGTAACATTAATTCAGTTAATTCAGTAATTCAGACTCTCGGCTTATCGGTCCAGGCTGGCTGTCGCTCCGGGGTTGCAGATGATCACCGGCTCCTTGCTGCTGGCTTTGCTCCCTGCAGCCTCGCTCTGCAGCGCCTGAGCGACGGCTTTGCTTGGCGTCATCACCTTGGTCCAGTCGTGGGCGATGTACTGGTGGTACGGGTCGTGGGAGCTCTCCAGCTTCTTGGAGCGAATGTAGCTGAACATGATTCCAAATGTGAAGAAGCTGAACGTGCCAACCACCAGAAGGATGTATATGATACCCTGGGACTGGATGAGGCCCTGGGGTCCATCCCCATGGAGCAGTGCCTGCTGGGTAGTGTAGTTCTGGGCTGGCGGGGAGGACAGGACACTTGTGTTGTTGAAGCAGTGCTGCAGGAAGGAGAGGAGGAGCGACTGCAGGTCGGTGGTGGTGTTGAGTGACATGGCTGACCTCTAGTGGAGGTTCTGCAAACTGCACCTGAGAACAGGACCACATGATCTGAAGACTTTCTCACATCACTGGGACTCTTACAGATGTACAATACAAGCGCTCATTCACTTAAGATGAATACGACACAAAGCAAGGTGTCACATTTCTCTTCTGTATCTAGTCTGGATCAAATTCATGCTTATTGATCATTGATGCCAAACCAAAATCATCTAGGAGATGGAATTAAGGAGAAATCAATATCTGTACAGTGACACGGCAGATAAAAGGGTATTAACTTACATTTGACTGTAACAGTCGTGTTAGAAGGATAACGTTCCCCATATTATTAATAAAATCTTACCTTTGCCGTCGCTGGTGTTCTTTGTCCGTTTTACTGTAGGTCGTGTCTCCAGGAGCACGAGAAACAGCTGGTTTTCCAAGCTACACCTGAAGTAAAACTGTTGTTCGTCACACAAGGAGCCCTCCTTCCACCACTTCATGCAAAATAGATACTCAGCATGTTCAACATGTCAACACATTTAATGAAACAGGGAGGTCACAGGCCAAGGTCAAAGCTCAGCATAGCATGAGTTCAGCCTCTAGTGTTCACTACTTACGTTAGCTACACAAGCTAACGTTAAGCAGCGTCATCATCAGTCGTTTGCATTAACACCTTTAGATTGTTTTAAACAATGACTAACAATCATCTGTGGATAAAGTTTCCCACACGCTCAGAGGAACGTCTTCTGCTCTGACTCGTGTTTCACCTCCTTTGGAGACGTCCATCAAGCATCAGGCAGTGAACGCAGCAGAGCGTGGTCATGTTGGGGGACGGCGCCAGGCTCGAAGCAGAACAAAGCTGCTTTGAGACGGATCCGTCTTCATCGCGGCCCAGACTGGATTCAGTTACAGCACAACCACCTCCAAACGTCCTTTAAGCCACGTTTGTGGTTGTGTGTGTTTTACAGTAGAGATGTGCAATGTTTAAATCATCATCATCTGACAGCAAGTACAGTCATTTGAAGTATAAAAACACATTTATTTAAATTCTTCTTCACAGACTGAACAAAAAAATCAAGCATTTCAAACAAGAACAATACATTTTTCTTCCTGCTGAAGCTTCACTGTCGTTTACATAGTGTCACCGAGGCGTCGCATCAGCCTCTCCTGGGATCATTGATAAACCCTGATGTTTGCAGGGATGCTCTTTTTCCTGGTGGATACAAAACGAAAAGTGAAGGAGTATTTGTCACATATTCCTAAATCATATGACGTCTGTAATGGTGACTAACCAGACTCACCACTGACGCTACTCAAGCTGCACTCCGTCACAGTTGTCCTTTGATTCCAGCAGTCTGGAAACAGAAAAAGAAAAGTGGAAACAAGTGGATAATATAAAACTTATTCTAAGGTACAACCTGCTGCAGTAGCAGGTGTCTCTACAGAAGAGTCTCAGCATTATGGTTCAACTGAATCAAAGCTCCATGACTCACTCATTCTGAGCCTTGAGAGCTCTACGCGCTTCTCGAGCCTCGTGCTCAGTCGAAATCTTCTTGTAACAGTAGACCAGTACCACAATGAGCCACAGCTGCAGCAGCACGATCAGCACGTACATCATGATCTCTGAGATCACCGCAGTCAGCTCCCGGTTGGCTGCAAGACAGCAGGCATCACTGGTGACACAGAGGCAGCACAGCGGTGGCTGCAATGAGCGCGAGGCGTGAGGGAAGGCTCGTACGTTCAGACACCACCGTCAGCTCCACCTCCTTCTCCACCATCACGTACTGGGGCGGCTCCAGCTCCAGCGTGCGGTGGAAGGTGCAGCGGTACGTCCCCGTGTCATTGAAGGTCACGTTGTGGATGTAAATGGCTCCCACCTGAATGTCAGTGCTCTGCGTCCCGCGCCACGTCAGGCGGTCGCTGAAGTGTGCGTGCAGGACGTCAGCACTGGGGTGGTCATAGTGGAAGATCTGAAGGAAAGGAGGCGAGAAGGAAGCGAGAAGGAGGCGAGAAGGAGACACGCTGCAGCCTCTGAGGACGATCCATGTCCAGAACTGACACCAGGTCAGTTTGACTCAAAGCACCGCATCAGATCGGTGAAACTCACCTGCCTGAACTCCTCTCCTCCCTGTGGTTTGAAGTGCCAGTCCACCGTGCACCAGGCAGAGACCTCCTCTCTGCGTTTGCAGGAGATGCAGCCCAGCAGGAATCCATCGCCTGCCACCGCTTCGGTCATGGAGTCCACCTCCGAGCAGCCGCCGTGGCCCGGAGACACTGCAGGCCCCAGGAGGAGAAGCATGAGCGCACGCAGCAAGATCTTGTTACTGCTCTGAATCTATTTTAAAATCAATTTTACAATAAATATGGCAACATTTAAATGTGCTTTCAGCGTTATTGAGGCTTATGATGTTATTTATGGACTTACCAGAAACACTGAAGACGACTAAAAGAAAGAAGCAGCTTATCATCTCTGCTGGAGCAGCTTATCACCCGCTGTTAGACGCAATGCTGTACTTTCCCTGTAGATAATGCTGGAGGAGCTTTACACTCCTCACATTATGGCTTGGTCCTGAATGATTAGTCCAACCTTTGATCCAGACTGTCAGACCATTCGTTCACCAATCTGTCCTCAGGATACAGAATTTGTTTACTAAAAAGAAGTGTCTCCTGCTCTGTCGGACTTTAAGACAGCTATAATTAGAGCGTGTGTGAGAAACCTGAGAATATGAGACTTGACTGCGCCATCTTCTTCCAAAAGTAGACCATGATGAGCCAGCTTAACTTTCTGAAGAAGCTTATAATTTTAGTGTAATACCAGTAACAAATGTCTGACATGTAAAATCATCGTGGACCTATTTTACTACACGAATCCTTTTATGATTAGAGTGAAGCAGCCAAGTTGCACTTAAAGGTCCCATTACAAAAAAAAAGTATTAAACCTATGGAATAAATCCTCTGCTGCTTCTCACTGGTCAAATGTTGCTTATTAGAACATAAACTTTATGTTATGACTCTGCTTTAGTCTTTATTTTATGTGCTTCTTCTCATAGAAACAACAACAACGGTGATTGATTTCTGTATATCATGCTCCTAAATAACAGGCAGCTGATAACTTACTGTTCCTCCTTTGGCGCTTTGGTTTGAAGTCGTGTAGTTTTATCTCATGGATGTATCAATAATAGAGGCTTCAGACCTGCCTGTCTGTGCCTCTCGCCCTGTGACAGCTGAGACAGCAATCAGGATGAGCAGATGGAGGATGAATCTTTATATATAAAGATATGCGGTTATGTCAAAATTAAATACCCACTCGTTTAAGATATTTGATATTTTAGGTTTTATGAAACATTTCTTCTCAGTTTTGCAGATACCATCACATTATCACCACTGTATGTGTATCTTATCAGCTGTGATTTCTGCCAGGGAAGGTGCTGACAGTCAATGCCGGCTCCAGTCACAAAAACAAGCCCCTGAAGTCAAGGCTGACTAAACAGACAGTGACTGAAGGCCTCCACTTGCGTGCTGACTGCAGTGCCAGAGAGATTCATGTGGCAGATAGCGCCAGCGTGGTGATATAAGACCCGCCGCAGATGAAATGAATCATTTCCCTCTCGGCCGTGATAGAAGTCAGATGCACAGCGTAGAGGTGTATGTTGCGCCAGCCAGGAGTGTGTGTTGTGCATTGTGTGTGCTTGCGTAATCTGGCTGTGTTTAAGGTCAGGGATGTTGTCATGTGATGCAACCAGATGACATAGTGAAGCCCTGGTCCTCACCACTCTTAACCTTGTGGCAGCCTCTGAATGACAGTGACAACAACAAGCAGAACAAACTGAAAAATGACACTTGTGTCCAAGAGAAGCTGTCAGAGAGGCCTTGACTAAACCGCTCCTGGGGGAAAAGCTTCGAGGAAAGGACAAGGATGGACTCGTACGTGTTGTCTGTGGCTGCGGTTCCTGTCGGGAGGGGGTGCACCTCTGTCATCCTACACACGCGTACACAGTGAGTGTGTAGACACAGCTCCTTCCTAGATATGCTGGCCATGTATTTTATTTTTAGCACAGATCGAGTTTCCAGTCCCCGATTCAGCAGCCAGACGCGCTCAGCCACACACGTTTCCTCCAGCAGTGCGTTGCCCCAGCTGCACATGTAGCTCCCTCTGCTCCTCTGTGTGGAAGCGGAGCTGGAGCCCGGCGTCAGAGAGCGACAAAGATGAAGATGCTTCGGAAACGCACACTTTGAAATTGCCAAGTCATTGTGATGCTCTGCCATGGATTTAGGAGGAGACAGAAACAACCGCCAGTGGAGGATTGAAGCTGAAAAGCAGGTAAAGACAAACTCATCATCTAAAGAGATGTTGAGATTTTCAGGTTATACTGCTTGTTTTTAAATACTGTAGAACTCGTAAAACACTACTTAAAAAGTCTGACCTTCTTCTGCTTATAGCTGTAAAGTTTAGAATATCAGCTGTATTGTGTGTTTCAAAAGCATGATGCAGTGACTCCTCAACATTAAGGAGAAAAGACTGAAGCATTCTACACTATTACTTTCACAGATAATACATGATTAGCATTTTTAATTTGTTTATTTATTTTTATTGTTTAAATATATATGTATAGAAATATATAGAAATACAGGCATAAAATCTTCTACACCTCCGTTTCTCCTTATTATCATATTAATGGCTAAAATAATTAGCATTTCTGCACCGTCTTAAGTGTAAACGTCTTGTCAACATACGTTGTTTTCAGCCTCAGACGAAGTGACCTGTCTGGAGAAGATGCTCAAAACCACGAAGGCTGCATCCTGCGTGTAACACTCATATGCTCATATACTCATACAATGCTGCTAACGAGAGGTGAGTGTGCAAACACACAACACAACAGCAGCGTCATCGTCAAATACCTGCTAAATCAAAGCTTGCAAATGTCTTCTACACGTTTTAGGTTTAGGTGACACGTGAAACACATGTCTGCACACACTCTGTTTAGACACAAGGGGTCGCGACGATTCTATTCATTCATTTCCATGTGATGAAAACTCCCTTCAAATTAACTGAAATCAAGCTAAAACCATTACTTCAGCAAACTCCACCTGTTGCTGTGCACCGACAAAGTTGTGGTGACGTCATGTTTCTGCTACCTTAAGCCGATAAACTATAATGTCGTGTTCCGTTTGCGTCACTTTTCTTAACTGATGAAGTCGTTTATTTGCCTTAATTGACGGATTATGGATGAAGTCGTTTACAGCTCAACGGTTACAGATTTTCGCCAGGTCTCGCCACATCTTTTAAACAGTTATTGTCTCGGAATGTACCAAAAAGTTACAGGGAGGGGTGCTGCCTCACTGCCTCAACTGCTAGTTGACTGTGTTCAGTTTATAAAACATTGTGTAACTTCATCGTAGTTAAAGTATTAAGGTTAATACACTTGCTGGTGAGATACGTCCTAAAATATATTCAGGGGTGCTTTGTTTATTAAATATAACATATTATGACCCCCCTGGCACAGGTGGGTGAACCCACCAACTGACTTCGTCCCTTTTCACTTTTCGACAAAAACGTATTGTCTGTTACTTTTAAAGCCAAATCAAAAGGCTAAGCTAAGCGTGTCTCTTAAATTAGCTGTAAAGTTTGATTATTATTTTAGACCGGGGTAATTTTAAAGTGAAGATGGAAAACGTCACATTAGTCTTCTCTGTCCTTGGGAAGTAATGGCACTAGTTAAAGCCGAACAGTTAATGTTTTGCTAGCTGGCCTCCGGAGGCAGGGGGCTTAGCGTTAGCGGGCTAACGGCTAACGGCAGCCGGCAGATGTGGCTTTTCGCTTCTCACAATGTTGATGTGTTCCTGTGAAAAAGTGGATTTTAGCATTACTTCTCGGTCCGTGGCCCGGCTCGTGTTCGAGGCCGAGCAGGAGAACAAAAACGGAGGAAACTCGTCCAATGGGAGGTAGGAGCTGGTACTTTAATCTACGCAGCCTGTGCGCTTTTCTGCGCCGTATTGTTGAGAGACGTAATTGTGCATTTAAGTTGGTTCTTTGGTTTCTCTGCTCGTAAGGCCGTAAAACATCGCTTCTGTCAGCAGATAATGTTAAGCAGTGGTTGGTCGTACTTGGTTTACAGGTCACTGATGTGATGCGTTTCCTAAACCAAAGAGCAGCGCAACAAGTGTGTCGAGAGATGAAGGTGAAATCACACGCTCGTCTGTTCCGGAACATTTGCTCATCTGCACCGTAACGTTCTCTGCTAAAAGCAGGCTTGCGTGGACTGAATGGCGGAGGCTGCGCGCGGATTACGGTGGATTATTGTGGACAAACAAGTCCGTGCCAAGATTGTTCTTGTTCAAACAGATCACTGTAAATACAGCCAGACGTGCTCTGGCCCCTTGACTTGGAAGTGGCTGCTTTGAAGGCAAACAATGGAGTGAAACACACACGCAGCCCTTCACTGCTGGAGGACACATCTGCAGTACGTTTTTATGTAGTTATGAGTGTGGTAGCCTATAGAGACAATTAGACCAAGTAATGACCTGTATTATTATAAGGGTGTGTTGTTTATGTCTGGTGCAGTGTCTGAGTGGGATCGTGCGTTTGTTCTGAGAGACCGTTTCAGAGTGAGCCGTGTTTGTGTAAGTCAACCTACGGAAATGCTGACATTTAGAAAGAGCACCTGCTTTTTCTGTGCAGGATCTTGTCACTACGGACTTTCCTTGCACACACGGTGGTCACATTGCTGTTGCTTTATGTTACTGTCTATACTATAAATAAACAAACAATGGCTGCTGTCGCTCAGTCCCTTTTTCACCTTGTTTTAGCTGCTCCTCGGTTATTTGAAGGGAGAAAAACTCAATCTTTACTCATTGTACCTAATATATTACAAATGTATGATCCTGAGCAAAAGAATACAAGTGACATAAAACCCCCAGTATAAATAAATCCTACTGATCAGCGTTTTGAAGGGAACAGTATTTAATTGTAGATTATTGTCATGTGATACCCCATATTCTTAGAATGGTCAGAGCTAAAACACTGGACATAAATATCTCACATTAGTATGATTTACTTTAGTTGAGAAGTTGCAGAATATATATTTTAGGAATATACAAATACAAAAACTAGTCGTGTAGATGTAGGCCAGTTTTTTGAATGCCAAGTCTCTGCTCTTTTTGCTTCTCAGGTAGCTACTTCCAGAAACAGATCTGTCATGTATAGGACCCCCACTCTTCCAAAGATCTCCCAGATTATACAAATGGAAGCTTGACGTCTGCAAAAGGAGTAGAGGCGAGAAACACTGGAAGTGACTGCAAGAGGTGCAGAAGTGGAAGGGGTGAGGCACTTAAGCTAAACATAGAAGAGGGTTGAAACAGCATTTTAGTCACACTGAATGCAACATATACGGACAACTGGAAATGGATTGCCTAAAGACAAGACTTGTGAAACTAACTAACAGGCCTCCTCCTTGCATCCTGCTGCATCATTTTTGACTGAAGAATGCTCATGACACTTGTGAACTGTTTAACTATTTCTTGGCAATGCTGCTGCTTCTTGCTTGATGTGAAGTTCACACAGGAAATCTTAAATCAGTCAGAGATACGCTGCCTGGAGTGACACGCTAACCCATCCCAATACAGTATTCTGTAAAAAATAGACATGACTGGAAGACACGTCAGTCATGGGTGAGCCACAACTATAAATATAAAAACAAGTCCTTATCTGGTGCCTTTGACTTGACTGAAACAGAATATTAGGCTGTGGAAAGCTTTCATGATGACCATGTCCTCACCTGTGGAACCAGAAGGTATCACGATGGCGCATCCTGTATCCATCCCAACGCTGACTGTCCTGCCACCATCCTCTGATACAGAATCACGGTCTCGCTCACCTAGCCCCAGGTTGCCACGCTTCATCCGCCACAGTAGATCGCACCGCAGGAGGACTCGAACTAAGAAACAAAATGTGGAAGGAGAAGGATACTTTTCTAACCAGGACACAACACCTCAAATTGTAATCGAGGGGACTGCAGAGAAAGGCATTGTTCCACATTCTTCTTCCTCAGTAGCTACTCATATCAACGCTGAAGAGGAAGGTCAGGACAGCGCTTCACAGGATTACCTCCTGCCTCCATCTCGCTCAGGGTCTCGTAGTCCTTCCCCAAGTCGACGCTCCCGTTGGTCTCTTAGGAGCCTGCTCACTAGAGATTCTGACTGGGACTGCTCCAGGTTGGTTTGCTGAATTTATTCCAAATAATCAGCAAGTCACTGAAAAAAGAAGTCATGCGATTTCATTGTAGCAGTCGGTTTGTTTTTTACTGATAAGCAAAAGGTCCACAAATGAGAACAGTGTTTTTAATTCATTTATTAACCTGAACGCTGGATTCACTTACTGTGTCTTAAACACCAACGGCACCACATAGAGTTCAGAGAACTAGAGCAGAGCAGTCACACTGTCAGCGCTAACTTTGTCTTTTATCGCTCTGTTAAACCTCAAATTTGCATTCAGGTCTACTGAGACCAGATTTCTCAGCAATAAATGAAGCGTAGCGAGTAGCTTATCATCAGTGTGAGTTGTTGGGGAATAGAGTTGTCTTACATCTGACAGATTTGCGCTTGCTCGACTTTTCTCAGATGCCACGAGGTCAACTATTTTGGAACATGCTGGAGTTAATTAGCTGATGGCTAAACCTAGTGAGAACAGATTATGCAGTTAAATTCCTGAGTGAGTTGAGTTGAATTATGGTATATTTATGATATAAGAATCAAAAACCCAACACTCAGATGGTCAATTTCAGTGGTGAAGCAAGACATGTTACTCCACGCTAAGCACTAATAAAATAGTGTAATTCAAATTTAAAACAATAACTTTACACCTTTGGAACAGGCCTGTATGTCCTTTAAATAAGAGAAGCAGTAAGCACACAGGGAACAAAGACACAAGGACTGCTGTCCTAACAGCAAGACAAAACCGAGCTGGGTCAGTCACAGAGCTGGAGGCGGAGTTCGTGTGATATTTATCCTTTCTTCAAATCATGACATCACCTCCAACCAATGGAAGTGGGAGCTTAGTCTGATGATGTCATATAAGCCCAATCAGACGATGTTCCGTGCACCACTGCAGCAGGCTACAGAGGACAAGTGAAGAGTGATTCTCTCCTGGTAACCATATGAACAGCTGTGCCCTTGTCTGCTTCACTTTTTACCTACTTGTATTTGCTGCATAATGAGTTAATTAACTGAACTTGGGATATGAATGTTTTGGTATATATGTATATTTTAAATGATTTTTAAAATATTGCAAAGTTCAGAACAAGACTTATATACCCTAATTTAAACAACCCACATAAGAAATAGGCCTTCACAGTTCTCTGAGTAGCTAATAAACAGGGTTAGAGACAAAGAAAAAATAGCTTATGGTTCAATACAGAACCACTGAAACTTAGAGAAGGAGTGTTCTGCCTCTGCTACACGCAACCTGCCCAAGCCTTATTGTCATTCCATATACACATGCGCAGTGCATTTCCCCGAAGGTCCCAGCGTAACACTAAACACAGTGTGTACTTAAATAGGCACAAGGTAATAAAAAAACAAATGCAACTACTTGCAGATAGGTATGTTCACAGTAGAAAATAGATCAACAATATTCAAATAAAGGTCTGTGTAATAATAGAAAGCTAAAGGTTTAATTATTGAATAACCCTTTTATACAATTTCTCTGTATGCAAATATATTGGTTCTTAAAATAATTGTTGCATCAGAACTGGCCAAATTGCCAAATGTAAAAAAAAATCCCTGGAAGTATTCACATGTTGTACAATTGCAGACATATGTTGATAGAAACCAGGTAAAGATGTCAGTCACTCTACAGCAAATATGGTAAAATGATGTTAAGGCAGAGCGGCGACACATGCTAACGTATCACAGTGCGCGCGTGATAGAACCTGTCATTTTCTTAAGTAGCCTAAAGCTTTTGCAGAAGGTGTCTGCATCATCTTTCTTTCGCTATGAGTTTTTCTATTGATGGGAAAAGAAGTGTGAATAGAACGGGTACATCCTGTCGTATTAAAACTCATCGTGTACCATTTTAATCATACTTCGACAAGCATTCTGTCTCTTTTCTTGTCTCTTTCTCGGTGCCTACTTGGCCCATGACACAGTCATTACGGGATATTGGTGAACCTCTGTAAAGCAGATTAGACGGAGGGAGACATAATGGTGGCAGTGTGGGCCTGGCTCAGCCCAGCGTGGATTATGTTGTGGACTCTAATCCAGGGGGATGGACAGAAAGATTGAGGGTTATGGGATTGGGTGGGTTCTGGGTTTGGGCCAGGTGAATCCACCACAAGCAGACATGGTCTCAGTATTAGTGACCGTCCTGTTGCAACCTTGTTTTTACTTGCATTGCACAACCTTTAACTTATGACTGATTGGTTATTTTTCCTGTATATGATGATGGTGAGCCGGCAAAACTACATAAATAGGAAATGAAGCACAAATGATGTGTAGATAACGTTCTTCTTATTAGCTGATATGTCATTTGGTTATCAGAAGAAATTTACTGCGTGATGCTGTGAAGATATTATTCTAAAAAAACTCAACAAAGACAACAGATCAGGAGTAGGAAAGTGAAGCTGGCGCTTGTTTGGATGTGAATAAAGACTGCTGGTACCACTTTCCTTTCTCTGAATTCAGATAAACCCTTGGTTCAGACTCGGCCGTATCGCCCTTATCGGTGTCCCCAGTTCAGCAGCACCTCGCTGTGCAACAACAAGGCCTCGCTCCACGCATGGAGCCTCCTCCCCCTCCCTCCTCCCCCTCTCTGCACTTGCAAAGGAGATTACGGATGGGAGCAGCGACGCCAGCCTGCTACCGGGTCCTGCAGTCGGCATAGGCAGCAGCGGTGTCAGCCGTAGCCGGCTGCGAGGCGCGGGGCGTCGGCCACCATGGGAAATTAGCATCCGACCGCGGGACGGTGGGCGATGGGCGCAGTTTCACCCCGAAGCTAAGCGCAGCCGATGAGGCAGAAGGGCGGCCGTGCATCCCCGCAGCGTCTGGCCCGGACCCCGGTGCCATATTGATACCAGAGCGAGCAGCAGCGTGTGTTTTGTGGGTATAACGTTACAAGGCGGATCGCGACCGTCTCCTGACATGTTCGAGTGAGTAACAACAGCGGAGCTGCGGCGCTGACGGCGTCGCTGGGTCTCCACCTTCGCGGATGCTCATGAGTCATCGATGTGGACCCACGGGTCATTTACGTGCGGCCACCGTCTGATTAGCTGCGTGGGTTCGTCCTGTCGCTGACCTCAGCAGCCTCCACAGTCACATTAGTCGGGTCTGTTAGCTTAAACGAGCTCCTCCTATCGGCTCGTGCCTGTGCTGTTTCGGTTCTGTGGGTTCGTCCGGTTCTATTGTGCTGCCTGTTCACCAGGCTGGACGCTTGTGGGGCGCTAGAACGCTAGCTGCCTGTTAGCCGGTGGCGTGTGTGCGTGTTGTGGTCGGGGTCTGTGCTGGGCTTCCTGTCGGTGCTTTAGGTTTGACACCTACCCCCCCACGGCCTGACGCACATCAAACCTATTTACAGAACCCACAGCCCGTGTGCGCGTTTGGCGAAAGATGGATTAACGCTGCCTGTCATAATGCCGAACAGATTAACGCTGTTGCCTTTGATAAGGTAATATTTCGGGATTATGTTGGTATGAAACGAAGCTGGTGTGTTCCGGAGCGGGCTTCAGCCTCACTCATCCTCTCCCAGCATCAGTCGTGTTGCCTTGGTGATGATGTGTTGTTTCAGTTTTTCATTGTGATCCATTGTGATCAGGGCTTCAGTACTTGTAATTGTTTTTATTAAACTAACTAAGTGTTATTGCTTATTTGACAAGAAACAAGCACAGTGTTTACACATTGCTACAGCAATAATAAACGTGTAGGCAGATAAGCACAACTGTCACACTGAATAGAGTGAAGGCAAATGGAGTTAAATGTGTTGAAGGGCTGGAGTTGGAGAGTGTCAGGTTTGTGGGAGAAGCTTTTTATCAGCTTCAGCTAACTGTCTCAAAATGAATGCAATTGTACATTGTAGATTGACATGTAGTAAATTATAGGCCTGTAGCTTTATGGTTAAAAATAAAATGAGAAATGTGGAATCATGAACAAAGCTGTGTGGAGGGCAGTTGAACTTAAAGTGAGCCATCTCAGCCTTTGACTTCATTGATCAAACTGTAGAAAGGAAGCGACCACAGCACCATGAAGTGACTGAGTGAGCAGAGCATTGATTGCTGTCACAAGTATGTTTACAGCTAGCACCAGAGCAGACGTCTGATGACGATGGTGATGAATAAATGAGTTTATTTCTAAAAACAATAATATGGTTATATATGGTAATATGGTATAATATCTAATATGGTTTGATCCATCTGCTTGATTACCCCAAGGACTGTGGAGACTCAATAGTATCAGCCATCAGTCGTACAGTTTTTAACATGCCCTCTTTTCTGTTTGCTTTACATATTTTTAGAAGATCAGTTGATTAGCACCATTGTTACGCTCCTATCAATTGACAGACTGGTTTATCCACCAGTCATTGAAGCTCTAGACCTGCTTACTGCTGCCTGTAACACCATTTATTTACTAAATGCACGTCTGGCTCTATTTTAGTTTGGGTTTTAGTTAAAACAGAACAGGTGGATCTCTGAATGTTGATTGCTTCTTTTTAAACATACAGCTATGGCTTTAAAATCTGCACTGGCTGCCAAAGTGAGTCTAGCTGATAGCTCTGGCCTTGGGAAGGCCTCCTTTGGTCTTATAGAGGCTCTTCGCGATGGTATGCTATTATCAAATAGGAAACGCCTGCGGCCTACATAACATGACATTAATGTTAGCTTGATGAAATGTGAGTGTTTCCTCTGTTTTCCCCCGGAGCTAAATCTCTTTGTGTCTGTCCTCCCCAGCACGGCCAGCAACTCTCCTCGCAGCACCCCCGGCAGCTCTCCCTCCCTGCGGCGCAGGGTCCTCGGAGGTGGCAGGGCCAGCGAGAACGAGGGAGGGGGTGAGAAGAGCAGTGGGGGAGGCGGCTCAGAGAGCCCCCTGCCTTCGATTCCTTCAATACCCTCGGCATCCTCCATCACATCTGCCTACCCCATTGCTTCTCGCCACTTCAGCCGCAATGCCAAGGTAACTATCCACTGCGCGGCTCAGACTACTGCTCACAAACACTCGTGGAGCTCTAAGTGTAAAAGAAACGGACTAATACAAGGAACCTTTGACTCTTTAATAGTGCTCCATAATTTTTTATCTTCAACCGAGTAGCGTTTATCCCTACAGACGCCTTTTGAGAGCTATTATTTAAGATCCTCTTCTTTTCTTTACAGAAGGTGCAGAGCTGGTACAATGTAAGTACACATTAACATATGTAGGTGAATTTTATTCCAATGTTTGTTTTCATTGTTAAACAAGTATAGAACAGTTTGTTTTATCCTTGCGTTTAATCAAGTATTCCAGTCTACCTACAGGCTGTTGACTTTTCCACAGTCCAGTTATGAAATTAAAGAACAGGTTCTCATTTGACTTTACTTTCTGTTCCACAGGTTCTCAGTCCTACATACAAACAGAGGAATGAGGATTTTCGTAAAATCTTCAAGAAACTTCCTGATACAGAGCGTCTTATAGTGGGTGAGTGAGACGTTACCAGTGTTGATGCGTGCTGAGCACATGCAGGCCCCGCTTGCGTCAACACACACCACTTAACATTGGGAGCAACCTCTTACTTTGAAATCAAGCACTTGTATTGTTTAAAGCTCTCCTGATACAGCCGTCTCTGTTTGCCTCCTCAGACTACTCCTGTGCTCTGCAGAAGGACATACTCCTTCAGGGCCGCCTTTATCTGTCAGAGAACTGGCTGTGTTTCTACAGTAACATCTTCCGCTGGGAAACCACTGTAAGTCATTGTCACACTGTGTACACACCGACACGCGCACATGCCTGTTGTAACCTGGTTAATGTCACATCTGCTGATAAGATCTGATAAGATCCTTTTAAATGTACTTGTTTGCAGATCAATTTAGATATGCTCAGGCTAATGTTGATAAGAACTGTGTACATAGAAAAGCACACAGCACTAAGTAAATCCTTCTCCTTGTAGATCACTATTCTGCTGAAAGATGTGACCTCCATGACCAAGGAAAAGACTGCCAAGCTCATCCCAAACGCCATCCAAATCAGCACTGACAATGAAAAAGTTTGTTTTTCATCAGAACTTCCACTATATATTTTTTTTCACCATCTAAACGTGTTGGCTGTTTATAGTTCAACTTACAGGGTGACTCTACCACTGACACTGCTTTCATCATCTTTGTACCCTCCTTCCTCTCCTTTCAACTGATTTTCAACTCTTCAGCATTTCTTCACTTCTTTTGGAGCAAGGGATCGCAGCTTCATGATGATTTTTCGTCTGTGGCAGAACGCACTGTTGGACAAGGTATGGCCTCTTTCTCACCAACGCTGGTGGTTTATGGCTAGTAGTTATGATCCTCGAATAGAAAGCAGTGTCATGAGGCTGGAGACAACAACAAACACAGGCTCAGACCTTTAAAATCACTATTATTTACTGGGTAAATACAGATGCTAATTTGAACACTGACTATGCAGAAACACAGCTGCTTAACATTATAATATGCTGGTAGTGGAATGAAGTCAGTTCATCACTTACAAAAGCTGTCAACAAAACTTCCCCACGTTGTTAATTGTGTTAACCACAACTACTTCTGAACTTAAGATGAAGTTGAGTTGAGCATAGTCAAAATCTGGCAAAACCTTGTTACTGAAAATCAGGAGATTAACAGTTTTAAGTACCAGTGGTTCTTTATTTTATTTATCATATCATAAATGCAATCCAGTGGCTGTGTCCTAACACGATGGATGTTCCTATTTATACTTCAATAAATATAGCAACCACATATGTGTCACCTCGTTCACTGTTGGCATCCTGATTACAGTCAGAATCGATTGGTATTTAACGTGCAATTAGACCCAGTCAATGCCGTTTCTTTGTGGTGCTATGGACACAGGTTCTGCTGTGTTCAGGGCAGTTCATAGTAGACCTATAATCAGTAGTGCTACGCATAAGCAAACCTGGCATCCAGAGCTACTGTCTAATTGATTATAGCAAAACGTGTGTTCTCTGTTTAATTGTGTTGTTTTCACAGTCTCTGTCCCCCAAAGAGCTCTGGCACATCGTCCACCAGTGTTACGGCACTGAACTGGGCCTCACTAGTGAAGATGACGACTACGTCTCTCCCACTGCAGAACACATGAACGGCCTACTGTGAGTGTAGATACGTCATGAGTGTGTGTTTAGCCTTTAGTTGCTGAATGTATTCAGGCAAGATGCATTTTGATTAAAAAACTCATGCTAATCTTTAGGTCAGAATGAATGTCTTGTTTAATTACTACATTAATTCCCACGGACTGACTTTCACTCTGTATTTGTATCTGTTACACTCATTCTCACTTCCTGTTCCTTTGTTCCTCAGGCCAGGAGATGATTCAGTGTCAGTCACAGATCTACTAGACCTGAGCTCGGTGTCGGTTCCCTCCGTAGGCAGCTCGCCCCCTCCCCTGGTGCCCTGTGCTCTAAGCAGCCCTTCCTCTTCTTCAAACCTTGTGGGCTCTTCTCCCCCTTCATCTGCCTCCTGTCTGCCTATAGAGGTGCCCTCCTCATCTGGATGCAGAATCTCCTCTGATGCTTTGGAAGCCAGCCCGCCAAGCTCACAAAGCTCCTTACCATCCACCACTCCCACCAACGCTTCTGCCTCTGCCCCAGTCTCTGCTGCTGCCTCCTTTGTGAGTGCTTAATACTCAAGTGTCAACTTTTCAATTTTCTGTCCTCAATGCAAACGGATGTGCTTTTTATTTCATGTGCTTTACTTGGGTTTAGTCCAGACTTGTTAAGATGGTGGTAACTATATGTAATCATATAGATAAAAGCATAGTCCTTACCTGTAAAACACCTTTTTCTGTTGTAGCTCTAACAGATTCAGTGTCAGTGTGGTAAACAGTAAATCATGATATGCAGCTGGGAGTATTGTGTGTATTAGTTTTCTTTATCCTGCATGAAATGAAGTTTGAACCTGACATTTACTAAATCCTGTCTGTCCCCATGTTTCCTGACACAAGCTCAGCCCAGCTGAGGTCTCTTTCCTCTCAAGTCATATGACAGTGGGGTGTTCTTTCCCTGCAGACCTCTTCCTAACTGTGTTTCCCTTTAACTGCATTAGAATCTGGAAGAGGGAGGGGACAGCCTGTCTGAGTCGGCCAATCAAATGCTGCCCCCACCAACCACCAGTCTGGGAAACCTTTCCTCATTGGACATGACCAATGACGAGGAGCTGCCCACAGACCCAAGCAACTCCTCCGACACACAAGAAGAGAGTGAGTGTTGTTTCTGTGGACCCAGAAGAGATGTGGAAGTTTGATTTGCATAAGGAATGCTTGAAATGTAAATAATAGGACAGGTTTTTTTGAGTTCATATGTGAACTTCTTTGAGGCTGCATCCCATCTATGTGATTGGCACAAAAAACATTTTCTTCCATAATTATTTGATAATTAACCCATCAAGACAATTTAACTCAATTAGTGACGCTAACTGTGATTGACTGCTTGCAGCTTTTTTCTCACTTCCTGGTCAACAAAGGTTTCAGGAAGTAACTCACGTTTAACCTTATACTGAAAGCGCAAGTGTCACATTTATGACTTGAGCAAACTCACAGTCATCTTAATGTTTATGTAACACTGCATGGTTAACATTTGGATCAGGGATAAATGTTTAACCATAACTGTTTATATTAATCAAATATTCTGTTCTTCTGACATTAAGGTGAAATAGAATCCTTTTGCATGGACCTGAGTGGACGGCTGCACATCAACACGGTCGTCCGCATGAGTGTGGACAAGGTGCACGACCTGCTCTTCTCGGCGGACACACATTTCATCCAGCATCTTTTCTCCCAGCGACACTTTACTGGTAGGTACAACAAACACTTAGACACACAAGATATAACTAATTATTAAAAAAACACTTTCTAATGCTGCCAATCAATTTTGTAACATTCCTGCATCCAGGAGTTGATTCAGCACCGTTTACAGAACACGCGTTAACTTACTGCATAACTCTGAGTGCGTGAAATCAAGTTTTTCCTGTTGCGACAGTGACAGTTAAGACCCAGGCTTTGTTGTTGCTCGACTGTTTACTGGACGACGAAGGCTTCTGTGGGTGGAAAGTTCTTTCTCTATTTGGCAATTTCATTCCATTGAACTCGGCTCTTGTATTTGTACTGGTCCTGTGTTATTTAACCCCGGGGAGAAGAGAAATGCAGCACTGTGTGAAACCATGTTTTTAAAGTAATGTAAGTGGATAAATACCAGCGTTGACCTCATCCCACCTGTCCGACACCTGCTGCATCTTACTGTTGTACCACTAATAAGGAAAAAGGGATAAGATGTTAATGCAGCCTTGAGCAGAGGCTCTCACAGGTTCTGCTTTTGTTTTCTGTTTTTGCATTGATGCGCAGGTATTTGGAGAAGCTTTTGATTTTGCTGTGTATAGTTCAGACAGGTTTGTGCACTTTAACTCCGAGACGAAGCCGTGAAGTGGATTTTGCCGGTGTCTCCCCCAGTCAGAGGCCCAGCACGCTAGAGAACATTGTGCAGCTCTAATTGGGGCATTTCTCTTTATGAACGAATGAGTCTCCATTGACCCCTTTTCTCTCTCTCTCCCCCCGCTCTCTACTCTCACACTTTCTGAACCTTTTCATCTCATTCACAAATTCACAACCTTGTCTGTCCTTTAACAACGTCATTTTATGGCTCTTATTCTATCAACTCACGCATTTCCTCCGTCTTTTGGTCTCTTGCAGACCTGTCGGTGGGTGAATGGCAGCAGGACAGCAACAGTGGAACTTCCAGCCGTGTGCTAAGTTACACCATCGCTCTCAACAATCCCCTCGGCCCAAAGACGGCCCCTGTGGTGGAGACGCAGGTCAGTTCCTCCGGACACACACTTAGTTTAAAGTTTGTCTGTATAGGTTTATTTTGACATCTCCTTTTGACATTTGACATAATCTTTCTACAGATTATTTCTCAACATCTGTGATGGAGCAGTTTAATAGTTATCGTACAAATAGTATACAGTTAGTGTTGTTTGCATAGTGATTTACAGTACAACAGAAAACGGCCCACTGGTCTGCTGACATTTGGCCTTTGTTACAGAGGAATACCATTAAGAATAAACCTTGACTCTTCCTTTGTCCAGACGTTGCATAAGAGCAGTGCCCGGGGAGAGTGCTTCGTGGTGGACTCGGAGGTCATTACCTCAGGCATTCCCTACCAGGACTACTTCTACACTGTCCACAGATACTGCCTCACCTCCATCAACAAGCACAAGAGCCGGCTCAGGTAGGTTTGTTGTAAGACTCTGCTAATCCATGCGTAAGTTTGACTCTGGAGTTTACAGTGACAAGCTGCAGTTTACTAATAGTGAAGGTGTAGCTACACAAGCTCATGTTTTCAGTTCAGTTCTGAAACATCTGCTTCTGCTTAAAGATATAGAAACTTGTCACGAGGGCTCTAGCTAGTTCACTTTTTCAATCACTCCCACTTTTATTTTTAATTTAATATTAATGATACAAATGGTTTTAAATGCTTTTTTAGTAAATGCATGTCCTGGTTTCAGCATCTCAAAAGAACAACGACAGTTTTATATTTTATATCGGTGTTCAAACTTCAGGGTCACACCATAGTCATAGTATATTTGAAAAAAAGGCCTTGAGCTGTTTCATGGGTTTTTGGGTCATTCACATCATTGAATAGGCTGTAATCACTAATTAGAGGCAGATCATCTTATATGTAATAGTCTCTCAGTTAAGATGTTTGATGAAATGAACTTGAATTAGTGAGGAGGGTTTATTGTTCATAACTAATTGCTAACTTGTTGCTTTGGCCAGAGTCTCCTCAGACATCTGCTACAGGAAGCAGCCGTGGAGCCTTGTGAAGGCGCTAATTGAAAAGAACACCTGGAGTGGAATCGAGGAGTACTACAGACACATGGGTGAGTCACGTGTCCGCCTCTTCAGCACTTCTCTAGACACGGCGTGTGAGAGCTGAACTGACCTAAAAGCCCATTTCCTTTTTAAGTTTGTAGCAAAAAATCAAACTGATAAATAAACTGCATGTGGCTTTTGTTTAGCCATGCTGTTCGCTCATCATTCGTGTCAGCCACTGTTTTCTCTAACAACAAGTGGTTCAAGAGGTTTGCTGTGGTATGTTCTAGGTAAAGCATGGGCCTATGCTTGGCCCATGCTTCACATCTTTATTTTTGTGTGTACTTGCTCTTTGCAGAGAGCGAGGTGTGCAAGCTGGAGACGTTGCTGCAGTCTGAGGTGTCTGTGGTAACCACCGGTGAAGCTGTGGGCCCAGATGCTGCCAAGACCCCTCCAGCCCTGCGGCGTCGCAAACGGACCTGCTCCCGACGGCAGGGGGAGAGAGACCGAGAGAGGGACGGAGGAGGCCTGGGCCCCGAACAGGGAGACCGAGGAGCTGGGGAGCAGAGGGACCGCAGAGAAACCAGTGAGCCACAATACAAACAATAAAGATACTTTGAGCCTTGTCCATGATATCTACATGTCATGTACACAAATCAAATGTTTACACAATACCGCCCCCTACTGGTGGTTTAGCCTTGAGGGTCTGTACAGGAATCAACAAGACGTCTAAACACTAAATACAAAATACTAACCATAAACCTTTAAACATGAACTCAACAGGGAACTTTAAATTCGATGATTAGATACAAGGATGTGGAAAGCAGTAATAGTTTGAGTTAATAAATCATTAAATAAAAATGATTTCTTTGTCCCATGTTCCTCTGAAACAGAATGTAGTTGTTTCTGTAGAAAATGTGCAGTTTCTCCTAAATGCGAAAATTGAATTGATTCAAACATTATTTGTTGATAGATGCTCACTACATGAAGCTGGGTGAGCGCTCACGTGGCGGAGCACACAGCGGCATATCAACCATCCTCCTCATCGTCAGCTTCATGTAAGTGAACTTCTGTTCAGGTTTGCGTGTGTTCTGCTGTGGCATCCTAGTAGACCTTACCTTCCTACACTGATGTGTGTATTAGCTCTCTGCTCCCTCTTTCAGACACTTTGCTTATCATCCGTCTTCTTACTGACAGCCTCTCTTTCTTGCCATTTCTCTTCTTGTCCCTTTTTTTCTGCGCTACTTCTTGTTCGTAGGATCTGTATCAGGTTCGTATCAGAGCCTTTGACTTTTCTACCACTGCCTGCGTAATGAGCTGTGATAGTTTGTTAGGAAACAATCCACCAGACAAAGCAGTTTAAGGTTCATGTAGACTGAATGTGAAGTGTGAATGTGTTGCTTCACATTTGTTGAATCTGCTTTGTTTGTATTCGGATGGATTTTTCCTGCATCAAAACGTTGTGTTGTGAGTGAAGCTGCTTCCGCTGCTGTTCTGTCTGATCGACTGAAGTCATCCTGCTGTTTTAACCCTTTCTTCTTTGTCTCCTCGTCAGTCTGGTGGTGCTGGTGGCTCTGAACATGCTGCTGTTCTACAAGCTGTACGCTCTGGAAAGAGCGGCTCATACACTGGAGACATGGCACTCCTACTCTGTTGCTGACAGGTAAACACGCCTCGGCTTTTTCCATACAACTGTTCTCTCTGTTCTCCACCCAGTGGAGCAGCTCTTAATGGGTGTTTGGTTTGTGGTGTTATTCCTGTGGGATCTGTGCTTGGTGATGTCACTTTTAGTCCTGAGCTTTACTGACAACTCTGTGGAGTGCTGTCTTTGATAATGTTATCCAGGTGTCTCTGTCTGAGCTATGTGATGTGGTTCAGTTCATAAAAACATCCCAGTGTTCTGGACACTAGGCCTACTAGACTACTTAAGGTGTTTTTGAGACTGTGGGGCCCAGTGTTTTGGCACTTATTAATTGTTGCTTGAGTACTGGGTCAGTTCCAACAGCTCTTAAACATGCTGTTGTTCGACCTCTTCTTTCAAGCCAGCTTTACTGTAGATATTTCACTGCCTTCTAACCTCAGACCTGTTTCTAACTTGACATTGTTGTCAAAAGTTCTGAAGATTGTTTTTAAACAACTCCAGTCTTTTCTGAAAGATAATGATATTGAGGATAAATTCCAATCTGGATTTAAGCCTCAACACAGCACTGCATTACTAAAAATTCATAATTATATTTTGTTGGCGAGAGCTGCTGGAGACTCAGTTCTGATGCTACTCTTAGACTTTACTGGTGCATTTGATACAGTGGACCACAAAATCCTCTTGTCTCGTGTGGAGCACTGTGTGGGCATCCAGGGTACTGTCCTCAGCTGGTTCACGTCATATCTTAGTAATAGGAGCATTGCTGTTACCATCAGTACCCCCAAGTCTCTGTGCTCGGTCCACTTATTTTTTCATCATATATGCTTCCATTGGGCTCTATTTTATACAGATATATCTACTCACAAAGACAATGGGAGGTACGTTACTTCAACCCCTATTTGACTCTGTGAAAGACTTAAGGGCATGTCTGGCACAAAATGTTTTTCACCTTAACGAAAGAAAAAGTACATTCACACACTAAGTACATTCTGTTTGGAGACCCTGCTACCATTGAGGCCTTTGTCCAGGGTCTTTTCTTTCTTTTAATGACTTTGAATTAAAATTCATGATGTTATTAGTTCTAGACTTGACTGTTGCGATGCCCTGTATACTGGAGTTAATCTGTCTTCTCTTGGTTGTCTTCAGATGGATCCATATGGTTGACCATATAGCCTCCGTTCTGGCCTCTCTTCACTGGCGTCCGGTTAATTTTAGAATTGAGTTTAATTTATTGACCTTTGTTTTTAAGGCTTTAAATGGACTTGCTCCACACTACCTCAGCGAGTTCTTACAGCTTCACATTCCAGCAAGATCACCCAGGTCCTCGAATCAGTTTCTCTTGGACGTTCCAAGGACAAAACGCAAACGTAGGGGTGATCGTGCCTTCTCAGCGTTAGCTTGTAGGCTATGGAACAGCTTGCCTCTTGGTGTCAGAGCAGCGCCAAACCTGCTAGCTTTTAAAACAGCTTTTCATACTCAGTGGAGTCTTCTATGCTTTCTATCTTCTAATTATCTGGTTTGATATGATCTGAAGTACTTTGGTCAACAAGATGTAAAAGTGCTATATAAATAAACTAAATAAAATAAATAAATGTTTTTGCTAGAGGGAGAACGTCCCTGTTCCTTAAACACTCATCCTCTGGATAGAGAGCATTTAAATCCCTTTTGTTGTTATTTTTTTCTGTAACAAAAGCCCTGTATGATGGTGATTTCAGTGTGAATCATTGTCATGTGTCTCTGCTTCCTTTCTTGATGGGGCTGGAAGTCATTCTAAGTTAAAAACATGGTTGGTACCATCTGTGTGATAGTCTTCACTCAGTCTGCATCAAATATGCCTCCCATCCAATTCCCACACATTGATAAGATCTTTGCACTGCTTAGTCTTGTAGTTGCGTCACCAGTGGTTTTCTGCCTGGTTACAGTTTGTGAAGGTTGAGTTCACGTGGTGTCCTTCAGCGTCTGACACTGAAGCATCCGTTTTCACTGAAGGTCCTCGTCCTGCGACAGATGTGCTTGTCTGTTTTATCACTTCAAGGCTGTGTCCTTATGGCTTCTGTTATTCCTCAGCTGCCAGTGCTGCGTGTGCAGTAGCATATTTATTCCTGTGCTCTCCTTCTTCCTGCAGTCCTTTGCCCCAGACGGCTGGAGAGTGGGCTCAGGTCCTGCAGCTCCAGAGGCAGTTTCACCAGGCCCAGCTCAGTAAGTGGCAGCAGATCCTGCAGTCCTCGGTCACACTGCTGGACCAGGTATGTGTGTGAGTGTGTGTTTGTGTGCGCTTTGGTTTATCGATTAATAAACACATGCATCACATCCTTATGTAACCCACTCATCTTGCCTTCCCCGTAAACTCCTCCTCACTCCCACATTTTACTATGTTTATCTCCCAGATGAAGCAGTCTCTAGAGAAGCTCCACCGAGGAATCGTTGTCCCAGAGGTGCAACAGGATGCTACTGACCCCCTCGCAGACTCCCTTACTGAGCCCTGAGCCCTGAGCCCTGCCTTGGACCCCACCTTGGTGAACTGGTAGAGTAGAATTAGGGGAAGGTCATCCTTTATCAGGACATGTACCTGTTCCCTCCCTCATTTCCAAATCAAACCCAGGTGCGGTAGTTGGAGGGAGACCACATTACCTGCACTTACCTTGGCCTGACTGGCTTGAAATGGTGACGGCCGCCTTCAGCCTCAAGCAGTTACAACTTCAGTGAACTCCTTCACACTGAAAGCTTTAGGACCACAGCAATAATCTACTAAGAGCTGCAGGACATCTGTATGGACCCAGGCCACTGGTGGGCCGGTCCGGACCATCCACACATCAAGAATCATGCAGAACTTCCAGAATGGTCAGAATCATTCGAAATCTCTGACCTCTTAGGAAAATCTACGACTATCACAGACTTTGCTCGTCTGGACTCAACATTTCGTGGCAGCTCTGGACAGAAAGCCCTGCCTAACGCCTGCTGAAACAAAAGCCTCGGAGGAGGAGAGTGCTGACAGGAGCAGGACCACTCTCGCGCCTTCCGTCAGGAACTGGGTTCTTTCACGTCTGAGTCGAGTCCCGTCAGGAGCTGCCGGGGAACGAGGAACATTTCAACACGAGACACTTTAGTTTTCACCCTAATTAGGCTGTCAGTCATCTGCCAACGGGCACGAGATGCATTTCAACACCACATACTTTAGTCTTGACCCTGAGTTTTAGACACACTCCCAACGGTCCTGTCTGTGTTTTATCGTTTTTCCAAATCAGTGTGTTGGGTTGTTTGAGGACAGCGAGCAGTTGCTCAAACCGTTCCAGTATTTATTATTACCAATGACTTGTGATTCCAAGTCCTGTCCTGCTAAGTCGTGCGGTGGCTGTGGTTTGCTCTGATCTGCTGTTGCTACAGGGGAACGATTACTGATCACAGCAATAATGGCCATAGTGATTCTAGTACTTTTTGAATGTTTGAAACAAAGTAGAATATAATAATAATAACGATGAAGACGATGTGTGTGAATGTGTAGAAGTTGTTTAAAATGAAAACAAGCAGCGTAGAGTGTAACCTGACGTGTGTGAGTGAGCGAGTGAGTCCTCATTGTTACTTTTTCATGACTTTGCTTTTGTTTTTCTCTTCCACGTTTGGTTCACAGTGAACAGTTCAGGATTTACCACAGGTTTGATCAGGTAAAAAGCTAAAACATCAGTCAGCTACTTGTTTGTCGTGTGAGTCGGACAGATGTTTCAAATCAAAAAAGGACCAAGCAGACCCGTGTGAAAAAAAGGGAACGTGTACTGCAGTATTTTTTGTTTGCATCGCTCATCTTGTGTTTTTATGGAATTCCTTTTTCACTTTCTGTCTGTTCTGATGTTTATTTTCATTCTGTCTTCTTGGTTCGTGGCCTCTGATGTGAAAACAGCTCATTCAATTCTACTCATCGCTCGACCTTCACTCTTCCTCTCTCTCCTCTTTGCTCTCATCACCTTCACCTCTTCACCGCTTTGCTCTCTCTCTCTCTCACTGAAAATGGTGTCTGCATAAGTGTGGGCCCTGCTGTGCATGGCCCTCTGTGGATAATGAGGGTGTAATATTTATTGAGGGAGGGGGGGCTGTAAGGAGCAGCGGGGATGAGAATGTACTGTAAAGATGATGTGATTGTACACCACGCCATGGAGAGAAATGAAAACGTATAAAACCTGCAACAAGTCCTCGTGTGTCTCTTAACAGCTTTTTGTCTTTATTTTGAAAATCACTCAGTGGGTTATAAGAAGTTTTCTATATAATCTAAAAGGAAAGCATTAATAATTGAACTTTATTGATCCCACATTGGGGAATTATCCTCTGTGTTTTAACCCATTTCCTGTGGGAGCAGTGGGCAGACACAGGGCGGTGCTCAGTGCGAAGTGTCTTGCTCAAGGACACACCCGGTGCCAGAAGCAGGGCTTTGATTCCTGTTTAGTCCCAAGTAAAAGTAGAAACGTTTTGCAGAACTAACCTAGAAGATCTTTTGCTCTGAATCAGTGCTTTAAGCAAAATAATTTTATTTAAAAAAAAAAAAGTCCCATTTCTCGCCCTGACAGTCGTTTCATGTGTTTGTCAGATGTTTTTGTCCCCACACTGGGGAATGTTTGGCTTTTGTTGGCTCAGAACTGAGATGATCAGTTCCCTGATCAAGTTTCTGATCTCTCTTCTCACAGCTTCAGCAAAAAGTGCAGGTCAGATAATAGAGAATCTAAACCTTGGTCAAATAATACACTGTTGTAATTTCACAGAGATCCTATATATCTGTGGCAGTTAAGCCGCTGAAGCCTCTGACGGAGGAGCACAGACCCACGATGAGTTGTGCTGACAGGTCAAGTCGCAGTGTTCTGATGGGCCTCAGTCCCAGTTCCCACCTGGTGGTTGGTGTGGTTCCAGTCCTACAAGCTGTGACGGATTCATGGAAGAGCTGTGGTTTCAAATGGTTCGGCTCATCTGCTCTGACTGTCACAGGACCACGATCCCACGTTACCAATAAGTTTCTGTTTTCTCTTCCTCATTTTAAATATCAACAACACAATCATCTGATCACATGATACAAAATTACACCCAGTCGGTGTATTTTAATTGTGTTGAATTATTTTTCACCAAGTAACACAGGTGAGACTCTGATTTACTCATAGGGCTTTTATTTATTTTTCTGGCAGCAGATCCACATGTACACATGAAGTCACAACTGCAGGTATATTTGAATCTGAGAAAAACAGGAGGACACGAGCAGAGCGGCGGTCCGTTCGTTAGTGCAGGTACGTTTGGGTCGAGTGGCTCCAAGCAGAGACGGCGCATACTTCTCTCCGGAGCAGACCAGCATGCAGTTAATCTGTTCATTCAACCCAGCTGTATGAAAGGCAGTAAACATGGAGAGTGGCAGTGATCAGCTGCCCTCTAGTGTTCACCAGCAGCCGCGGCTCCTGCTTCTGGATCAGCTCGGCGCTGGGCTTTGCTTCCTACTGGCTTCACTCTGCGAGGCACTGGACAGGTTTGGTCGTATTTTTACCGATGGCAGTGAGTTTCTAGCAACTTGCTAAGCCCTTAAGTTCCTACTAAGACATGTGCGTGGGATCAGTGGAAAAGCTTCCACAGTAGATAAGTGAACGTGACTTTCACTTCATGTCACACGTGCCGGTAAACCTTTTCTCTCTGGCTTTGGGTGGAACAGAAATTGGCTGGAAGTCACAAGTTGGTGTCAGATGCAGTAAATTCCATCACAGCACATAAAGAAAACCTAAATGTTTGGATAGTTCGGGTGTCCAGCTGTGCCAGAGGAACTGAAACTGGCCAGTGGAGAACGGCGTTCACAAAACAAATCTGCATTTTCATAACTGATAAGTGACGTGAGCTCACATGGGTTCACACAACTTTAAAAACACTTCAAATTTACCCGAAATGCACATAACACTTGTGGTGACTAAAACCCCTGAACGTTTGAGGTTTTCATGAAACCTCCAGTGAGGGACTGACGTGTGCGATCATCTCCTACTGACAGCGGTGAGTCACTGGTCCCACCTCACCTTCTCACCTCCGCTCCACTAAACTCTGAGCCGATCATTCAGATGTGTGAAGCAAACAGACCGAAGCTGTGGAGGTTCTGTCGGTTTGACCGCAAATGTTCTGATAAAAACAAAAACCGACGTTTAGCCACATCTTGTGCTGACGTTAGTGGTCAAATGTAGTCGAATCCTTTGCATTAAGCTTGTTTACCCACAGCTTCATCAAACCACACAGGAAACACTGACACTAACAAATGCCGGCACACGTTGGAAGCCCAACATGTTGAAAGGTCAGTCAGTCATCGGTTGCTTTGTAAAAGTCGTAAGCATGCAAACATGGGGTAAAAGGCCTTTAACATACTGTATCTACAGACGGTTACGATTATCTGAGCATACTTATACTCTATGTACATGACAGCCTCCGCGTGTCCCTGAACCACCACCCGCCGCTGAGGCCTCGTCCTCCTTCCACAGAGACCCACTCAAAGCTTTGTGTGAACATCTTCCCTCTGTGGTTCAGTTGGTTCCGTCGTGTGGAGAAATGGGAGGTGAGTGACGATGGGAGCAGAGGACGTCGAGGGTGGATGTTGTGGAGGTTCCTCAGTAACGCCGTCTTGAACTCTTCCTTGACCTCCTGGAGGAAAAGAGTAATGGTTTGTGACGCACCCTTTAACATGGAGCCTCCAGATCACAGATGACAGAAGAAGGAGACAACAACGGGCCTGATGTGTGAGATGAACGAGTGAATGTGAAGCGTAGCCGAGCACAGACCTACCAGAGCTACTCAGCCACTTGAACACCTGCACAATTGTCTTTACTTTCCGAGGCTATAGCTAAATACTCCGCCCTGAGGAAGAGAGAGTGGCAGAAAGAAGAAAGAGAGTCAAGATTAAGACAGAAAAAGGAAGCTTTGCTATTTTGAAATGAGCAGATTGAAGCAGCTTGAGGCTCAGCTTTCCAAACGCAGCAGGAGGGAGAAACAGGGTGAAAGCGGAAGGTGGGAAATCAGGACATTTGGACGGATCAGCGGGATCTGGCGCCGACGGCGGAGACGCTGCTCAGGAGGGAGGTGCTACTCACGCGCTCTCCCTCAGGGCCTCCTCCCCCGCCGCTGAGATCTTCCTGTAGCAGTAAATCATCTCAACCACCAGCCACAACTGCAGCCCGATGATGGAGACGTACATCATCACCTCCGAGAAGATGGACGCCATCCCCCTGGTGTCTGAGACACGGAGGGACAGCAGATGAAGCGAAACCCATCAAGGCTGCAAAGGCTGCACATCATTGGGATATAAGTCATGTGCTGGTGCCATTACTCATACAGTTAACCTACAGACGCTCACAGGTGAATGTGTGTGAGCGGCTCGAGAATTGGGCCCTGAGGAACAACGATCAGCATCAAGCTACTGTGATGAAGTGTGACGTAAAGCCTCCGCTCTGCTTACGTCGCGCCACCACGTTCATGCTGAAGGTCTTGTTGGTCTCCGTGTTGTACTCGTAGTTGCGGTACTTCAGCGTGCGGCTGAAGATGCACCTGTAGGTGCCCGTGTCGTTGAAGGTCACGTTGAGGATGTAGATGGAGCCGTCCTGCAGGTCCTTGGTGTGTTTGCTGCCGCGCCAGTCCAGGCGGCCCTCGAACCGCGGGTCGATGATCAGCTTCTCCTCGTTTTCATAGCTGTACAGCTGGAAGAGAGTGTGAATGAACGCGGTTGGATCGAGCGGTTGTGTGTGGATGCGCTCACGCTCAGCGATCGAGCGGCATCAGCGCGACCTGCTCACTTCCTGCTCACTTTAGCGGCTGTACATTCTAAATGGCAGCTAATGGAGCTCCTCCCGCGGCACCGCAGCTAATGCGCGCGCTGTAATAGCCTCTGTGCTGTTCCTGGTGGGGACTCCTAATGTGGACAAAGCGCCGTCGTCCAGCCGACTCCAAGGGAGAAGTGTCATAAAAGATTCAACACCGCTCTCGCTGGTGATGAACACACTGCAGGCTTTGACTGCATAGACGTGATGCATGTGTTCACATTCTGAAAACACCGTAGTTACATACACTACCGGTCAAAGGTTTGGGGTCACCCAGACAATTTTGTGTTTTCCATTAATAGGTCACACTTTTGTTTACCAGCATGAGTTGTAAAATGAATGGAAAATATAGTCTCATTGAAAAGGTTAAAAATAACGATTTGTATTTGAAATCATTTTTTTTAATCCTCAAGCTTTGCTCTCGTCAAAGAAGCCTCCATTTGCAGCAATCACAGCATTGCAGACCTTTGGCATCTGGATGTTAAATTGTTGAGGCAATCTGATAATCTGGGCCTTTTGACGCAATGAGCAGACACATTGTACCATTACTACACTGCAGTGACAGTTGCTGGAAATGGCCCTCTACACACAGTAAATATTGCAGCAAAATCAGACATTTGCAGCTAGAACAGTCATTTACCACATTAGTGATGTAAACAGTGTATTTCTCTGACCCCAAACCTTTGCACGGTAGTGTACACAATGAAAATAATATCCTGCTCCGTCGAGGGCCATTTTGCCTCCTTGCATTTGAACCCACACATTTCCGTGTTGGCGTTCGTAGCTGAACGAACGCCCGCCTCGTCTCCAGATCAACTACTCACCGGCTGGAACTCTGTGTCGTCCGACGCCTTGAAGTGCCATTCGACCTTGGCCTCGGCCTCCACCTCGCCCCTCATCTTGCAGGAGATGCAGCCCAGCTTGAAGCCCTGATTGGCCACGGCCTCGGTGTCCGAGTCCACCTCCACGCAGGCTCCGCGGCAGAGCGACGCTGGGGAGGACGAGCGCCGTTAGCAGCCGGCCGGCGCCATGCGTTACTGCTCGCTGTCTAGTAGCGGGTCGGGTTCAGAGGGAGGAGCCATCCTTCTCTCATGTGAGAAGGTGGACTCACGGCGGCTCTGGGTTCCACGCTCTCATACTTGCAGGCAAACTGTCTGTACCTCTTTCCCAGCTAACGCTGTCACATGCTTGCTCCCAAGGCTTCTGCATGCGTGTTTTTTTGTTGGCATAGCTGTTTTATTTCCTCTCATCAGATCAGCTGATTCGTTGACTTTGTCTTTTGGCAGCTTTAGTGCTAATTTAATGACGTTAGTGATGTGTGAGGGGAAATAAAGAGGTCACAGCCATAGTAACCATTGCATTCTATCAACTGGCCTCTGAGCTACAGTCATATATAGAAGTGAGTCTATATATGCCATGGTCATCATACTTTTCATCGGGCCGGGAGTTACACACCTGTAACTCCAAATGTTTCTTTCTCACACTGCACCTTGCAGTTTCCACTGAGGACTCAGCTTCGCTCTCAACCAACCTAACTTTGACCTCTGGGGAAGCTTTCCATTCAAACCAGGAGATGAGGGAGAGGACAGGAGACACAACGCTGGTCAGATTAAGTCTAATCATCATCATCATTAGCAGTTTCCTTAGCATCCATGTGGCCTAATGCACAGGAAGCTCGGCTACCGCTGCAACGAAGTCACAGCTTTCAACGCGTCACACAGAGAAACGCCGCCACGCTGCAGAGAAATATGGGAGGCAGGGATGAATGAAGAGGAGGGGGAGAGAAGGTTACACAGGGTTCAGTAGGAACAGAAGCATAGGGGACGGCAAGCAGGAGGAGGACGCCTAATGCTGCTGATGCACTGCAGGGAGAGAAGATCAGAAGGGAAGTTAGGAACAAAGACAGGAAGCAGGAGAACAGTTCTCACAGTATTTGACAGATAAAAGCATGCGGCAGCGAAGAACAGAACCGCCCAGCTGGACCGATCACGCCTGAACCCGGGCCCAGGCTGCCGTTTGAACACACCACCGACATGTACAGTAGCAACGCAACCGTTCTTGAAGATCAGGGTGGCGGATTTTCAGGTTCTGGACCGACAACAACACAGGCCTGAGGCAGCGGCATCTGCAGCTCCTCCGCTTCTGCGGTGAAGCCGCAAGTGAGCAGAACATTAGAACGAGCTTTGTCTCACAGTGGTCTTTTCTTTATGGGCTCTAATTGCCTCTCTGGCCTGAACACCAGCTAATCCCTGGCTGCCAATAGAGGTCGATGAAAGTCATTCATCACATCGCGTCCCTGTAATTATCACAGAATCACCTCATAGACGCCGTGACTCAGGCCTGGGAGCTTTTACAGACACGGAGCACGACAGGAGGGGATGTGACACACAACACACAGCAGACACAGCAGACATCAAAGCCAGGCCGCAGCTGCAGGGAGGCGGTGACACAGCGGGAGGCCGGGATGTGCAGGATGCGGCTGATGCAGCAGCTTCAGGAGGCAGCGAAGGGACAGCGAGACAGAGCGAGGCGGACGTGCGAGGAGCGCAGCCGGCACACGGCTGCAGCAGCAGGACGCACGCAGGGCCGGAGCAAAGCCGTTGCATAAGGCCTGGACTGAAGTTCAGGATTATGCAACGGATATTCCAGAATGGCAGATTAAGAGTTTTTTCCCTGACGGGCGCCGGCCGGTTAATCCCTCATATCAGTGTCTGTACACCCCTGAGGCCTACAAGCACAAATAGTGATTTATAGCTTTAGTTGCACAAAAGACCATCACGCTCCGGGGTTAGCTTAGCGAGTCGCCGGGCGCTGAAGAAAAGACTAAAAGGATCAAGGTTATTCGCTGAGTTGGCCTTAAAGAGAGAGAGACATGACAATTGGATGAGCAACAGTAGAGAGAGAGAGAGGACGACATCTGCTTCTACGGCTGCTCACCACACACACACACACACACGCACGCACGCACGCACGCACGCACGCACGCACGCACGCACGCACGCACGCACGCACGCACGCACGCACGCACACACACACACACACACACACACACACAGCCAGGCGCCCATGATCAGGTCAGAGTCCGTCCAGACCACCATTATTAATGGTAGTGTTTTGGGCTCTTGCTTTAGTTGATGCACTGATCTTCAGTCTTCAAACACAGCACTGATCAGCTCTTATCAGCTCAGAAGTCGACTGAGCGTGTTTGTGCTCCCAGCTGACGCTATCTGATGGCGGTCGGCTCTCTTTGGGGGCTGTTTGGCCTCTGTCGGCTCCGGGGGGGTCTCTCCCTGCGTGGGCCTGAGCTGAATGCACCACGCCTCGGTGGGTGCGGACGTGCGGCGGTGCAGCACTGAGGCTGCTAAAGCGTCAGTGCTGCACTTATGTGATGGAGATAATTAATTGATGCCGTCTTCCTATTGGTCGGTCTGTCTCCAGGATGGCGGCTCCCTCTGCTTCTGTCTTTGCACACGTCCGTCTCACCAACGTGAGCAGGACATCTCACTGTTGTTGAAATGAAAGAAGCCTCAGACAGAAACTGATTTAAGCTGTTTGTCAGGATCACGTCTGCAGATCTCAGAGCTGCTACGTGGAGCCATCACTCTTCACAGACTTGTACATAAACGCGTGTTTACAAAGAATGAGGATGTAGAAGCTTTGTACAGGTCAGCGCTGCAGAGCTGCCGCAGCGCTTAGCTTGAGTGGCTGTAATACGTTTATATTCTAGGGCCATAATGTTATTTCCAGTCTGTGCAGGAGCGATGGAACGGACGGTCACTGACTGAACGCTTTCATCTTCTCCACTCGTCAGCATTTTGAACATCTGGAGCATCTCAGGTTGAATGTAGTTTTTTTTTACTTTTGCAGAAAAGCAGAAATACTAAGTAATTTACTGAATTTCATCTTTTGCTTTTTAGCACAAACGCTCATTTAGAGGATGAGCACATGTTGCTTCTCTTATCAGTCCCTGATTTTCAGGGATTTCCATCTAATTTCCTGTCTGGTCTCATCTCGTCTCCCTGTCCAGCTCCAGATGTGCTCCCTCGTGTCCGTCCTTAACTGACCCTCCGTCCCTGTCTGTCCACGCTGTTGTGTAACCTTCCTGCTTTCTGCCAAGCTTCGCTCCTGCTTCTCGGCTGTGCGTCCACTGCTGTTTGTTCAGAGGAGAATCAACCCTGACACGGCTGCTGCGTTTTTGACATATTGTTGTGCATCACAGCTGCAGGACAAAGAGCAGTCAGAGGTAAACGCTCAGTAAATCTCTCATTTGATGCAGCGTTTCCTTTTAAAGCTCAAATGTAAATCCCTGCGCTTTAAGTAAGATTATCTGTGACGAACAAACCAGCCTAAAAAAATGATTTTGTTATGTAATTAAAGGATGGATTCTCACAAATCAACTGTATTTCTGTGGAATTGTTGTGCACTTGTAGTTGAGGGGGAGGAACCACTGAACCTGTGGTTCATACAAAACATGCACAACTTCCATCATTAGTAACAGATTCTCCTAGAAGACTTAAAACTTGTGAGCTCGCAGAGAGAGAGTGTGTGTGTGTGCGTGTGTGTGTGTGTGTGTGTGTGTGTGTGTGTGTGTGTGTGTGTGCGTGTGCGTGTGCGTGTGTCTGTGCATGTGACACATCCCAGCTAGTGAGTTACCCAACACTGTGACGAAGCCACACACAGCGACTCACACACGCAGACGTCAGACAGCACGGTGACACGGGGGGGTGGGGGTGAGTGGGTGTGTGTGTGTGTGTGTGAGTGGGGGGGGGTATGGTGGGTCTGGATGCATGCCGAGGCGGCGCCATCACCATCCACGGCAACACAACCACCGGCCACTCACCTTGAAGCACCAGCAGGGCCAGCGGCAGCAGCAGCAGCGGCGGTGGGGACCTCCTGGCAGGAGACAGAAGAGTGCTGGCACCTCTCGGTGCCATCACAACGCACAACAGACACAGACACACAACAGACACAGACACAGACACACACAGACACAGACACACACTCCTGAACAGACAGAGGCCAGCCAGGCGTCCTAGCTGGGACGGAGCAGTCCTTCCTGATGCTGTGGGACTGGGGTGTGGTCCCGTCCAGGAGGTCTCCTCTTCCTCCTCTTCCTCCTCTTCCTCCTCTTCCTCCCCTCCTCTTCGTCTTTCTGTTTCTTCCTGCTGCTCTTAGCTTCGTAATCACCTACAAAGCGACGGCAGCCTCGCGGACGCCGCTCTGCCTCGTTCCGTCACCTCCCACTCTGTGAGAACTGGAGACTCTGTCCCGCGCTTCAGTGTGTGACTTTCCAGAGGGAGGAAACACTCTGAGCCTCAGGTTTCAGCCTCCTGTTGCTCCAAAAGGGCCTTTGTTCAACTATTTATACTCGCCGTGTGCCCGGCCCTCCACAATGGGGAACGATCCTGATTGTCCCCTCAATGAATGGCAGATAATGACCTGCTCTAATCTGAAGCTGCGGACGCAGATGGAGCCTGATCGCACAAATCTTTGAAATGTCAGAATGTCGCATGCATGAATGTTTTCATTCTACATTTAGCTCCACTCTGACCTTTCCTGCAGACATGACCTGAGCTCCAACACTGGCTCTAAGCTTGACTCGAATGTGTCTCTGACTCCTTGGCTGTGACAGCAGTTCTCATTTCCCTGTACTGCTCCCACTGCCCGCTGCCTTTCACACTGACTGCACATTCGCATCTCTGGGTAAACTCTGCTCTTTGTTTAGCTGCTGTTTGCACGTGGCGCTCCCACGCGTGACGGGACCAGCGCAGGTGGTCACCATGAACCCAGACAAGGCACCCTGCGCCAATTTAAACCTGTGCGCGCCTCGTGTGCGCCTAAAACTGGGGTAACAAGTAGGAAACTTCACCCAACTAATGTTCCAATCTGCAAATTCGCTGGTGAAACGTCAGCGCACCCTCCTCCGTTCGTCCCCGTCCACGCACCACGGCCGAGCGCTGCGTCTGTGCGTCCGTTTACCTTCCACCTCGATCCAAAACAAACCCTGCGCCGTTTCTCGCTCGTGTCCTGCGTCTCGTCCCGTTGACCGGTCCTGCGGTCAGACGCACCAGCCCCTCTGCCCGCGGAGATTTTAGGAGCACGACACAAAAACAACAAGAATAATTTTAAAAAATCTCTTCATTTATCGCCTTCAAGAAAATCGGCGCTGTGTAAAAATTGCCCTTTGTGAGATGCGGAGCGTGTCCAGATCCGACACGAACACACAGACGCGCACACAAATCAGGCAGCTCCACATATTACGTGGCGCGTCCGTGGAAGGATGCCGCGCTAATCAGCGTCTGGGGTGGGTACAGGCTGGGGAGGAGGTGCGGAGGGTGTGATGCATTGCAGCAGAGGGATGGTGAAGGAGGAGGAGGAGGAGGGAGAGGTACGGAGCCGTTGTTATGGCAACAGTGATTTCATGTGATGTTTGCAACCCTTCCAGAACCCCCCACGTGCTGGCAAAGGGAACCTGAGGCCTTAAAAACAAAATATCATCTAATGAGAATGACAAAATGGTAAAACACAGCACACAGTAAAGCAACATAAGGGATGAAATGCAAGATGTGAGCGTCAAGCCATAAAGAGAAGGTTTGTTTTCCAGTGAGATCTGGAGCTGGACAGAATCAGCTTCTGTTCTTCTGATTTGACAAGCATCCTGTAGTAAACTGGAGGATTCACTTATTAATACAATGCATGGTTTAATTGTGATTCATCTGGCGAGTGCTTGTAGGCTTCTTGACTGTTTGTCCTCAGATGAGGCTCAACCATAACACTAGCAACCGGTTGCGTTGCACTGTGCAGAGATGCCTCACATCAGCCCAGCGAGTCAGTTTGGCCAGTGTTAGTGCACAGATCACTGTCCTCCTCTGAGTGTGTGAACCGACATGGAAACACATGAAGAATGAACCAATGAGTAAACGCTTCACAAGAATCAACAAATCTTCACACATTCAGATTTAAAGGCTTTGACTGTTGCTGTTTCACTGACCTCTTTTTTATGGAAAAAAAGACAAATGTTTAATAATATTTCAACCTTTATTCAGGTATTGCAACAAAAACAGTAATTTAGTTATTTCACAGGTGGTCTAAGTCCAACATCAGTGCCTTGTCCCCCAGGAAACACTGCCCTGATCCACAAGAGCAGGGAAAATGGGATGACAACTTGGACTCTTCACCCTAGAGGTCCCCAGCACCAGCTGACAGGACTTCTAGACTAGATACCTGCAGCGACTTGAGATACACACAGATATAGTACTGTCAAATTATTTTTTTATTTATTATTTTTTTAATTAATTATTTATTAGCACTTGATATATCATACAACTTACTAAAAGCAATTAAAAATATATTAGGTCAATATGTATTTAGAACCAAAGCTATGTTTGTAAACCAGAGTTCCCAGGTACGTTATGCAATGATTAATCTGTAAATAGTAAAATGTTCTAAAATTGGTTATTAAATTCTGAGATACTGATTTATTCCATGCATGTGTAATTGTCCATAGTTGTCTGCTAAACTCTATATTAAATGCGTTCTGTACTAATCACACATTCAAACATACTGGCTCCAGTCCTGGATCATCAACCATACATGACAGTAGGTTTGGCAACTGTTCCGGCGTCTTGAGGTAAGATTTATCTAAATTTAAATTTCAAATTAATCAAAGTATTAAAGACATGCAATATCTTGACAGCAACAGTTGCTGTCACACCATGCCGTTCCCACATTGGCACTTAATTAAAGAAAAATGCGGCAAAATATAAGCTGCAGCTGAATGTCCCAATATGGAGAAATTATTTTGACACAGCAGCAGAACGAGAAAGGAAAAAAACATGTAAAATGAGTTTATATTAGTTTATCGAGCTATGCTCCCAAACAGGCTGTAGTCGTGTTATGAATATTCTGTTGTATTAATTCTGGCTGCATATTGGCAACCATTGCTATTAATGTTAGCAGCCGCTAATCAAGTTGTGTATTATATAAATCAATAAAGTGAATGAAATGTGAAATTGCCATTGAGACAAACCTTGTGACAGTCAAAGTGTAACCACTTCAACAGCCTCACATTCAACTTCAGAGTCAGATTTTGGATCAAACATATGGTTGAACTCCACTATGAGAACAAGTTAGCCAGTTTCGCTGTTACAATGGATTCAGTGACCGTGACTTTTGATCCCCGCCGGATCACGGCTATGCGCTTCCTCAAAGGGGTGTGGCCTTCAACTTTGCTTGCGACACAGCCTTAAAACAGAGCGTTGTGTATGAGAGCTTAAAACGCACGTTTCAGACGGGCCGTGTGGGCGCTCGATAGAGCTTTTTGGCATGAAAAGTTACAGACGCCTTACTGAGACATCAAGGTTAAATTCTTTAGGATTATTCAACATGAAAAAGAGCATGTGCATGGACCTTTAATAGGAGCATTCATAATTTCAGGTGTTTTCCTCTGTGCTGGTTTTTCACTGGTTTGTTGCTGTTTCAGTTAATTCCTAAAACAAAACGTCTGTATACGTAATGTATTTGTGTCTTAATTCATCATATGTCACAAATGACAAACGATGATTTAATGAGGAACTGGATTAAGTGGAAACAATAAGCCAGAACATGATAAATAACAATGACAACACAGACGCCTTCATACGGGTCGAGAGTCTAGATTGGTTCTGTCATAGGTCAGAGGTTCAGGCTTTGCACAGCACCCGAGCCGTCAGAATCCCCAGCAGGAAGGTGATGGGCACCAGGAGGAGGCCGACGTACAGGAGCCACGGCTCCGGGGACACCACCACCACCCCTGAAATGGAAGCAGCCGTTAGCTCGGCTCCCAGCAGGAACCCACTCCCACTGGGAGGGAGGCGGACTCACCGGAGAGCATGGACGAGCACGTGGTGACGTTTTCCCCACCTCCACCCGGACCTGAGGCAAAAAGGGTGCGTTCCAGTATTATTATAAGGAGACGTCCAGCAGTTAATTAGGAGTCACCGTTCCAAAGTGGGGCTGATGTAACCAACACTTCGTCAACACAGACACACGACTACGTTGTTTAGAGCAACAGCTAATGCAGCTAACAGATAAAATGAAGCCCTTTTACTTCTAACATGAATAACAGCTGGACCATGTTTAACACAGCAGAGCGTCTTCAGGGAATTATTACCAGGCGGCTGATAGTGGAGGACACTCTTAGCCACCACCTCTTGGTTCACATGCAGCCAACACTCATATTTTCCAGCGCCTCTCAGAGAAACGCGCTCAGACAGCGTGACATTGGCCGAGCCGGCGCCGGGACCTCGAGCGGAGGCGACTGTGGGCAGCCTGCATCCGTTGTGAAGGACGGACAGGACGCATCCAGGTTTGTGTGAGACGTTCACTTCACACAGGAGGAGAGAGTGGTTGTGTTTGCTCAGGTTGAAGGTTAAGTTGTCTGAAAGGAGAGGCAGATTCAGTAACCTGGTGGGCATTTAACAGGCAAAACAAAATGTGTGTGAACTGATCAAATGAGGATGTAGAGCGACTGCAGATCAGTGGGTGAGTCATAAAGAAAAACATTTTGAACTGAAACTCAAAACACTCAGACAGCTTGCTTTTGTTTCCTTCTTTCTAGGTGATGGTGAAATCCAGATGGGATGTTTTTGAGTTACTAAGAAGTTCTACAGCGGCTGAGATGATGTAAATCAGTGCAAGCTGTTATTGCCATTGTTTCTTTACCGTACACTGTCAGCAGAGTTTCGTTTCCTTTCTTCCTGAAACTTCTCATTTTTTCTGGGTGGATGGAAAGTTTACACTGGTATTTGCCGGCGTCCGCCCACTGAACGTGTTTTAACAGTATGGACATGTTTGCAGACTGGGAGTTGTTGTCCAGGCGCTCGACGCGTCCCTTATAGCCCTCAGAAACCGGCCACAGTTTGGGACAGTCACGATGCGACAAGTGCTCCCAGTACAGAACTGGTGGGTGGCCCATTCTGACATGGGGAGAGGAGCGGAGCTGACAGGGCAGGACCACGTCGCGGCCCAGAGCGGCGCTGGCCGCGGGGGGCTGGTGGACGGTGAACAGGCAGTCGGTGCCTGACGGGAAAGAGAAAACGCACACGTGTCATTTCCAGCGTCCTGTCGGGTGGAACTCTCACACGCAACGACTTAAATACATCTTCATTTGTCTCGTTGCTGGTCAGTAAAACAAAAGGCAACAGCCCAACATTTGTTGTTGGTGCCAAAAAATAAAAAGATAAAGATGCACAGGTTGGATGCTGAGGTACAAACAGCAAGAAGACTCAGATAATACCCAGTAATGAATGAGCTGACGTGTGTTAAGGTCATTAATGTCAGCTGATGGTTGCACTCTGTACAATGAGGCACTGATGAGTTTGGGTTTTCGACCTCAGATACACATCAAAGCACATTTCCCACAAACAGCCTTTAACAGCCTACAAACAATTTAAATCAAACAAAACAAATTATTTCATGGATAAATGGAGCTTCGGAATTTCTGAAAATGTGACACTTCTTGTGATGTGTAGCAGTTGAGGTTTGTTGGTCTAGTAAACCACCGGAGCTGCTGCACACATTTAGAGCGTCTGACCACAGGAAACACGAGGCACACGTCTGTTCTAAAGACTACATTTCAAAATTAACCTAGCTTAGTTAATAAAATAGCTATAAAATCAAGACTTTCAACATTACTAACAGTGAATGACAGAAGAAAACACCAGGCGTTGCTTTAAATCATAAATGGCTACACAAATTCACCTGAGATCCTGAGGTGGAGGAAGATCCACAGCATCCACCCCCGTCTGATCTGAAATGCGCTCTGGACCTCACACAAAATCATCCTCACTCTGGTCCTGAGTCCTTTAACAAAGTGTGCGTCTTCTGCAGGAGCTGAAAGATGAAGCATGTGAGGCCACAGTGTTGTAGATCACGTCCCCCATCAGGGAGGAGTTAATTAAGTTTCCATCGCCAGTATTTGAGTTTTTTATGATTCACATTTAATATGCACCAGGACACTGTATCACAGGCTCTATCAGGATGATCAGGTTTGTTCAATAATAATAGATTTAAAATCTATTGTTATCTATTATTATCCATTATTATCTATATTATTATCTATATTATAATTTATCTATTAATTTAAAAAAAATGTAAATGTTCACTAACTTGCTTCTGGTGGATCTCAACTAAAACACCAGCTCACCCTCGGCCTTTTCGGCTTCTTCTGAGCTTCCTCATGAGGACACAGACTTATCGCTGATCAACAGTGTTTTGTGTTCGTCTTGGGCCTCCTGCACAATAAGACATCCAGATCTGATGACGTTATAGAGGAGTGATGTGCCTGAAGCTTGTGTAAGTGGAACATAAACGGAAACCACAGGTGTGCGCCCCTCTGTAGACTTTGCAGAGGTGCAAAGACCCTGTTCTGCAGCAGTATTTCACCTACGTGACCACGTCCTGTGCCTGTTTTCATGCAAAATGTATGAATATCCTGTTACATAAGTCATTTTGGCTTAATGTGTGACTGATTTCCCTGTGTATATTTTGTTTACTCTTACTGTTTTGTATGTAATATTAAATGATTTAATCCATTTATTTGAGTGGCTTCTGTATTTTGGTTTCAGGCACTTTCAAAGGGAAGTTGTTTATATACAGACACAGAGAGCAGCCCCTTTCTTGTTAATCTGACAATGACAGAGGAATAATGATGATTGTGTCTAAGAGTAATTTTAGTGCTGTCACTGATCCCCTAAACAGTTTCATTTCGATCAGAAGCAATTTTCTACCAGTTGTCAAGACTTTTTACTAGAAAACAAGTAGTTTAGTTTCTTAACTCTAATTTAAATTCTGGGTTTGATCAATTTCCCGCTGTGTGTTTAACGCTAAAAATTTCAGCAGCTAAACTGTATCTGATGGCGACATCTGCTGGAAAATGATTGTCAGGGAAGCCCTAATTTGGGATTAAGACGTGCTTGTATTTTTATTGTCAATTGACAATATATATAAATATATATACTTAGGTAGTGGTAATTTACGAGGTAATTTCACAATATACCTGTAGTAAAACCTTTGTTTTAACCAATCGAAATAAAAACAAAAACATTTTACGGCCTTTAAAATGATTTAAGGAAACTACATTACCCATAAAGCCATTCGGCAACGTATGACGTCGTACGTATGACAGTGCCCAAAATTCAACATGGAGGATTGCGTAGTGGTAGAGAAGAGCCCGGTATGAATTTTAGCGATTGTTTCCTGCTTTGTTTTGAGTTATTACGATGTTTGTTGTGGCTTTTGTGCGGATGTATGTGGTGACATCTGTCTGTCCAGTGCTGCTTGTCGCATTCTTTTATTGAGTGTTAGCTCTGTGACTGTGACGAGACGTAAACCTGCCAATTCATTCCTGACCGAGTGCAGTTGCTATGTCATGCAAGTTAGGTAGCTGCTAGCATTAGCATGGTCCTGTTAAAACGTCAGAAACGTAAAAGAGCGGATTCCTAAAACGATACGTTTAATAATGAATAATGTAATTCGTTAGCAACTCAATAATTTTCAATTGTGCTTCGCAAACTGCTTAAATTACCGTTCTGTGATGTAACAAACAGCTATTGTTAGCTAGTTGCTATCAAGCTAGCTTAACTGTAGCTAACAGTTAGTTTTAGCTGTTAGATGCAGGGTAAAATCTGAGCAAATAATTGGTGTTGTAATATTACATCTATGTTTCTCCATATCAAATTTTTAAATTCAGTTATTTTGATAACTGTAACATTACCATAAAATAACTAGTGGTTGATGCAATCTATTACACTGGATTGATTATGTTAAATACATCAGTTGACCATGTTCTATGTTATTTTGTGTTTTCGTTTATAGGAAGAAATGCCGGCAATCCTGACTTCCAGACCGCAGACAGGTCTGTCCTTTCTGGCACCAGAACCAGAGGACCTTGAGGACCTTTACAGCCGATATAAGGTCTGACCTTTGCTAATTCATTTAAACATTTTTTAACCCTATATGTCTTAATATATGTATAAAGTTGAAGAGAAGATCCATATACCATAACAATTCAACCTATTAATTTTAAACGTCTTTGTATTTCTGTCCGTGTGTAAAGAGTAAAATATATTGCTCAAATAAAATTAATTACTTTACTTGTATATGCATATTTGAAGAGGTTTTTATAATTTTCCATTTCTATTAATCTATAGTAGTTGCTCACACTTGTTTTCCTTGTCTGCATGTAGAAGCTGCAGCAGGAGCTTGAATTCCTGGAGGTGCAGGAGGAATACATTAAAGATGAACAGAAGAACCTGAAGAAAGAGTTTCTGCATGCCCAGGAGGAGGTGAAGAGGATACAGAGTATCCCTCTTGTGATTGGCCAGTTTCTGGAAGCTGTTGACCAAAACACAGCTATTGTTGGATCCACAACAGGTACCCTTAATATCATTGCATAAATGTAAAAAATAAAAAAAAAACTGAAAATATATAGGCTTAAAATAATAATTGTTTGTACAGTTCTACAGAGCACCACTTAGAGAGTTGCAACATACCTTAGAGTTCATCAAACCATTAAACCCTTTCAAGTGCTACAATTTCAAGGTGTCTGTAGAACTGCACAAAAATAAACAAATACAGGAAGCAGAGAATGAAAAATGAATGACAGCAAGCGATGCATAAATGCTGTAAATTTAAATGCTTTTCTGTGTTCAGGCTTTTAGAGTCCTTTGAGAAAACTGGGGTGGCGTGTACTTTATGCTGTCAGATGTCAATTATTCAGTGTGTAATGCACGTTTAAATTTATAATGTGTATAAACTGCCGACTCCTATTAAACATTGTTTTCTTTTTAGGGTCCAACTACTATGTCCGCATCTTGAGCACGATTGACAGAGAGCTGCTGAAGCCTAATGCCTCAGTGGCTTTGCACAAGCACAGCAACGCTCTGGTAGATGTGCTCCCCCCTGAAGCTGACAGCAGCATCATGATGCTGACATCAGGTAAAACATCCAGAACTTTGGCCATGTCGAGTCACTCTGTTTTCTTCGTCCTGCTTTTGTCACAGATTGTATTTTGAATGTCACTACATGACAGTAAAACTAGTTAATTTTATTTTGTGCAGTTTACTGTGTTTTGGTAACACTTTGACCTTTCCCCACCAGACCAAAAGCCTGATGTGATGTATGCTGATATTGGTGGTATGGACATCCAGAAACAAGAAGTCAGGGAAGCAGTGGAGCTGCCACTCACACACTTTGAGCTCTACAAACAGGTACACAAACACAAATGTTGGCAAAATGTTTAATACATTCAATTTTACAAATTAATAGACCTGCCCAATCTACAATTACGTTTGTTTACTTTTTCAGATTGGTATTGACCCACCCAGGGGTGTCCTTATGTATGGGCCTCCAGGCTGTGGGAAGACCATGCTGGCTAAAGCTGTGGCACACCACACTACAGGTAAGCTCTCCTCATTACAGATGTGTTTGCGTGAGCTAAAGGGTGAATGAACTATACAAGTCCAGGACCATTTACACTAGTTGATGACCTTTAGAAGTCACTGAAAATAAATGTATATTTAAAAAATAATATACATATTTCTGTATTCTGTCTCCAGCGGCGTTTATCCGTGTAGTGGGCTCCGAGTTTGTTCAAAAGTATTTGGGGGAAGGCCCTCGTATGGTTCGTGATGTCTTCCGGTTGGCCAAGGAAAACGCACCAGCCATCATTTTCATTGATGAGATTGATGCCATAGCCACTAAGCGTTTTGATGCACAGACAGGAGGTATGACATGTGTGGTGTGTTTGTAGAACTTTGCATACAATTCAAACTTTGATCTTGGGTCAAGATTTTTTTCCATTCCTCTGCAGCTGACAGGGAGGTACAGAGAATCTTACTTGAGTTGCTTAATCAAATGGATGGATTTGACCAGAATGTCAATGTCAAGGTGAGTCCTACTGTGTCGAGAAGCTCTTGGTTTTAAATAAAATTGAAATAATTACAACTGAAATTTATTCGGCTCAAAAAGCATCCTTAGGCCTGAACGTGCCAGTCTGCAATACCTTCCGTGGACATGAAAAAAATGATTATTTGCGTAATTAAAAAAACATTTTCTATAAGGAGTTTGTTTACATTTTGAAACGGATACTAAACATCTTACAACCAGTTGCAGCCTGCCTAATTGAGATATAATGAATCAAAGCCATTTCTCTAGAAAGAATGGATGCATTTTGTCCAAACCTTCAATGTGGAACCAAGTGAATGTCATACCACAGTATGTTTACAAATGACTCATGTGCAGTTTACCTTAGTCCATACTTGAACCTCCCTTAGGTGATCATGGCGACTAACAGAGCAGACACACTGGACCCAGCCCTGCTGCGTCCTGGTCGTCTGGACAGAAAAATTGAGTTCCCACTTCCTGACCGCAGGCAGAAACGACTTATTTTTTCCACAATCACGAGTAAGATGAACCTCTCTGAGGAGGTGGACCTGGAGGACTGTATCCTTTTAGTTTGATAACTGAATACTGGCCATGTGTATTTGTACAAAACATGGACTGGACTCTTACTGCTGATAAATGTATACAGAAATATACTATGATCTCTTAATCACAATGAAGACTAATTACAGTACATATTCATCTTGGCTACCTAATCTATTTAAAATTTAAAATGTGCTATTGTTTTTAAATACCTCTTCATTCATAGTCTGAGCACAGCTGCAATGTTTCACTTGCATTTTGGTATGACTGTTTTTAAGTTGTCCTTAATGGATGCACAGATGTGGCCAGGCCAGACAAGATCTCCGGGGCTGATATAAACTCCATCTGCCAGGAGGTAAGTTAAAGCTTCATCCATCTGTTTCATCCATAGTTAGTTTCTTTATGCTGTAATGGAATCAACTGCAAACTGAATTTACTTCACCACATTCAAAGAAAGGACAGAGCCATGTGCATCACTGTGTTACATCAGGTTTCCTTTGAGCTGCACGTAGACGAATGAGGCTTGACATTGACGGTTAAAATGTCTGACTTTCTGGGAAAAGAGGTTTCCTTAAAGGCAGCATCTCCCTCAAATCTCTTTGAGGGAGGGATTTCTGAATTGCTTGTGCTCACAGATTTTTAATTCCTTTGTTCTGCTATTTTCTTCTGTCAGGCTGGCATGTTGGCAGTGCGTGAGAACAGGTACATCGTCCTCGCCAAAGACTTTGAAAAAGCATACAAGACCGTCATCAAAAAGGATGAGCAGGAGCACGAGTTCTACAAGTAGAGAGAAAATGCATCTGGGAAAAAATGTCCAAACACACAAGTGTGTTATTGATTTGTGGTGACTGTTGACAGTGTCTAAATTTACCAACAGCAGCTCATAGCCTGATGTCAGATTAGTCCTGTGTATCCGGTCTACAAGACGCATAACACCATATAATTGAAGTGCTTTTGTACATGCACTCTTCTGGATCCTGACAATAGCTAGGATAGACCGTTTGTACGTATTACTCACAGAAGATTAAAAACAATTAAAGAGGTTTTCCATGAAAGATGATATTGGTCATTTTCTGTCTTTGCTTTTAAGAACAGATGATTCAGATGAATCGCTGGCTCAATGTGGTCATTAGATATGGTGATTTATCCGTTTTGTTGATCAATCAACAGATAAGACTGCTGAAAAAGTAATTTTCTCAAATGTGATCGTTTGCCTTTTTTTGGCAACAAAATTACACCCAATTTTAATTTAAAAAAGCAATCAATAATAAATGTTAGCCTGGTCTTTAGAAGCCATTCTTGGGATTTATTTTCACAGTTGTTAAATTACTCCGCCTTTAAGTCTTATTTTGCCCGACCTTATCCACATTTAATTTCGCTGTTCAGTAATTCTGCCAGTGAGATGTTTTGTTGAGAGATGCTTGTAAAGCAGAGACTCTGCTACTCAAGTTTGAAGCAGTGAAATGGAAAATGTTGCCTTTTAATCATATGATTGATTTAGACGAAACCAACAAGAGAAGAAAATCAACTATTAAAGAACATATTAGTATTTTTATAATTTTGGAGAAATGCACCGTTTCGTAGTTAAACTCCCAAAGGACCCGGGTGCCGAGTGTCCTAATACCTAAATGCTGTGTTCTGTGCTGCAGAGAGGCACCCTGTCTTTCTGGTTGCAGTCTAAGGTTGCAGCTTTTCATTCAGGCCACAAGTGGGAGAAAAGTCACTCACTATGACATTTTAGCTGCAGAACCAGTAAAACGTGCCCATACAGCTACAGCTCACAGCCCCTTTTGTTCAGTACCACTGTTCATTTACACAGACTGGAAAAACCTATTTCAGTAGAAACACTTTACACTTTCTCTCGTTTCAGTTTATGTGCTGTTTTTGCTTATGTAATTACATCCACTGAAGTTCAGAAGCCTTTTGAATATAACATGATGTAGAAATAGCAGTGGAAAGCAGTTTACCCACAGGCGTGTGACTTGTTTTCTGGTCTGAAGGCTGTAGGTGACCTGGACACAGCAGTGAGGCCGGAGCTGCAGGTCTGGCAGACAACAGCACGCACATTTGATCTGGTTTGTGGCTTTGTCCAAAATACTGTCCAGGAAAGAATCTGTACCACAAGCCTGGCAACAGGGCGTCCAAGCACGATTAATGTGCTGGAGTCTGAAAAGAACACTGGCACAGACAGGGTGGATTTAGTCAGAATTATTTTGCTTTTGATCATAATTGTATGTTATACATGAACTTATAGCGCATATAATAAAAGCAGTTCTTTGTGGAGGCTCTCCCTAAAGCTGAAATGTAGCTTGAGTTTTGGTTTAACCTTTATTTTCTTGTTCAACAGCATTTGGTAGTTCAAGGCAGTCACTTCAGACTGATCAAGTTAAGATTGGCTTGAAATCTACAAACAGATTCATTTAGAGTGTAATTAACTGAAAAGTCCAGATTTGAGTTGTATCTGTGCCACTTTTTAACTTAAACATTTAATACGCACCTAAATTACTGAGTCTTAATAATGACGTTATCTAAACGATGAACACATAAACCACTCCTGGTCAATAGTTATACTGTAGTTAAATAGTGCCAGCATACTTTTCCTAATAGCATAATGCTAATGATTCCAGTGGCTGTAAAACTATTATGTCACACAAACGCTCACGTTATCAGCGGCAGCGGCGAAGGGGCGGAGAGAAGCGCTGGCGACAGCGACGCGCTCATTCGCTGAGGAGGCGAGTTCTGGCGCATCACGGCGTCCGCTCCGCATCAACTTCCAAACATATCGGGAGGACGGAGGAGCTCGCGCCAGCGTCGACGACCGAGCGGCCAGGAACGACTCCCGTCCGGTAAGACCCGGGCCCTGCGCCGCAGAAAGGCGCGCCGCGACTGGCCGCTAGCTGCGGCTAACCAGCTAACTAACGCCCGCTGGACCCGCAGCGGCTAGCTAGGCTCGGCTCGGCTCGGTTCGGCTCGGTTCGCCTCCCTCGACACCACTGGAGAGAATTGGTTAGTGGCCGCTGTAGTTCGAAGTGGGAGCAGCGTCCTGAGCGGCGAGTGAAGGTTGAGTGTGACTGGTTCCCTCTCGCTTTGAGTAACTAGTTCATGTCGGTAAAGTGGCGTTAGTTAACGGTAACGTTAGCGACCCAACTGAGACCCGCAGCGGAACAAACAAAACGCAGCAAATGTGCTGGAGATAAAATGTTTAATCCGCGATTTGCGCACATAGTGGCGGAAGCAACTAAAGACGCGTCATGGTTGTTTATTTTAGCAAAGTACTGAAGAAGCTAGCTCCAAAGACGCGGCTCGTTTATCCCACGGCAGCTCGTGACCGGAGCCGCCAGCACTTTTAACTTCGTTCACTTCAGCAAAGTTCGCTGGCAGCCGCCACCGGTCACGGCCACGCGACGGCGTCACGTTCACTCGGCTGCGACGTCATCGACATCCGGCGCTTGAAGCCGTGTTTAACTATTACTGTACAGACGGAGGGCGCGAGCTGCTGTGTGTTCGGACGTTGTCAGCGTGTAGTGTAAACGCACAGGTTGCGACAGCTGAACGCATTCTCACAGAAGTGCTTCGAGTTTCAGGCCAATCTGGTTTCGCTGCCTCTGACGCTGGACCCGCACTCAGCAAAACAAAGGGCTGAGCATGGCGGCCCCTCCGCTGCAGGTCCGACAGGGCCGCGGAGAGGCGTCCATGTCGGGGGGAAGCTGCCCACTGTGCACGCGCTCCCACTTCCAACCTGGACGTGCTTTAGATTCTCCACACTGGAGCAGACTACGTGTAACAACGTTTCAAGCTACAAGTCTTTTTTAAATACATATTTAATACTCACATCAACCCATAATTAAGGCGATAATGCAATCGGTGTCTATTTCTAGCTATTCTAGTTCGTTAGGTGTCTAGTTATTGTTGGTGTTCAGGTCGGCGTTTAAAAGCACTGGCATCACAGATATTGTGACCCTTTTTCTTCAACAATTTACGCAAAATAGTGATGAAATCTTATAACATACGACTTAACTGTCTTAAACTAACACACTCATTTGAATCACTAATTTTAATGCTGTCCTCACCCCTGCTTGTGTTTACTGTCCTTCCTGCACTTCCAGCTTCTGGCTGTCTGAACAGGTAATCTGCAGGACAGTGAAAACCAAACAGTCTGTGTCCCAAGGACTACGGTATCTGCCTACATTCTGTTTCATATAGCTAAATAAAAGATAAATGTTTATATGCAGTTTATTTCTTAAGTTAATAAGGGTAGGTTTAAATCAGCTGCCGGCTCTATGTTGAAACACTGGATATTCCCCCAGAGCAACATTTGTCCTTCAGTCTTCAGTTTCTTCCTGCATTATTTATATTGAATAGGCTGAATGTTGCACATCTTTGGTGTCAATCTCTTTATTGTTGTGCAACACTTCAGTGTTCTGTTCCAGTTCTGTTTTGGTTTTTGTCCCCATGGTTGCCATTGCCAAGTTTGCATCTCACTGCTGGGTGCTGTGATTGTCCCTCGAGTACCACAGGTGAATGCAATGCAATACTATGGAAACATAACACGTAACCAAAGGCAGAAATATGAGGAGACCGAAAAGGAACACACATTTATCATTTCTCGGCAATCGGTCTAGCAGTTTTGACCTCGAGGCCACTTCTTTAGAGATGTGTATGATCTGTGCCTACGATGAGCGATTGGTGCTTTGCCATAACAAAACCACTGCCACATGTTGTTAAAACCCTTTTCTAAGGGCATGTTTGCACTTTATTTCTTTGCCCCGTAATGCTCAGTTGTTGAGATAAAGGCTTTTGTATACAGTAACCGAGTGGTGTTTTTCCCTTCAGCTCATTGTGTTTTTTATTTCAAAGCCGATTGTTTTGTGTAGTGGATGTTTTCCCAATGTCTTACATGTTTAGCTGGAGTCTGTTCAGCATGATCTCATTATTTTTTGCAGTATTAAACTCTTAAGTCCTAAACCACTTAAAATGCTCTAATTGTTAATTAGATTAAACTCCCAGGTCCACACCCTTTTTTAGATGGGTTCTTCAGTCACCTCAAAAACTAGATGTACGTGAAACCATAAATGAAGGGAGTTTATCAGTACAAGCACCAGAAAATGTCTGCTATCCTAAGGAGAAAAAACGTGTCTGACAGTACAGATGTGCTGCCTTTTGACTCCATTGCTGGAGCCAACGCCATGAAGTTGTGGATTGTTGAATAGAAACTTGAGGAGTTAGCTGCCAGTTTTAAAGCCAATTGGCTCACACTTAAAAGTTTAATGATTTTTCCAAACTGTTTCCTGTGCAGTTTGAAAATATGCAACAGTGACAGTGGAGCAGATGAGTGCTGGTTCTTGTCATGTCCCATATTAAAGCAGTTTGCTGCAGAGCATTTGCCATTTGTATGATTCCCTGTGGGATTTCCCTACATGCTAATGTGGTTAAAAAAATGATGGCCACACCTGTGTTGAGCTGCAGCAAACAGCAGTGTTCTATGTAAGTCTGCTTCCATGCTGTTCAGTTTTTGAATTTGTGGTGTAAGATGGATTGAATTGAAAATTTTTTCCAGTTGTGCAGGGCAGCACATGGTCTGATCTTGCATAGTAATTTTTAGTACCGAATGTTCAGTTTGAGTAACTTATGACACAGTAGTGGCTGCAAAGCTGAACAGTGTGTGGTGGAAAATGCACTGAGGCAAGGTTAATTCTCCTGTGATGTTTTTGTTCCAGGCTTTGTGTGACTCTATTCTGAGGCCTGTGGGCGGCAAAAATAATCCTTAAGGCGCATTTTGTCATCTGAAGATTCATTTCATTTGCTAATAACTTTAGTTTTGTTTTATATTGTTTATTTAAAACTAGTGTTTTAGCAGCTTTTCCCGTAAAGCTGACCCCACATGTATTTGTTTCAGTTTTGCCAGCACACGTTTGTCACAGTGGAAAAACAGAAAACGTATTGTTAAACTTTTTTGGACATACTTGTGTTCTTCACTTGCTGAGTTTATCAGATTTGCCATAGAGATCACTTTCCTTGATGTTGGCACAAATAGAACTTATGACACTCGAGCAGATGTTAAGCTCCATCCTCTAATGCGGTGGCTCTGCAGTGTTTGGAGGTTAAGACCTTTACCAGACAGGACCGGCATTCACACAGCTGGAGGGGAGGGGGGGGGGCTATATCTCCCTTGCAGTGGATCTGATCTGTGTCTTAAAACATGTTCTTCAACTCGATTACAAAGATAACACCGATGGGCTTAGCTTCAAACCACACTGCTCTGCTGAGGTTGTTTGCCAACGTCCTGTAAAAGTAGAACAGAGCAGAACTTACTGGCCAAGAATGTCTGGAATTTGACTTGGGTTGCTAACTGCTAACACTTGTGCTCAAACGTTGCTTGTCTCAGGTTTGTTGCTCCTATCTTTGTTGTGACTGCTGTCGTGCTTTCTTGTCAATCCCAGCCAAGTGTGTTATTGTAGTTGTTGCACAGATGTTTGCCTTTACTCAGGAAATCAGGCATGCAGTTAGATATGCTTGGGTAGGTGGAGGCGCACGCACAGATACGCAAGAACAGTTTGTTTTGAACGGGCTCAGCTTTATCTCTCTCTCATATATTCCTAATATTAATGCTTTTGTTTGTAAGCGCTTACACGCCCTGGCTGAGGCACTTGATGCTCCAGGGAACTATTAAGGTAGTTTATTAGTGATTGGTCCCTTTCTTTCACAAACATTCTTCTTAATGGGATAACAAGCCCTTTCCAGTTGTACAATAACTCTAGTGTGTCTGGAGTTTCTGGTTCGGCTCAGTTAAAACTGTAAAATAACCTGCAGAAGAAAATCTAAAATAAGAAACAAATGTTTGCGTTTTTTATTTGTTCTCTGATGCTGCAGATCAGTGGAAGAGCATTGAAGTTGGAGCAGTCAGAGCTCAGTTGGAACATCGTCTTGGTTAGTCCTGTGTGTCTCTGTTTGGCTCTAGCTATCAGTGGGCTTTGCATCAGTCTGTCCCCTATCTTACCCTCCTCCTGCCTTTATCTGCTCTTCATGGTAACTGCCCCTGATTGCTTTCCTGACTCCTCCTGCATTCATTCAATAAGCGCATTCAGAGGGGCGCACCATAAACACGGTGCTTATTATAAATGAGGACAAAAATCAGTTCGCTAGGTTGTTGTATGGCATCTGGGTTGATGGTGCTTATGTCCACTCAAGGTAAAGAATAGATAACAAGTTTGGGGCTGGAAGAAGCTGAAGAGACTGTTGTAATGTTAGGCCACAACTGTTAATTAAATTCTATTGCCAGGAAGCCAGAGACGCTCTAAAGTACAACCTGTAATCAGTCTTTTGGCTGCTGCTTGTGCTTCTGTCTTTGGTTTTCTCCTCAGTCATATCTTGGGACACGTACTCTGCTGAAGGAGCTACCTGATGCTTGTAAGTGTACAGGTCCCAGCAAAACATGTCCCTGCAGCAATTAAGCAGGTGATGTACCTGTAATTACTCTGCTATGGAGAAAATGCTCCTAGCTACAGATAAATGTGACTCTTTGCTTCAGCTGTTTATTTAATCACTTGTGGTTTTCCTTATCCGCATTCTATCGTTCAGCAGTTTGAACTTTGATATGAATTTACTGAGCATGAAGGACAGGATTAGCCTTTATGGCAGGATTTGTATTTAACAAACACAAATGTACTCACAATGTATTGTTATTAAAGTAGGAGGGGATAAGCTCATGTCTTGCTCTCCTTTACTGTAGCCCTGTCCTCACAGAAGATAAACAGAACTGGAGGTGGATTACAATGCTGCCTGAGGCATTGTTCCTACTGACAAATAAAACTAACATGAAATGTAAGAGGACTCGTACAGATGATACTGGTTCATGTGTAATTAGCCTGACATGGCACTCGCATGGTTCAGAACTTATGGTTCAGTCTGAGAATAACACCAGAGAAGTCTTTTCTTTCACACAACAGATTGCATTGCTCTGTGTCTCTGCCAGTCGTGTAGAAATCAGTGGATTAGGATTAGTGGTCTGACGCTGGCTGCTTTTAATGAGCACTAATTGATTTGCAACTAAGAATGTTCTGGACACTGAGGCCGAGTGAAGCACAGCAGAGGTAGTGGTTGCGCAATGCGAGCAAACAGCGCTATGGCAACGAGGCCTTTGACCCGGTATAAAGTCTAATTCACATGGCCGTGGGCAGCGGGCTTTTCTTCAGGGACACGTCTTCACTGGAACCCGGGCTGGGTCCGATTAGTCAGTCCAACTGTGCTGTTGAGTCTCCATCTAAACAAACACCGTGCTTTTGTTGTGCCTGTGTTGCACACAATAAATCGTTGTTTATCAGGGAGAACCACTGAGCTGTAAGCAGGAAACCGCTGATGTCAACGTTTTTGAATCGGAGGCTGTCAATCAACTAACTGTCCCTCCTCTTCTGTGTTTTGTTTTCAGAGCTTGTCTGGATTGATCGGTCCAGTTCCCGTCTGTCCAGTGGCTGTCGGTCCATTGAGCCCCAGGAGCTGTGCATTGCATCATTAAGGGACAATAGCTGTGGGAATCGGAACTCTTTAACCTCCTCCCCCATTTCTTTTCCTCTCCACTGAAGCACCCTCCCCCTATTAAATACACTAGCGCAGCCCTCGGACCATCTCACTCCCTCTCTGCTCATGATCCACTCCCCCCTGTCTACCCAGCCAGTCAGTGGGTGAGCTGCTGGAAGCTGTATAATCCTCTGTAAAGTATAGGGCCGTACGCCTGCATATGCTCCCTTTTGCCATGTTGCTGAGGCCTCCCTCAGGATAGAGCATGAGGGAGAGCAGAAGGCAGCATAAAGCTCACAAAGGGAGAAGCGAACGCAGGCGAGGGGAGTGAAAGACTCTGAAGCTCATTCTCCAGGTTAATAATGGCAAAGGGCCATGGGTGGAATTCAGTGGGGGAAACTACATCATGTGCTATTTTCACCCCACACCAGCCTCTACTTTGACCAGCAGCCAACTTTGGAGATTGCCACATACTGACCTGATGTACTGAAAGACACACAACCAGATGAGACTTTTTACCTCTGTGTAGAGTATTTTTCTATTTTGTTTCTACTTGGTTCTCCTTCGATCAGAGCCTACCAGAAGTGCCTTTTTGATTTACTTTTACACTTCATCTTTACACACGCTAATTAGTGAGCTTCCATACACTAACTGCCGCACAAGGAGGGAAGGTAAAGCCACAAATCAGTCACTGTCAAATGCACCGTTGACAATCATCCCCTATTTTGAAGAGTTCCTCCCTGGGTCGCCCTTAAATCAGCAAGCGTCAAGTTACTAAACCTGCTTGACTTCCTGCACTGCCTCTCGAACGTGTGTTTTGACAACGCAGAGCTGCCACCATGGTCAGCCTCCAGTCCAAATGGCGCTACATTTTCATGTTCCTGGGCATCCAGCTGGTCGTCATGGCCCTGCTGTCTCGAGAGGGCTACCAGAGGAGAGTCACCTACTTCATTCGCATCTTCCGCAAGTCCGATGCCACTGGTTCGGCCACCCGGAACCACACTGCAGCCAGTGTCCCAGCAAGTGACGTATACGCCAACCTCTCCGGCCTTTTCAAAGGTCACAGTCACAAGGATGACATGCCCTACTGCCCGGCGACGTCCCCGCTCATAGGTAAATGCTTCGTTAGGCTGATGTTCAAACACATATTTCTGTTAAGCTGTAAGAAGTTTCCCGTAAAGACGGCTCGAGGGCCTTGAAGATGCCAACAGATATGTGATGCACATTCCTCTAGACGTGCTCATATGTTCAAGCTCTTTCACTGCTTCCTTGAATGTTTCCATTAAGACGTCACATGTTCTCACTGACTTCAGCAGCCAACTGCCTTAACAAGAATTTATCAGCAGTGACTGTAATAGAACAAAGCTACTAGACCCTGCTGAACAGCATCAGATATGATGCTTCACTATACCTGTTGCTGGAAAGAGTCCATTTTTAATATACAATGCAAATAGTCTTGATAATAGTAGAAATGCAAACATTTACCCTATCAGCACCGCCTACTTTCTACGTATTAGCACGGGTCGTGTTTGTTTAGTAGAACTAGAAATACAAGGATTTGTGTGGAATCCAAAGGACCCACCTCATGGTTTTTTAACAGGTTTGAGTTGAATAACTGGTTTTGTTTTCCTGTAACAGTCTAAACTGGTTATTTTGCAACGTCACAGTTAAATTCTTTAGGTCCCTTTTTATTATATAAAAATCCAGGTCCATTTGGGATTGTACTGGATCTGTACCTGCTGTACATTAGATGCTCCCCAACATATAGATTATTGATTAAAGTGCCAGAACTGATTCTTCTTCTTCCATTCTTTTACTAACAAATCCTCTGCCTTTTTTTAATTAATATTTTATTTAGAACTCCAGTTAAGCAGCGGAAGAAAACACCCATTTAAATAGATGCCACATGCAAATTGCTGACTCGTGGACTCCAGCCACTTTATTTGCCTCCACTAATACAAACCTTCTATGTCATGTGTTGTTTTTTTAAACAGGAGGGCCAATACACGTCAGTTTTCCATCAGGGCTCACGTTGGCAGAGGTTCAGAAGAAAAACCCACTGGTGCTACGAGGAGGACGCTATAGGCCGCCTCACTGCGAGGCGAGGCATCGGACCGCCATCGTCATTCCTCACAGAAACAGGGAGCACCACCTCAAGTTCCTGCTCTACTACCTGCACCCTTTTCTTCAAAGACAGCAACTCAATTATGGGATTTATGTCATTCACCAGGTGAGACTCACTCAACTATCAACCAGCCCTGTTTAAAAACATTTAGAACTGCCAACATAATTGGCTTCACAACTACAGTGTCAGTTATGAACCGTTGACGGTTGGGTGAGGAGTGCCCTCTACTGGAGCATCTGTGCACGTTAGAGAAAGCTTAGGTTCAATCCCTTCAGCTGCTTGTAACAGGTCATTAATGTTCACACTGGCCTTTATCATTGTCCTCTTCAGCTAGATGTACTGTTGTCCTGCTTGTTGTCAAATACTTTGGCTTTTGTTGGTGGATACGTCCAAAATAATTAATCCTACTTAATGTATCTTAATTCTCTGTATTCCTTTTGACATTCAACAACAGGCACTTTTTAACCCAACTTTACTGGCTTTTGCTCTGCAGGCAGGAAACTACACTTTTAACAGAGCCAAGCTGATGAACGTTGGTTTTCGGGAGGCCATGAGGGAGGAGGACTGGGACTGTCTGTTTTTCCACGATGTGGACCTCATTCCAGAGGACGATCGAAACACGTACATATGTGACTCCAACCCCAAGCATGCAGCCATCGCTATGGACAAGTTTGGCTACAAGTAAAATCTTCTTCTCTGTCAACTGAGAATTGAGACACACACCAATATAGATTTATTTTTTTCATATTTGTAACTGTCTGTGCTGCTGGGTCTCTAGGCTTCCATACAAAATGTACTTTGGAGGAGTGTCCGCTCTGACGCCGCTACACTACCTCAAAATGAACGGCTTCCCCAACAACTACTGGGGCTGGGGCGGCGAGGACGACGACATCGGAGTCAGGTCAGGAAGGTTCAGGGTTCAAACGCACCTCAGTTTCCTGCGTGAACACACATTAATTTAACTTACTGGTAAAAGTGCTTCTCATAGTTTTAGGGTTTGATACATAGTGCATATAAATTATCAGGCTGCTTAGGTATTGATTAAAATGAAATTAATTTAACAAGTTAATTCATTGAAAAGCAGCCGCTGTGACTTTGGCTGTGCTGCCTAAAGCTGTTAAAGTCTAGAACAGACTTTAGTGAAACATGAGCCATAATAAGCTCAGTTTGAGTTGTGGTTTTACTTTATTTTCTCTCCAACCACCTTTTGAGCCATAATTGACACCTCCCAGTACTGACTGATTTTGTCTTCCCGTGTCCTCAGAGTGTCTCTGGCAGGGATGTACATCACCCGTCCTTCGTTGAAGGTCGGCCGTTACAAGATGATTAAACACACGCTGGACAAAGGCAATGGAGTGAACCCAAAAAGGTACAGTGAAGATTTGTGCCCTTCGTCTGTGCTTTAAAGCTGCTTCTATATATGATTTTTACTATTTTTTTAATGGAAAAGCTACAGTGTTAAGAGATGTCTCTATACTCTCTAAGATTCAACATGCTGGCCAAAACACGTCAGACCTGGAAGCTGGACGGAATGAACACAGCTGAATATGAGGTCATCTCACGGCAGTACCTTCCCCTCTACACCAACATCACCGTCAACATTGGCACTGAGGCTGGTTTGCATCCGACTCGTCCAGAACCACGTCCTCCAGCCAAGAATTTAGCAGGCCCACATGCAGCTGAAGCCCCTTTGGACTCGGCCAAGCAGGAAGACGTGCGCTCAGACGAATAGCCTCTGATTACAATCCTCCCACCAACTGCTGCGGAATGATGGGTCTCCTCCAGCTCTGTGTGGTGATTAAAACACCTGGATCCTTAGAACTAAAACTCAAGATGTGAATTTTTCAAACCTTGGGTAACTTCTCTTTGGTACCTACAATCCTATTACTATAGTGATTATTCTTCCAAGGGAGCCACTGCGAGAGAAAGGATAACCGTTGGACTCTGTGAGTTTATATATCTACAGCGCTCTGGTCGCTGGATCAACCTCGTGATGCCTTAGAATCCTGTCTGGTTTTGTCTGTTAGAATATTGGTTTGCACGGGATCTGCCGTTTCCAGCAGCCACACTGCGCTGCAAGAGTCAGACTCAGTTTTATGTCTCAAAAGCCAATGAATACAGTTAAAGAGACGATGTGTCTCCAGCTGAGTGTGCAAAGCTGCTACAGTGTGAAGTAAATGAAGGACCTTTTAACACTGTTGTTATTATTAGTACTGCTCTTGACATATTAGTGCACATATCCTGTCTGTGGGCCTTTTTAGAAAGTGTTACTACACAGAGGGTTCCTGCTTCAGTTGGGCCTGTGTCAAACGCTAGGTTAACGGTTTCTGTTTAGAGCTGATGATGATATGAAGTGGAAATACTAATGGGAATCAGAACGGTGAACTTTGGTTGTATTCAGGCCAAGGCACAGTTCCTGTGTAGGGTTTATTTTTAGGAGCATTAATTTCTGCCTTTTGGATTATTTTCTTTGTTTGCAGCATCACTGCGTGTGTGTGCGTGTGTGTGCGTGTGTGCGTGTGCGCGTGTGTGCGTGTGCGCGTGTGTGTGAGAGAGCGAGAGGAAGGGAAGGTTTGGTTGGTGGACTTGCCTGTATCATGTGATTATGATTAGTCCTGCCTTCAGATGAGCTTGTAATTTACATCAAAATGCAGTCTGTGTTGATTGATTTTTTATTTTTTTTTGGGGTGTGTGTTGTGTACAGTTCCTCATGTAAGGGTGTTGGTATTCGATCATGTGTCTGCCATACATACTGCTTGTTTATATCATTGAAATGATCCATGGATGCTGCTGTAGCGACATGTATCAAACCAATAATTCAGTAGCTGGATGCTGCCTGTGGCTCATGCTGTTAAACCTCCTTTTATTCTTTTTGTAGCTTGGCATCAAACCTTGCTGCCCTCTCTTTATTTGCTTCCTCAGAACAGGCTAACTTCGACATGTGCCATATCCTTCCTGCGCCCATATTACTGCACGCTGCCTCTCCTGCTCTTGATTCCACGGCGACAGATTTGATTGTTGAGACTACAAACATAAACACTTCCTTTAGCCAGCGAGCGTCCCGGTACCAACCAGGGAACCAAACCAAAGACGAGTGCATGCAAAGCTGTTCTATTGAAGTGTGTGTGTGCAGATGATTGATTTCTGACCTGATCTTGAACAGGCCTGTTTATTTCCTGTCAATATCTACAATCTGAAACAAGTGTGCAAACCACAAATTAAGATTGTGGTGTAGTAAAGGGATTATAAACTTTTTTTTTAATCTTCTTCATGGGGTTCTCTGTAAAAAGTCATGATTATCAATGTTTTTTTGTTAATTCCTCAGTCTTGTCAAAATGCTATGGGCTTTTCAAAATATCACTAATGCAGTATATGCATGGTAACGCAGCAGTCAGTAATACAACATGGAGGTTGTGCGTACATCTCAGTTATGAAGCATGATGAATTGTCTGTTTGCACTTTTTCACTCGTGCAGTGCTTCTATTTGGCGTTTAGGAATAATTCGCCTTCGAGCCAAATGTACTAAAGAAAGCAAATTTTACATCATAATCTCCAGTTGTGTTACACTACGTATGCTTGTTTTTGCATTTTAAGCCAATTCTGTTTCATTTGACTCCGTTCTGATGTGGATGGTAGGAAGCAGTTGTCACTGTGTAGAACTAAAGCAACCTAGGGCAATGTGAGTTATTACTGCTCTATGAAATCTGCACAGTCCAGAGTGGCCTTGAATTCATTATTAAACTAATTATTCCAAGTAAAGGCTGATCTTTTTTGAGCAAAGATTATTATGGTCCAAGTTCCACCAAGGCAAATTCCAGCTTCCAATTTTTCTTTAAATCTTGGCTCGTCATTTGGGCTGATGATGTGTTGGTGCAGTTCTGCTTGCTGCCAGTGGATGGCGCTCTATGACCGCCTCTTACGCAGGTAAACCGCTTCTGGGAGGTGACGTGCTGACCCGTACAACACTTTGTTTATCTCTCAAAAGTCCTGCGACATCATAAAACTAACATCCTCCATATGAACCTTCAGGTAAAGAGATTAAGACCTAAAAATCAGAATATATATCAAATTCTGCACTTATTAATGTATTAATATTATAAAATGCCTTAAATCTGTATCCAGTTGAACTCCAGTAGCAGGTGTCAGAAGTGATTTAAAGTCTTGAACTTTCCTCAGATGAGTTTGGTTGGTGGCTTTTTCTATCAAACACCGATTAAGAAGGATGTGGGACATGTGGTTTCCTTTGCAGACAGTGAACCTGTCCTCGCGAGTGCTTCCTGCAAACTAAATGATTGTAATGGTTGCGATATATCTGTAACAGCTACTAAATGTTTAGTACTCAGCTATCACAAGTATCGCAAACAAACAAAATGAAAATAAAATGCTTCACCTCAAAGATGTTCAAAGCAACATGGGAGCACAACATAGTCTTTTATTTGGTTCTCACACACGCAGTGGGTTTAAATCTTACATTATGCAGTATGATACACGCAAGGGCACAGATCAGGGCGCAGTGTGGTCAATTAGGCTCCAGGTCAAAGGTCAAATACAGGTTTATATATTGCACAGTTTGATCTGGAGCAAATCCTTTTATTATTTTGTTTAATTGTTTGCTTAGAAGTGAGAGAATCCATGAGAACAAAAAGACAGCTGCAAATATGTCAATAATGTACACATTACATATGAGGCATGTTCACAGTCTAATACATTCAGATGCTGGAAAAACCTTCCCAGGTGCTTGTTCATGCTTACACGTGATTCACCTCAGTCTAATTCCCAATGCAGCTGTGGCTGTCGCACGTGTGAGAGCGCGATCAAAGCTGATTCACACCATGAGGATACAGTCTGTCCGTCCTCCTGTAGCTCTGAGTATCATGCTCTCCGTAGAAGAAACCAAAGTGGAGTGACCCTCAACAACCCATCACATGCAACCCATCCCTGCACACCTGGGTCTGAACAGTTCTACCCTTATTTTGAGTCAAACTTGATATTGTCAAACTTGATGATCCTGCCGTCACACATCACCACCTCCTTCTGCTCCCACGTCTCCACCTCCCCATCTTTCTCCTCGAAGCGCCGCACCACCACCCTGCCGGTCGCAGGCAGGTCACAGGGCAAATCCTTGCTAGCTTCCTGGTACAACCTCATCTTCATGAAATCCCGTGTGACGTTGGCTCCGCCCACTGGGACCACGGCCTGGTTCTTGTTCTTGTCCTCTGTCTTTGGAAGCTGGGGTGGAGAATGGAGCTGCAGAGCCTGTGGAGGACTCTGGATCTTTGGCTGTGGTCGAGGAGCTCGCTCCCAGTTCAGCAGTGAAGGCCCTTTGTTCAGTGGCGGATCCCTATTGTGCAGTAGATCCCTGTTGTGTGGCAGTGGATCCTTGTTCTGTAGTAGATCCCTGTTGTGTGGCAGTGGATCCTTGTTCTGTAGTAGATCCCTGTTGTGTGGCAGTGGATCCTTGTTCTGTAGTAGATCTCTGTTGTATAGTAGATTCCTGTTGTGTGGCAATGGATCCCTGTTGTGTGGCAGTGGATCCTTGTTCTGTAGTAGATCCCTGTTGTGTGGCAGTGGATCCTTGTTCTGTAGTAGATCCCTGTTGTATAGTAGATTCCTGTTGTGTGGCAGTGGATCCTTGTTCTGTAGTAGATCCCTGTTGTGCGGCGATGGGTCCCTGTTGTGTGGCAGTGGATCCTTGTTCTGTAGTAGATCCCTGTTGTGCGGCGATGGATCCCTGTTGAGCTGTATTGGAGGCTTGTTGACTGGAGATGGAGACTGGTTTCTCCCGTAGTTGCCGGGTGCAGGCGGCTTAAGGAGGTCCTTCTGAAGGTGCGTATTGGTGATGAAGCCGCCTCCCGCCCTCCGTATGTCACTCATGACCCCTGCCATGGAGGCCCTCAGGGCCGGGTTGGGCTCCACCATCCTGCACACCGGGTGGCAGAAGGCCTGGTCGCGCAGCGTCTCCTTGATCTTGTCTGGACACACGCTGGGCGTGTACAGCCGGATCCGGGCGCAGAGCTCGGCGATGATCTTCCCCATGGCCCACACGTCGGAGCGCTGGTCCCGCTGGCTGTGCCTCTGCAGCACCTCCGGAGCAGAATACGCCTCGTTGCCCATGTCCACAGCCGAGTTGAGACCGTGTCGGAAGAACTTGGCCAGTCCCAGATCAATGATCACCGCTCGGTTGGTTTGATGCTCCACCTGGAAGAAGAAAACGCGCATAAGTCCATAGGAAATACTGTGACATGAAACGTACAGAGCTAAGTGCTGTACAGTAAACAATAAGCAGGCAAACATTCATCCTCTTGGCGTCCTGACATTTGATAATTAGCACTAACGCTCAGGAATGTGATTAGTTTCTCACCATGATGTTGTCAGGCTTGAGGTCCTGATGGACAATGTCTTTGGAGTGAAGGTGAAACAAACCTTCACACATGCCGATGATGATGGTGCCTTTAACAGTTGGCGTCAGCTGTAGAGACAATAGGAGATCGAGTTTAGCTGGATCGGCATCATCTGTGTCAGTAATAAAGAAACCAACCACTCGTGAAGTCACACCCTTTTTTTCCCCCATCAGTTTAAACAGGTGTAACAAAAGCTATTTTAACAACACACAGAATAATTTCATTCATTTTTCCATAGTGAGTCAAGCAGTCGGACAACTTTGTGTTAACGTTTTAGGTGAGTGGATCTGACCTATTTCTGTTTCGAGCCCTTTGTCCCCGACAACCGTACCTGTATTTTGGACTGTGCTGCTTTGAATATGGTGGTTTCCAGGTCCTCCCCGAAGACGAACTCCAAAGGAATGACCCATTTCCCGTCTTTGAGGCTTATGTTGCCCAGAAGCTTCACTATGTTGGGATGATTTGCCTTGCTGCGTTTCCGTGGCAACATGTCACAGAGACAAACAGAAATGGACTTTAATGCTGCATAGTTCAGCATCATTTATATTGTATACACTGAAGGCATGAAATACAAAGTCATGTGTGCAGTCGTCGTTTAAAGCCGCTTTGGTTTCTCTGTAAAGTCGATCCGAGCTTCCTGCTACTCACTTGTACACGTCACACTCCCTCTCCAGGTCCTTCCTACTGATGAGTTGTTGAGGGACCCTCTTTACCGCAGCCCACGTGTCATTATACTTCTCCTTGTACACCTTCCCAAAGCAGCCCTTGGCGATAGTGCTAGTGGAGTACGACATGAGGACCTGAGGACGGAGAGGAGGAGCTCAGAGCCGGACGGACTGAAGGCAGGAGCCGGGTTTCATTCTGAACCCCAACGCTGTTGAGTAAAACTGCTTGTGTTTGAAAGCTTCTGGCTTTGATGTAGGTTGTTGTGGTTTTTGGGACTTTCCTCTTTGAGGAAGTCAGAGTTTGTTACAGCAAAACTGGTTGGTGCCGACATGTTTGAGGCACCTGGAAACAGGTAAATGCCTTTAAAGTAGAACTTCTCCCGCTTCGATCACAAACGGCTCAGAGGCGTTACGTGGCCGCGGAGCTGCAACGTTGGGTAATTACATCTTAATGGTTAAATAACCTTTGTCGGCCTGATTAAACCTGTCAGTGTCTGTCACAGGTGAGGGTGTGACGCCTCAGCCGGGGAAGAACAGTGCGTCGCCACAGCCTGAACTGACTGAACTGCAACCGAACTGAAGTCAAGCAGAGACGCTCCAACGTTAACGTTCACATGCGGAACCACAGAATTCCCCAGCAGACACAACTGGTCCTGCTGTAAATACACACTTGTTTGTTTGAAGAGCGGTTTCGACAGGAACCTGAACCTACAGTCAGTTAAACAGACTTTCTATAAAAGTACGTCTGAACACTGAACAACGAGTTTATCCACATCAGACACTTTAAAAGGTTTTTAAAAGCTGGCAGCTAAAAATGGAATGATGACAGGAATGATAACAGAAAATAAAACCACCTGACGTAGCACATTAGCATTAGTATGGAATAAATATCATGAACTACAGCTTTTAAATCCTTAGAGGATGTGGTTTGAAACTAAGCCTCACATCAGACTATAACAGTGGTATTAGTGAAGTCATGCCTCTAGTAGAGCCAGGTTACTTTACCTTTCAGTGGTGCAGGGACGGCGGCTGTGTCAGGTTTGAACACGACTGCATAGCTGGGCCTTTTAATACCTGCTCCACGCCCTGTTTTCTGAGCCGCTGCATAAACATGACTCAAGCTCCAGAGCCGACGTGATGAGCAATGAGGAATGCGGGACCACGAAGACGTGTGAGACCCCGGTGGTTCCGACGCAGACGCAGAGCGGCTTTGTGTCGGTCTGAGGGAAACCCGCTTTGTGTTCAGGCGCAAAACGTAAAAGCTACAGGTTTTTGGAAGTTGTGCTTTGGGACCTACTTTAAAATCTTTGCTGCATTAGTGCAGCTTCGCTGTGATCTGGTGTGGACTGGAATGTAAAGCACTCATCAGATGATGCCAGAAGTGCTTTCGGTTTTTGCCGTCTCACACCCAGTTCTGATGAATCGTGCTGCATCTCACTTTGAAGATCAGCTGGATTGACGTTACAGTACCTGGAAATGTGGCTCAGCTCTGTGTCTGACAGTTCCCTGAAATTACACAGCATCTGCTCTTCTGCAGCCTCGGTGTCTAAAGTTTGCTTTATTCTTGTTGCATAAATGCACCTGGTAATTTAATGAGTAACTTCCTGTTCATCAAATGTACTTAGAAATAGAACGTCATGTCTAACGTGTTCCAACTCAAAGTGCAGCATTAATTCATCATGTTGCTGATTCTGCTGCTGCAGGAAATCTTGACCTTGGCCTGAATGTGAGGCCAAATGAGAGGATCCTGACGTGTTCCTGCACCTGCGATCTGTGGTGTTTGTTGGAACCCTGCTGCTGCAGCAGCGCTTGTCGTGGGTTGTTTCATTAAAACTGCTTCAAGTACAGAACTTTGCAGAAATCTTCCACATTAACCACGCAATCACAATTCATATCCCGTCAGTTAGCAAATCTTTTGCATAAATACACATGCTCAGCATACATTGTACAACAAAGGTCATTGTTTAAGTCACCTGAATAATGGTAAACCACACCATATTAAGACCAAAAGCTACAGCTTCACACCTTCAGAATGTTCCACTTCGCCCAGCGAGGAGTCAGCGTAATCTTCAAATGTCATCTAGGGCTTCAGGTTCCCTCTGCACCTTCTGCACAAACACACCACCACGTTAATATGCAACATGAACAAATGGACAAAACTACCCTATAATTGGTTTAAGCAGCACTACGGAGGAAGGTGGGTTTTCTGTGTGAGCTGCAGAACGCTACTGAAAGTCTATTTGGAAAGAAGAATTTCTCTCAAACATGCTTTCATTTCCTGTTTGATTCCTTATGTTCCACTCGCTCCACTCGCTCCACTCGGCCTGAGCCGCATTCACGCACACCAGTGGTGATGCCGTCTCATTCTCTGCATCCTTTGCAGGTTGTTATGACCTTTTACTGGGTGAGTGACGCTCCCTGCATCCTTCTGCACTGGTTGGGCTTTAATGTAACTAAAGCTAAAGAGCTCATCTTCAGCACAACCGTTTCTGCATTTTTAAGACTGTGACAAACTGCAGCTATTTCCTGAAAACAGGCGACGTGAGCGCAGAGCAGGAGAAGAAGAGGAAGTGATTATGAGGGGTGGAATGAGTCACTGGTGGCTCTTCAGCTAAAATCTAAACAGCATGAAATAATGTTTGCACATAAACTCTTGCAAAAGTTACGTTCATATGTTTTAGCTCCGTCTGATTCTGATCAGGACACGTTTAGTGACACACGTCAGCAGTTCACAGCAGTAGGTTAGAAATGTTCTTCTGCTGCTGTGAACTGAAAGAAAAGTACAGAAAAATGAAACTGCAATAAATCGCCCTCAACCTTCAAAACTTAAATCAGTCACTTTTATTGAAAATCGACTTCCAAGCAACAAAAACGTCCAAGCGTCTTGGTAAAGTTTGGAAGAGAAATCGTGAATCATTTTGCTCCAGCAGGTGGAGTCAAAGTCATGTGATTCAATGTGCTCAGAGCTTAATGATGCTTCTCACTTCCTGGATTAGCCATTTGACGAGAGAGGACACACTCCGTCTCATCTCTGCTCATATGTTCACACTTTCCACAACAATGGAGGATTGTTCACTTTCTCAGCCAGAAAGTAAGTTTGCTCTTTTAAAGTCGCATCATTTTGAACCAAGAGGCAGAAAACAGGAAAACTAGACAGACTTCATTCATTCTCATTCATTCAGGCCTGCAGTTGGTTTGGACAGGTTTCCATCGCCAGCCCAAAAAGATTCTGATAAAACACACGCATCTAATAACTTTGGTGACAAAACAAGTTGTTTTATTTATAATTTTGCAGCGATGTTGTCAGTAAATGACAAAGGAGCCAAAGGCTTGTGCAGCTCACGAGGCTGTTATGTTACATTCCCACAGTCACCGTGGGCACTGGTTCTATTTTCACCGTGTTTCATTACTTTCATTAGTAAAGTAGTAAATTACTTTCATCACTTCATTATATTTATTTTAGCACTAACACAATACATTTAGTATAATAGTATTAGGTTTTATAGTATTTTGGTATTGTGAATATACGTGGATCTGAGTACAACAAAGTAATGTCTTTTTACTGAAGGACTGTATTTTGGCGCTGACAGTGTTTTCCTTGTTCCATAAGGCGGCCGAGGCCTTTGCACACAGGAGAGTGGGTACGTTTTCTCTTTCTTCTGCCATGTGCTCTGATGCTTGGACCCATTTAGTTGTTGGCTGCTTCCTGTATTTATGCAGACACACTATGGTCATTCATTTCAATACAAAATGAATAAAGAAAGCGTTTTTATTTAAATTTTTACAGACAGGACGGCTTCTCCTCAGACATGAGGCACAGGTTCAGTGATAACTACACTGAAAGGCAGCCTTTTACCATTAAGGGAAACACCGGGCCACACCCTGTTTCTGTTGCACACCTTCATGTGTTGCCCATGATGCCAGAAGCACACTCTGCCAACAAGAATCTAACAAACCTCATGCGATCCACCGCTCAAGAAATAGATTTAGCACAAGCTGAGGCGGCGGCCATGCCAGGCGGCACGCCACCCAAAACCTCAGCCGTAGCAGCAAAGCAGCCAGATGTGGAGATGGAAGCTGGCTGCATGAAGCGCCCTGATAAGGAGCCGGACCGCCTGGCAGAGCCAAAAGGCCCAGTTCTGGTTGCAGGAAAGCGGAGAAGCAGAGGAACCAGAGGAACCAAAGGCCACCGCAAGAGGAAATGGAAAGGTAACCACATTTATGTTTATTAAGCAAATTCATATTTTACTCTGATATCTTGCTAATTACATTTTTTAGTAGCTTTTATCTGTACTATAATATTTGGGCACAAAGTGGCCTCAGCTATTAAGTAATGCGGCTATGAATTGTATCTTTAAATATTATTGTTTGTTTATGTAGATACATTTACTACTAATATTATATATTATGGGACAATATGAAATGTGGATCTTTTTTGTCATTTGTAATTAAATTTAGGAATGCGTATAATAATGCAGAATATAATATATATATATTTCTTATTTTGTAATATATATATTACAAAATAAGAAATTAGCTGTACAGGTTAACCTGTTATTTCCTTGCTAATATTAAAAAAGGAAAATGCAGCTACAATAATTTAAAACCTTATGCAAACGCAATATGTATAATTGATATTTGACAATACACCTACATATATGTGTGTGTGTGTGTGTGTGTGTGCGTGTGTGTGTGTGCGTGTATAGGTTTATTGTCAAATATCAAAAATATATGTGTGTATGTGTGTGTATAATATAATAAAACACACAGTAAATTGTAATAATAAAATATCATAAAAACAGAGGTGAATAATTATATTTTGTCTTTTTTTCAGTGTGCCTGTTCATTTTGATGGCCGTTGTTCCTGTGGTCCAAAGCTGTGCTCGTGGTAAAGGCTGAATATTGTTCACTGTCACACGCCTGACCTGTTTCCATCGTCCTCATCTCGTCTTTTCTCCTTTGAACGGCAGCTCCGGCTTTCGTCTGCCTGGATCAGAAGAGATGCACAAATATCATCAGCATATTTGGCCTAAACAACACTAATCTGTACCAAAGGGCTCCTGAAGGTCGTTTCCCTCCATGCTCTGGAAGCACCGTGCCTCCTGACGGCGGCTGCGCCGTCTGCCTCAATTCCAATGTCACGATCCTCTGCTCAGAGGCAGCTGGACATTATTTGGAGGTAGAAGCCAATGGAGAAACGATCGACAACGCCCTCATCGCTCCAACAGGTTAGAGATAATGTTATCTTTAAGCTGATCAGAGCTAAACAGGCATGAAAAGGTTTCTTTATTACGCAATCTATTATAGTTTGTTTAAGTAGAATACATGTGCTCATTTTAATAGTGTTTTATCTTGTTATAGATGTCGTATTGAATGTTATAGGCGAAGATTCTTACATAATATAATCACACTTATCCCCATAAGTATCGTGTCCATGAAAAAGGTGTTTAATGATACTTGGATAAAAGCATGTGCTCTCTTCCCCTCAGAACCAGTGCAGCTCTGTGGCCGAGGACACACACTGGCTGCTGGTCTGGGTGGGTACCAGTCGCCTTCTCATCTGTGGCGCCCGACTACTTTCCCCTGACTCAACTTGCGATTGCTTTTTCTTTTCTTCAGGACTCGTTCTGGTTCTGGCTGCGGTTCTGCTGATCGCGTGTAAGTGATTAATTATGACCTCATGTTTCCAACATTTGACCTGACATGACTCAGTAAATCCCCTTTTTTCCCACAGTCACATTACATCATTCAGTTCTGCTGCCACAGAACCGTGACCTAATTCATGTTTTAAAATGCCGTTCTGAATCCTAACTTATTTATACACACTTAAACTCTTTTCATGCACTTTTTTACCAGGACTCCTGCCTGGACAGACTGAAGACAGCAGAAACCAGCGTCTTGCTCTTATAAAACAATAAAGTTTCTGCTGCAAACACGCTGATTCTGCTCTTATTTCCAAAACACTCACTGAATGAACTGAGTGACTCTCTGTCTGCTCATTAAAACACAAGTGCGCCTGAGAAGGACAGAAAAAAAGTGACCGTTTCATGATAAAGTTTCCTCCATTCTAATACTTACATTTACTTATTTATACACACTAACAACTAAATATTATTACAATTATAAAAACAGCTCACTAGTTGTAAAATGCAAAGTGTCCCGCCTCTAGAAACCGCTGTTTACGCGCACTCGTCCCACGCGCAGGTTGAACATTAACAAACGGAGCTTTGAAGCGTGGGTCGTACCAAGCAGCAGGGAGGCGGCGCGTGCACAGCTTTCTAGAATTTACACCTCAATGACCGTGCTTTTATACAAAAAGATTAAAGCTTGTGTTTTCAAAGTCACCGTACACCCTACAATAAAACGAACCCACCGTCATTAAACGCCAACAAACGGAAGTGAGGGAGCTCCGCCCTCCCCCGCGCCTCCCCCTGCGTGGGAGCGCTCACCTGCGGCCCGTTCAGGTGTTCCCTTTGGCAACGACGCACGAAGACACAAAATGGAGCTGGCGCTGCCTGGCTGAAGAGAAGCTACAGCTGCGTTCAGTATTATGTCTGTTTCACTGCTTTGGTTTGCGTATTTGACGAATCCTTTTTAATTACGTCGACCTCGAGGAGGACGCAGCGAACATGTTGTGGAGGTTCATGCTCTTCGCCGTCATGGCCGCAGGTGAGGCCTGTTTTTCAGGGTGGGCCTTTTTCCGCCCAGCCGCTCCGCGACGCGCTCACAGCTTTTGTTCTTGTTGTGTGCGTATCACAACCTTTGTGTTTGGTTTATTAAAACTAGTAGTTGTCGTATTAGCGTTAGTGCGACGATCAGAAAGGTGTGACGCGATGCGTTTGTCTGCGTGTCATGGCGAAACTTGGGTTGAAGCAGTTTCGTTCTCAGGCACAGACGCGCGTCATGTTTTGGAACTGCACAAACCCAGAAAAGGCGGCTGAATAACAATTATTATTAGTTTGTGTTGTTTGAGAAGATTCTGTCACGGTTTTCAAAGCGATTTGTTATGTTTATATGGTTTTACATATGTAAACAAAATCTACGTCTAGACGGGTTTTCCACCAAATAGGCTGTATATTATTGATACTTACTAATAATGACGTTAAATGTAACGGACGGGAGATAAACTAAAAACATTGTCGCAGGTTTCAGTCACCGTCTTGTTCGTTTCGGTCGTTGAGGCTCAGGGTGAAGTTGAGCAACGAGGTGTTGTGATTGGTCATAGATGACTCACCTGTAGAGGTCAGGATGCTGTGGTGACGCATGGCGAAGGAACTAGTCCCAGACCTTTAGTGTTACAACATGTAACCACGTGTTTGTTTTTATTAACAATCGACCATTTGGGATTTGCTGCGTGTCCCTTGTTTGAGCGTGTGTGATGTGTGTTCAGAGTCCACCACCGCCGTCTCCGTGCAGTGCCCCAACAAGAAGTACGTGGTGATCCTCTTCCAGCCCGCCACGCTCACCTGCAACTTCCAGACCAGCGCCACCCAGCCTCCTCTCATCACCTGGAAGTACAAGTCGTACTGCGTGGACCCCATCCAGGCGGCGCTGAACCCCAGCAGCGCCTCCAACGCGCTGGCGCAGAGCAACCCCAACTACAACCCCGTGACCGAGTGCCCCGACAGCCAGCGCACGGTGCGCATCGTGGCGTCCAAGCAGGGCAGCGCCGTGACGCTGGGCGCCGAGTACCAGGGCCGCAAGATCAGCATCGTTAACAGTGAGGCCTGCAGCCGCGCACAACCACACCGTGACCACACTAATGACTGATGGTAACGTGGAGTCGCACAGGCTCGAGCAGACGACGCCTCCGGTGAAACGTCTTCAACAGTCTGAGCGGAGCCCAGTTGTTCTTTCCAGTTGTCTGACGCTCTCTCGTCGGGCTTTTTCTAGATTCTATTTCTAGATTCATCTATTCCATCTGATGAATTACATCAGATTTATTTTACCAACCGTTTTTCCACCTGTGTTAAAAGACCTGCCAGTGGAAATCTGAGCAGGAACAACCCTCTCGTTCAGTGCTACGACATCTACAGTAGTGGAAGTTCCCCGACGCTCACAAGCGTCCGCAGCGCCGTGCACTAATGTGTGCGTCTGCGGTCAGCTGTTTATCTGCTACTGCCACAATTAAGTACAGATGTGGTTTCAAATCAACCAAAGATTTAGTTTTTACTCATTTATTTCTGTTTTTTAATTAGTTGATTAATAGTGTGTACCTCTTTCATTACTACACTTCATTTTACAATGATCACTTGATGTGTCTTATTTTAAGCACAGGATCTCTGTAAATGCAAATTCGTCCTCTGACTCATTCATGTTGCAGTCGTTTCTTGTTCTTTCTTTTGGTTCTTGTCATATTTGTTGCTATAAATCTTCCAGTGCCACAGCAGGAAATGATCACGGGGAGCACAGAAACCACACGTGTCCTGGTGGTGTTAGGAGTCAGGGCTTGAATAAAACTAAAGTCCAGATCAGCTCTTTTTCATCCTCATTTTCAAAGTCAGAATGTGCCGAGGCCCCAGTGATGCTGTCTGTTTGTTATTCATTTGGTGGCAGATTCACCCATGGTTCCCTCCTCGGCTTCATTGTCTGCTCAGATATTTTAATTAAATGCTTGTAATCGCCACCGTGCGTCTGGTGTCCCACAGTTGCGGACCTGAACATCGCTCAGACGGCGTGGGGCGACAGCGGCGTCTACGTCTGCTCCGTGGCGTCGCCTCAGGACCTCACGGGAAACGGCGAGGACTACGTGGAGCTGATTGTTCTCGGTGAGTACCCGTCATGTCGTCACAGACGCAGATTCAGCACCTGGGAACAAAAGTCTGGACGGAAGCTTTTTTCCTGCCAGCGCTTCCCCTTTTAACCCCCAGTCACACGCAAGGACACTATTGTCAGTCAGATACAGTACGTGCCGGTGGCTCCACAGCTCGTTAGTGGGTGGATCAGGTTGTGACAGCGTGGCCACTGGCCGCCGTCCTCATTGGAAGGAAACCCCACCCACGGGGCGCTTAGTAATTGTGGCTTTATCTTTCTTTCAGAGAGAAAGTCAAATACTACCGACCTCCTGCCTGGCATTGACTTACTGGTCATGGAAGGTAGTACAAGCCCCTTGATAAAGCCTATAGCTGCAGTAGGAAACAAAACCTGTGTTCCAATGATTCAGACCTGTAGTTTAGTTTTTCTCTTTCAGTGTCTGTGTGTGAAAATGCTGAGACCTGTTTTATTATTGTGGGGCTTTTTTCTGCCCACCCTCTGAACGTGCAAATTTGCATGTGACTTCAAGTAACAGAATCCATGTAGAACAGTCAAACACAGGCTGAAGCCCGTTTTCTTGAGCGGTCGCCTCATCGGACTCTGCCCACGTTCCTCGTCTTCTTAGAACCGCTCCGTTCACGCGTGACCTCCACCGGCGGCGGCTGCTGCTGCTGCTGCTGCTGCTGCTGCTGCTGCTGCTCGTCCTCGTCCTCGTCCTCAGACTCGTGCTCGTCCTCGCCCTCAGACTCGTCCTCAGACTCAGACTCGTCCTCTGACTTGTCCTCAGACTCAGACTCGTCCTCTGACTCGTCCTCAGACTCAGACTCGTCCTCTGACTCATGCTCATCCTCATCCTCGCCCTCAGACTCGTCCTCAGACTCAGACTCGTCCTCTGACTCGTCCTCAGACTCGTGCTCGTCCTCATCCTCGCCCTCAGACTCAGACTCGTCCTCAGACTCATCCTCAGACTCAGACTCGTCGCCGGCCTGTGCCTCCACTAGCGCACGCACTGACTCCCTCCTGTAGGTGCCAGGACAAACCGGCTCCACCGGTTTCTCAGAGACACAAAGCGCCAGAGTAGTAGTTCATCTGAACCCTGAGCAGCAGGAACGGTGCCGTCCTTCATTAAACAGATTCAGCTGCTGCAGACTGACTTGAATGAACATCTGCTGTTTCCTGGCACCTACAAATGAGCGCATCACTAGTTTGTTTTGATTGTTTGTTTTGAATAGAACCCAACATGAACTTATCTGTAGTCCAGGCTTGTTGTTCACTGATGCTGTGACTCCAGCGTCTGACTGCTCTTCCTCCTCCTCCTCCTCCTCCTCACAGACTGGCTCCTGGTCGTCCTGGTGGTTCTCGGCTTCCTGTTGCTGCTGCTCCTCATCGGGATCTGCTGGTGCCAGTGTTGCCCTCACACCTGCTGCTGCTACGTCAGCTGCCCCTGTTGCCCCGAGCGCTGCTGCTGCCCACGAGCGCGTGAGTACCGCGGCGGCACAAAGTGGCCCAGTGGAACCCGTCCGATTGACTCACGCCGCCGCGTTTGTGTTCTTCCGTCACTGCAGTGTACGAAGCAGGAAAGGCCGTGAAGAAAGGCATTCCGAGTCAGTACGCCGCCACGCTCTACGCTTCCAGCATGTACAACCAGCCGGTGTACACGGGCCCCATGAACCAGGCCATCCCCATGCTGCCCATGCCCAACGGCGCCGGAAACCCTCTGCACAACGGCTACGGCCGCGACTACGACGGCGCCAGCTCAGGTGAGCGCTGCGGCCTCGGAGCCGGTGGCCGTTGACCCTCTGACCCGACCCGTTCCTCCCTGACGTCTGTGTGCTTTGCAGTCGGACAGGGCTCCCAGGTGCCTCTGCTGCACGACCACGACCACGGCGGCGACAACAGTGAGTAAACGCTGATATGTGGGGTTTCACTGCAGCAGGATCTTCCCCTAAACAGAAATCAGAAATAACTTCTGTGAAATCTGTGCTTTCTGTAATAATAATCTTGACTCATACACACATATTGTAGCAGGAATCGAAAGCTCTGTGATTAATGTGACAGTAACAGTGCTGAGACCTGGGAAGTCCCTGCTGCTGTGGCTCCTGCCTTTTGCCTGGGCGTAGGTTGTGTAACTGATGAGAGAGTAACCCCCCCCCCCCCCTCAGCTCGGAGCGGGTATCGCATCCAGGTGGACCCTGACGGGAACGCCACGCGTGCCATTTACTACATGGAGAGGGAGCTGGCCAAAATGGACCCGTCCAGACCCAACTACAACCGCTGTAAGACCGCTGTAATACCGCGCCGCACCGGCGCCGCACCGGCGCCGCTCGCGCTGCCTTTTAACCGCTGCGTTTCCTCCCTCAGTGGACAACGTGAGCGAGGTCACCTCCCTGCACGACGTGGACTCTCGGGGCCGGGGGGGGCGGGCGGGCGCCGCCGCCGCTGGCCACCGTCTACGACCAGGACGAGGCCATGAGCACCATCAGCAGCGTTTCGCAGCAGGACCGGCGCCGGGACGAGTACGCGCGGCGCGGCGGCGGCTTCGGCGCCGAGCGCGCGCGCGCCCGCTCCATGGACAACATCGACGACATCGGGCGCCGCTACCCCCGCGACGACTACCCCCCCAGCCGGCGGCCCGACGAGCCCAGGGGCAGGAGGGGGTGAGTGCTCGTCTGCGGTCGGGTTCTTCCCACGGTGCTTTCCCTTCTAGTAAAGGATCAAAGGTTAGATCAGTATCTTTATGACAAAGCAGAATGTAATATATAATATTACATTCATTTTCAATGTTTTCATTAGCATTGGCTCCTTGAGTTGTTCTGGTTTACGGCTTGCGACTGTCACTGGGTTCCTGCTTTATGGAACCTGCAGAAACCACAGATGCACCTGCTCAGTTTGACTCAAACGCTTCACGGTTTAGACCACAACCAGAGGCAGCAGGGAGGATTCAACTGAACTCGACCTCTGGCTTGTGAACACGGGTTCTAGTTTCATCCGTGTGTCTTTAGCTCAGACGAGTGGAGCAGCGGTGCCCGGAGCGGATACGGCCGCGACTTCGATGAGCGCCGCCGCCGCGACTACTCCCCCGAGGACCGCGGGCGAGGAGGGGGCGGAGCCAACGGGGGCCTCCAGGGCAGACGCAGCCGCAGCCGCGACGACCTGATGGAGCTGGAGAGGGAGCGCGGGCAGCGCGGGGCCCCCAGGGGCCGGGACGAGTACGACGACGGCTTCCTCCGAGAGGCCATGGAGCGGAAGATGCTGAGCGAGCAGCAGCGGGCGCGCAGCCGGGAGCGCCTGGACAGCGAGAGCGAGCGCTCGGAGCGGAGCCGAGCCCCACGGGGGCCGCCGCCGCTGCCTCTGGCCCCGCCCGCCGGACGCCGCGATGACTTCCACGGGCCGCCGCCGCCGTCCTACAGCGACGATGACAGTGTTCCGTCTTCGAAGAAAAGCAACCTCCGCAAGGTGAGACGCAGCAAACCCACTGATGCAGGCGTGAGACTGTGAAAGTGTGACCTCTGTTTTTTGACCTGATGATTCAGCTGATGATTGATGGGTGTGCTCTTGTCTTGCAGAATGGAGCTGTGAGTCGGGAAAGCCTGGTCGTGTAACTGCAGGTTCAATCTAACTGTTGCAGATTCTGTAAATATTTTCTGTTCTGATTTTGATATTTGATATTCTGCTGTAATCTTGTCTCCAATTAATACCTTTCAAGCAGGGGAGCGGTGCACAGGTGAAACGTCACCTGGCTCTTCATGTAAAAACATTGTGGCTGCCACAAGTGCCTTAAATTGTACAGAAGTGAGCGTGCACTGGACCAATCGGAGCGTGTGGTGCACATGCTGCCTTCAGTGTCTCTGGGCTCATGCAGTTACGTGTAGATCTGTGAGGGTTTATGGGTTTTTGATTATATTTTTTAACTTGTGAAAAAAACCTATGTGGCTTTTAGTTTAGTTGGCGCTTGCTCACTAGACACCATATTAGACAGTAGTCTTAGATGAGTTGATGAGTTTAAGCATGTGCATTTTATTTTTGACTGTGACTTTTTTTACATGTGTAATGTTTGTTGTGCAGCTGAACAGTAATTGCCTCTGAAATGTAAAATGTTTATTGTGAGAAATCCTGATTTTACAATAAACGTCTCCGTTGCCAGGCCGTTTACTGTAATTGAATTTTCCCCACTAGAGGGCGCTGTCGTGCCCATCTGTAAATTAAACGCTTGCCTATTGGCTGTCAGTGCTGAGTACCACTTTCCTGGTGCTGCCCACAGCTCGTTAACTGGACCAGCTGTTGTGCGTCCTTGAGGCCTGAGTTTGAGAACCACTGATTAGTTACAGTTGTGTAATGTTTATTCAGAACAAGCTTCTTGTTGGCTGCCAACGAAACGCTCTAACCCAGTCAACGGGATAGTGGAAATTCAACAACCACTGGTTTCAAGTTCGAACCAATACTGAGATAATTTTAAAAAAGTAATGGAGAGGGAAAGGAGGCGAGAGCCCCTGGGCTCCTGCAGAAGAACCCTGTGGTTGCTCCCTTGGAGCAGGACAAGTGAGGCAAGATACCATCGATTAGCTCAAACGAACACGTTTCCAGTCATCTGTCCCAGAAATTCTGTTGACATTGAATGAGTCGCAGACTCAAACAGTCAAGTCAACCAAAATCCAGAGGCTACGAAGCAGACAGGAAAGTCCTTGGACTCCTGTGAACACAGGTTAACAGACCGCTGATGCCAGAACACTAGAGGACTGACCTGTTAAATGCTACACACTAAATGATAAATGCTACAGATTCCACCTCACGTGTTTTAATGGTTCTGTGTGCTCCGGGTCAGCCTGTATCTGCTGAGCATCCTGGGCTTTTAGACACTGAGGTCTGAAACTAACCGACAGTTGGAAAATTCTGTGTGAAACCTCATTCTGCCGTGTTCTGTAATAACTAATCAGGTTTCATAATGGAAACCTAGTAGTTTGTGTATTGTTTGGTTATTAATGTGCTTCAGTGAAAACAGATCACACTGTAGCTTGAGGTGGATCCACCTCAAAGGAAAGCTGCTTTTCTTACAGTGTTATATGAATTTACATTAAATTCTTTGATAGATTATATTGTAGGTTCAATAGTGTTACTGATGTGTTGTTACGCAGTCCTGCAGTCACAGTCGCCCCTGGAGGTGAGAGGTTACAGGTGTAAACAGTGATCAGAGGCTGCAGCCGAAGCTAAAGGAGCTTGTTTGTGATGGGACCACCGTTGGCTGTGAGTGAAGCTGTCACGTGTTAGAATCCCATAGCGTGAAACCTGCAGGCTGCCGAGGAGGCTCCCCCCACCAGCTCCGAGAGCCAGAGAGAGAGAGCGAGCGCTGGAGGAGAGGAGGCGACTGAGCTCCTCACTGGCCGCTGATCAGCTGACGAGGTAAGAGCTGCAGCTTCAGTCCTGCTCTTTGCTTTGAATCTGTCTTTATTTCACTGCTGCTGTTGTTAATTGAACCTAGTGTCGACTATGACCAGCTTCCAGCACGTTGTGGTTTTACTACAGCTGAGCTCCGGCTGCCGTCACAGATCTTCATTTAAATGTTGGTGACTGGAAAACAGGAACCAGACACTGTGGTTTGGTTCATTCATCATCTGCCGCCTCATTAACACGTTTGGCATTTAGTGTCATCGCAGCCTCGTTATGTGTCCTTTTGTGCAAATAGTTCCCTGTCGACCAATGCTGATGAAGTTCCATTGTATTTGTACCAGTATCACAGATTTGAAGGGTTTTACTTTGGGCAGCACCATCTGGCCTCTTTGGCCCAGAACTGGATGATGACGCTCAGAGGCTATTTAATAGGACAATGTGAGATGATGAAGGTGCAGAGCAGCGTAGATGGACGGAACGCATGAGGGACGAATGGAAAAAGAAGGAGAGTGACGAGAGGCTGGAGGATAAAGGCCTGGAGCCCAACGCCTGGGACCGGGCATCAGAACCAGTTAGGAGACGTCCCAGGACGGTGGAGGGTTCCTCTCAGGGAGGGGGGATAATAAATAAGCTCATAACAGGCCCAGAACAACCCACACTAAAGGTCAGTCCAAGCCTCGCTGAGCAGTTGGAACTGGACAAATACCAGATTAGTTTCACCATTGGGAGCAAAAGTCTGTTATGATGCAAAGGCAGCACGTCTGCTCTGAAACGGTCTGAAATTCATAACACGAGTGAAGTGGAAATCCACTAGAAGCTAAATGCATTATTTCTACTTGCTGGAGGTTAAAGGTTAAATGTGTGCAGTTTGTTTTTTGCTGTGGAAAATAAATGTTTAATCAGAATATTTACAACTTTATGCAGCAGAGCAGCAACATGACGGCTGCAGGTCAGGTCCAGTAACTGAAGGCTAATGTGGAGCAGGACACTGACGTGTGTGTGTGTGTGTGGGGGGGCGGACTAATGGGACAGTGGACCTGACCAGTGACCCACTGGACCGGACCAGTGACCCACTGGACCTGACCAGTGACCCACTGGACCTGACCAGTGACCCACTGGACCTGACCAGTGGCCCACTGGACCTGACCAGTGACCCACTGGACCTGACCAGTGGGCCACCGTAGAGCCCGTCCTGCTGTGCAGCCGTCATCGTTGCTGCCAGTGAACAGAGGGACAATGGATCCATTCTGTGTGTTGTTCTGTCACTGTCTCTGTCCAGCACAGTCCCAGTGAAGCCCCCCCCCCCCCCCCCCCCCCCCCCTTCCTCCTTCTACATCATGCTACTGTAAAAGCATGATCCTGGCTGTTTAAGCACTCAGGACAGAAAAAGAAAGTGATGCACGTGTGACACTGTCTTTTTTATGGTTAAGGAATGTTGTTAAATCAACAACCCATAATTTTAAAGTCTAAACAGCTGTTAATGTAATGGACCGAGCCTCTTTAAAACTTAAGCCTAGAATAATTTAATCATTTTACCAAGAATTAGAAAGACAGTATCACAGGACACAAGATGAAACTGGGTTTGTGGTGATTTCAGACACTTTTGTTTGTCTGTGGGCTTTAATTGCAGTATTTATAGCTGGAGTCCTGACTCAACCAAACCTGCTAAAAGCCACAGGAGTTGGAAGCGCCGGAGAAAAGGTCGAACAGGAGACGGAGACAAACGAGTGAGGCAGGAGAAAAGGGGATTGTTGTGATTAAAAGACAATTATCTGTGCACATCGACTTCCCAGTGTTGTGCCGTGTCAGGCTCTGCTCTGTCCCAGGAGGCCTCGGGAGACAATGGCCGCTGTGTGTGTGTGTGTGTGTGTGTGTGTGTGTGTGTGTGTGTGTGTGTGTGTGTGTGTGTGTGTGTGTGTGTGTGTGTGTGTGTGAGGGGGGGCGTTAACGGCCTCCGTGACACGCGTTAACGCCACGTTCACGGCCGTGATGGGCTTCAGTGACGGCGACAGGCTGAGCCTCAACAACAACCTGGGCTGAAGATGGAAGTATTATTATTATAAGCAGGTATTTCTGCTGAGACACTGAGCTGCTCAGAACCCAACAGTGTTTTAACGGTGAATCAATGTCTGGTGGTATTTTAAGCTTCGCTGCATCAGACTGAACAGCTGTATCAGCTTCATTTACAGTTTCTACTGTGTCACATAGTGGAAGCTGATTTTTTTCCCAGAGGCTTCATGAATCACAAACGTGCTCTGCTGATTTGTCTGTAAACTCCATTAACCCCTTCATCCTGGCCTCACCCGTCATCATCATCATCCTCATCATCACCACCTTCACTCCATCCACCCCAAACGGCCGTACTCTCTGTGATCGGTGAAACCTTCCAGACAGGAGCTCAAAGCTCCGTCCATGTTGGGCCGAGGGGACACAGTGGCCCTTTGTGGCCGTGGTTTTATGAATGGCCGAGCCTTGAGGCGAACAATGGCGCCACACTGAAGAAGCGTTTTCCTCCGGGGGGGGGGGGGCGTTTATTGGGGCTTGGTACAGAGAGTGGCGAGAGGTCCCGCTGGTCTCAGAAGGCAGCTCTGCGCGGACGGCAGCTCCTGGACGCTCAGACGCTCAGAGGTCGGAGGCGTCACCTGCACAGGTGAGGGGCGGCGCTGGAGGCCTGGGGCCGGGGGGAGCACCGGGTTAGGAACCGCTGTTGCTTCGTTTCCTGGTAAATGTCAGGGTGAGTTTCGCAGACGCGTGAGAGCAGTTGACAGTTGGATGAGTCACTACTAAAGCCGTGTTTGGCTTCTGATGTGGCTGTAACTGGCCCAGCCGCTTATTAAAGGCAGATTGTGCCAACGCTGAGCCCGAGGTTCCACATAACGAATATACACAAATGTTTGTTTAAAGGCGCGGGCGTTTTTAATTAAGGGGGGGGATGCGCCGCGTTTGACGCAGCTGTCGGAGGCGCAGGTAGAACAGGAGCAGTTATTCCCATTGATGGCTGATCTGCTGAGGTGGAAATGAATCCCCAGGGGCTTCACGAGAACCGGAGCGGCGGTGGACGCAGGTTCCACGCGCCGTTTTCATGCGTGTGGCCGAACAGGTGACGGCTCTGTTTGTCGCCCCCTCACGTTCGCAGCGGAAGGGAGACGCTCTGAGAGCAGCGGCCCGCGGCTCGCCATCTGCTGACTGGGGACCAGCGTCGCCAGGTACAAGGATGGAGGGAGCGCAAAAGCTACTGGTGACGAGCCAATAGCGCACTGCATGAAGGGGAACCAGACCAGGACCAGAACCAAGTCACACAGACACTCAAATGCTCCAGCAGCAATGTTAAATAGAGACAGGCGCACAAAACAAACGCAGAGAGAGCGCACACATCACGCGCAAAGCAACAGGACGAGATACACGGAGTTTTAACTGTGCGCGGCGAGTATCAGCCTTGAGGTCCAGCTCTTATCGCTGCCAGCTCAGAACCGTGGACAGACTGCGTGACTGGATGTTGGCATTACTTCGTGTTTATGTTTTTGTCCCGCGCGCGCGCGCGCCGGCGCGTGTGTGCGCCGTGCGCCACGCGTGGGAGGGGAGCAGCGTTTTAGGACCATCTGCTCCTCCGAGGCTTCCAGTGCGGCCCGAGCGCGCGCCGGACGAGGCAGCATCACAGGCGAACGGCGAGCAGCACGCTGTGAGGCGGCCTGTTCCGGAAAAATTCCTCCAGTTCGCTCCGCGCACAATGGCCAGTGTTCCGCACACAAGGTGCCCATTCTTTGCCTCCGCATCCAAGAGCCACGGCGAAAGCGCTGCGCACGGGCACCGGGCGGATCACAATGAAAATGCTCTTCTTGGCACAGTTGGGTGTTTGTGTGGGACATTTGGTTTGTGTGAGCAATTTCAATAATGAGGAATGACTCATAAAAGGTGTCGTGGCCTGATTTAGCGGAGCCGATTGTTCGGATCGCATCTGTATCCCTGAAGCGCGATGCGCAATACTAATGTGGAATTAGCGCAGAGGCCAGAGATGGAGATGAAGACGGAGGAAGACGTCGACTCTGAGCTCAAACAGCGCTTTGCGTCTTTGTGATTTCCGTGGACGAACGTCATGATGGTGCTTAGATGCTCACGCTCACTGTGTGCGCAGCGGCTCCGGTCCCAGCAGCACAATGGATCCGGCTCAGCCTCTACGAGCCGGAGGGCGTGACGGGGAAGGTCACGTAGCTGCGCACCCACACCGACGTGTGCTGCGGCCGTTCTCCGCTCCTCGCGCATCTCCGTGGACGGTTGGAGGGATTCCCCTGAGGTCCGCGGATCAGCTGGAGCCGTCACTTGGCTGCGGGTCAAACGGCTTTTGGATGCAGTGACTCATCCTACATGTAACAATGAAGGCGAGAGAGCAAATGCCTCGGGCAGACAAGTCTTTGTTATTTTAAATGTAAAGGTGCTTCATTCAGTGGAGCCACACATTCCCCAGCAGGCGAAGCCTCACATCTGCATGAGGCTGTAAACATCACCAGTCACTTCTAATGTTTCCCAATATATATATATATATTATAATTATTGTTTTAATGTTCCAACAGACGAGTTTAATTGTGGGATTTAAGCTCCTTTTGGTTGATTATGAACAAATGCATTTTCAAAGATCAGAATCTGCATCAGACGAATGTAAAGCTGTCATTTCCATAAACATGTTCATCTCACGGGTTCTGCCGTCCTCCTACTCTCCGTATGCTGCTGCACTGACTCACTGACTCGCTGCACGGCGCTCGCTCTCGTCTCAGACTCGCCTCTCTTTGAGCCCAGCTGATGTCAGCGTTCGGTGTCAGTGCTGTGCTTTGACCTCGGAGGGAGGTGTGAGCGCAGGCCTGGAGACGCAGGGAGCTCAGGGAAGTCATGGACCGGAGGAGAGGAATGCAGTGGGTTCAAGGCCCCCTCCAGAGATGCCTGAGGCACATTCAGGGCCTCCCACGGCTCCATCAAAGAGCTCACACAGACTCCCTCTCATCCTTGTCTCCGTCTCACATCTCCCTCTGCCTTCTGTGCGTCCCACAGAGCCTGGGATTCAGAGCCGAGACCACGACCCGGGACGAGCACATCTGGAAGGAGGCGCGCGGACCCGGAGGGAGCGGCGACTGGTGCCTGGTTATGAGGCAAGTGTGTGGCGCACACGCGTGCTCTGCGTCGTCTTTTCCCGTCAATGGGGCCGTTGTTGGTGGAGGCACCGGCGCCGGCGCCGGCGCCGGCCCGGCTGCTCGGCTCCATTCTCTGCTGCCGGCGCTGCTGCGGCCTCGGCAGATGTCGGAGCTTGACGCGACGGTGGAGAAAGTTGGGATTGTCATCAACAGTGTGTCATTGTGGGCGCAGACGTCTCAAGATCAGACCCTCTGCGTTCGAGAGTGGCTGCGTTGATGTGATGAGGACAGACAGTGTGGGAGCGACACAGAACCACTGCTCACTGCAGCTTTGGCCGTTCAGTTAAATAGAAATAAATCCATGTTCCAAACCTCTCCATCAACAAGGCTGACGTCGGCCGCGCTGATCCGGGGATGTTGGGATGTGTTAATCACCAAGCTCTGCAGCACGATCCGCTCTTAGTGCCGCCATCTGCACACCGGCTGCTGCAGCGTGAGCCGGGCCCTCGCTGCTGCCTCACGTCCACAGTCAGAACCGGCGCCGCCGACTCACATCGACCGTTACAGTAAACGGTCCACACGAATAAACGCGTAACGGAAGACGATCTGAACGCTCACCTCAAATATTAGCCATGACCTAATGCAGTCACAGTATTATAGACTGAAGGTCCAGGTTTCTTCATTTCATCGTGTGCTGCTGAACGTCGAGTAATATTTATGAACACGGAAGGCTAAAAATAGAAGAACTTCAGGAACAGATCTGAGGTGCTGTTCGTTTTAACATCATGATTTGATTCCTTCAGCCATTCACGACTTTTAGCTTCGCTGGATGAGTTCCCCTTCACTGTCGCTGCTGGGTTTTACATTTAGCTTTAAGTCCTAATTCAGTCTTGCTGAGTGTTAGTTACACTTTAGTTACTGTTTGACTGTAAGTGACAGTAGCCGTATTAGTAATGAGCCTTAGTGATGCTGTGAATGGATGAGTGACGCCTTTGTTTCGCCGTGAATGGATGATGTCATCACTGAGCGGTATCGGTACCTGCTGTGGTTCTGTTATGGCACGTGCGACTGGACTCGGCCAACAGTGACGGCCATTCACTGGTCGAACTGGTGAGGCTGCAGGCAGGTGCTGAGTGACGCTGACGCTGTTGGACTCGCTGTGTCTGTGCCTCGTGGTGCTGACGTCACTGCTCCGTTTGTTCTGCAGAGGAGGCGGCTGCCGAGGCGTCTGGGTGTGAGTGAGCGCCCTCTAGTGGAGCTGCCGCGGCGCTTCTGCCTGTTTCAACCTTCAGCGTTTCAAGGTATTTGAACCCGCTGCCAGTCAGGTTATACATGTGGGGATGATGTTAGAGGTGATTATTAATTCTATTCATCATATAACGTCACATGTCTGTGCACATAACAGTCATTACCTGGGACATTGAATGAGCCTAATTGGCCCCATGTGAAATATTCACTATTAGCACTCGACGCTGTTTGTGACTCATGTTACCGTATTGTTCGGTAACAATTTATTTACTAGATAGAAGTCATTTTCTGCAGCGTAGATGCTCATGCAGCTGCTGCTGCAGACTAATGATTATAATGGTTCAAACGCTGTTGGTGCTGCAGCTGTAAAGTGGATCAACTGGGGCGAGAAATTAACTATTGTGCACAAATGAATACAGGGACAGTGAATAAGTGATAAGTAGCAACATCTGAAACCAAAGAAGAAAACGTTCCATTTTACACATGACAGGAAAAATAACCTATCGCAGTGTCATTGTGCTGATTCAGGCCCGTGTCCCTGATCAGACAGGCAGCGAGCGTGTCCGGGCCTCACTGCCTCGCGTTAAAGTCAGGCGTTGAGCAGATGGAGGTGGATCAGCGTTTGTTTCCCTCCTGATGATTCTCGTGCCGCTGACAGGAGGTTCTGTGTTGCAGAGGTCTATGGTTCAGCGCTGAGCAGAGACCATGTGGTGTTTGGAGCTGCTCCTGCCGCTGCTGTTCCTGAGTGGTAAATCATTCCTGCTTCCATATATGCAGATTTACAGGCGTCCACGGAGCTTTAGTCACATCTGTGTGGTCTCTCCCCAGATGTGAGCGGCCAGTGGAACGTCTGGGTTCCTCGGGACATCTCGGCCATGACCAACTCCTGCGTGGTCATCCCCTGCACCTTCATGTACCCGTCGGGCATCCGGCCGTACAGGGGCACTCACGGGATCTGGTACTTCGGCCAGCCGTACCCTCAGCTCTTCCCCCCTGTGGTCTTCAAGTCGCGCACAGACGTTGTACATGAGAGCTACAAGGGCCGCTCCAAGCTGCTGGGAGACCTGAACCAGAGGAACTGCACGCTGCTCATCAACAACGTCGGCTCCGAGCATTCGGGGCGCTATTACTTCCGCGCGGACCTCGGTGGAGCCAACATGTACACGTACCCAGACTTCGCGGAGCTCAAAGTTCTGGGTACGTCCTGGGGACGGCCTGTGCATGAACACGGAGGTCTGACGATGCCTCCAGTCACGTGTCTCTGCTTCGTCCACCAGATCAGCCCAACATCGACGTCCCGGAGGAGATCGTCAGCGATGAGAGTCTGGAGCTGACGTGTTACGCTCCTGACAACTGCCCCGACATGACTCCAGAGATCCAGTGGATGTACACGGACTACCTGCCCGACCCGGAGTTCTCCTCGGACTACGTGGAGGAGAGCAACACAGCGGTGCTGTCCAGCACGCTGACCTTCATCCCCAGACCCATGCACAACGGGCAGCTGCTGGGCTGCAGGGTCTACTACTCCAACACCACGCTGGTCTACGAGCGCCTGATCTCCCTGGACATCAAGTGTGAGTTGCTTCTCTCTGTGTAGGTTTGCTCCCAGATGAGCTGATTTCAGACCACTGTCTGTTTCCTGGCAGATGCTCCACGCTCCGTGTGGGTGAACGTGTCCTCAGAGGTGATGGAGGGCAGCTCGGTGACGCTGCACTGCGAGGTGGACAGCAACCCTCCCTCCAGGATCTCCTGGATGTTCGGGGACCAGGAGGTTGTGTGGGACACGGCCTCCAACATCTCGCTGTCTCTGGACGATGTGACTCCAGCGCAGGAGGGGCTGTACACCTGCGTGGGCGACAACAGCTACGGAGCCATGAACACGTCTCTGTACCTGGCCGTCAAGTGTACGTCTGTGCCGCTGTGTGGACAGAGCGCCAGCGAAGGACCTGACGACCTGTGCTTCTCGTTGCAGACCCTCCGCGGGAGCCTCAGGTCAACGAGTCCGTGACGGTGGTGGAGGGCGCCTCCCTGGCGCTGCACTGCAGCACGCAGGGCAGCCCGGCGCCCACGCTCACCTGGCTGAAGGACGGGGAGCTGGTGGGCACCATCACGGCCGACGAGCTGTCGGTGCTGGAGATCTCTGAGATCACGCCGCAGGGAGACGGGCTGTACCGCTGCCTGGCCGAGAACGAGCACGGCCGCGCCAGCAGCTCCCTCAACGTCACCGTGGAGTGTGAGTGTGCGCTCGCGTGGTGTGGAGGTGCATTCGGTGTGTGGTCTGGCCCTCCGCTGGGTCTAAAGCAGCAAACGCTCTTCACACGCTGAGAGACGAGGACAACAACGCACAACGAGCTACAACTTTGTTTCACCTGCAAGAGGAGCCTTCACCCAGAAACCGCCAACTCGGACTGCGGCGAGCTCCTCTTGGTGCAACCTTTAGTTAGAAAGTGGGACCTGCCTTGAAGTTGCACATACGGCGTATGGTAGGGTTACAATGAATTCCATGAATGAAATTCCATATAAGGATGGAACACTTGATTGATTTGCAGTATAGGCGTATATCATCATGAACCGTTCAACCCTAAGGCTGCTGACCTTTCTCTGGCCTCACAGCTGACTCAAAAGGAGTCAGGCCCAAACCACTTCCTGTTTCTGTGTGCAGAGTGAAAAGTATAACATGTTCCTGTTTCTGACCGGATTAAAACATTGAACACATGTATCCTTCATAATGCCAATAATTAACAAACGATAAATCAACCTTGTGAGTGATCATAAATCAGTCAGTAGATCATATTTAGTCCAACACCCTCCTCCTCCCACAGACGCCCCCGTGCTCCTGGACGAGTCCAAGTGCACGGTGGTGCGGGAGGGCGTGCAGTGCGTGTGCATGGCCACGGGGAACCCGGAGCCCGCCATTGAGTTCTACCTGCCCGACCTGAACGTCACCATCAACGAGACGGACGGCCGCTTCAACTTCTACACGCACACGGACGGACACACGTCCACGGGCATGATCAAGCTGCGCGAGAAAGGCGAGCGGGTGGAGAACGGCCCCGCCGTCAACGTGCACTGCAGCATCTCCAACGTGTACGGACGGGAGAGCGTCCTGCTGGAGCTGCAGCAGGAGAGTGAGTTCCTGCACAGACGAAAGCGAGACATTTCACTTGATGACGTCCGTGTAGAGTTCCAGTACGTCGTAACTACTGAACGTGAGAGTCACTGTGTGTCCTCTTCTAGAGAAGTACATGATGGCCGTCATCGTGGGCACCATCGGAGGAGTGGCCGTCATCGCCTTCATCATCGCTGCAGTCAGATACGTCGGCCACAACAACAAGAAGTGAGTATGTCTGACGCTCGGGTCAGTGCGCGGCGGAAGTCGTCTTTTTCCTCACTGAGCATTGTCTGAAACCCGAGGAAACACTTGAGCCTTGTCATCCATTCTAAAACACACCGATGCACATTTGTATATGAGTGAATGTGGGACTGATGAGAATAATTCCTCCAGAGCCATTTCAGTTTATTTGAACTCCGTCAACAGGCCCCACTAACCAGCACTCTGCAGGCATGGCCTCCTCTGACCCGGCTTCTCAATCCTTGACCTGCTGCTAAATACAACCCAGGCCGCCCTCTTAACCAAGGCGCTTCATTTGAGCCTCCAGGCACATTCGGACCCCCAAATTCGCAGCTTCCACTGGCGCGTCACCGAGTAGCGACTAAACCCATGAAATAACCACGTCACTCACAGTCTGCAGGCCTGCAGCATAACCTCACGGCTGCTTTTAAAATGGATGCCCAGGCTTGGCGTGTCGCCCTGCGTTGGCGGAGAGCGAGTCTGATCATGTGACTCCGTCCCCCAGAGAGAATGGCAACCCTAGGCAGGACGTGGTCCTGGAGAACCCAGCGTTGTACTACAGCGCAGTCAAGAAGGACAAACAAAATCTGAGGAAGAAAGTGGTGAGACATGCTTCTGAATACGATGGAGGACGCCCGTCTCAGATAGTTTGGGCTCAAAGCAGAAGGCTGTAAGTTAAGAGAGCCCGACGCGAGGCCCCGCTAGTGTTCCAGCAGCTCCAACCATGTCCTGTGCAACACTGTTTTCTCCTGCTTTCATCGCTTCTCTGCGTTTCTCTGTCTCTTTTTCTCTCCCCTAACTCCTGCACAGCTTAAGACAGAGCTGTTGGGCTCAAAGTTTAACTCCATTCTAGAGGAGACTACGGTAAGGTCCTAGAACAGGCCTCCGCGACGCACGCATCTCCCGGCATCCCAGCTTCTGTGCTGTGCACTGTGTTTCTGCACGCGCCTGCTGCATCGCTAACGCACCCGCTGCCACGCTAACGCCACCATGTCCCGTCCGTCCGTCCGTCCGTCCGTCCGCCAGTGACCACTAACGCCGCGTCCGTCGCCCGCTGCCGCTGCCTCGTAGCTCACGCCTCCTGTGTCTGCAGGGAGAAGACGGGGATTATCAGGCTGTGGGCTCGTTTCCAGGCCTGGAGAGGCGGGAGCTGAATTACGCCGCGCTGGAGTTCGGGGCCGGGGCCCGGTCCAGGGAGGGCGCCTCCGGGAGGGGGGATGACGGCAGCAGCTACACGGAAGTCAAAGCCAAATGAATCGCGATCCTTCCCTGATCCCTCGGCTTCGCGAGACTCAGTGGCAGCGCAGCATCACCGCCTCAGCTCAATAACGGCCGCCCGTCTTCTACTGGACCCCTTCTTCTTCATGTGTCATCCTAACGCCCCCCCCGTGCCGGTGACCCCCCCCCACACACACTTCGCCACCGTCTGAAGGAACTCGTACTGTTTGGGTCCCAGCGCCCACTGGACAACCTGCACAACCAGATTTAGGCTTCAGCCTCGCTAACAGATGAGCTGTTCCACATAACGTTAACCCTTTGAGTGACAGGCGGCTCCGAGCATCCGTCTCACCCAGCTGCCGCTGTGTCTGCTGCCGGTCGATGCGTCAGGGCAAGGAGTAACCGAGCTTTGTGTTCTCTTCTCTTTCTGTGTGTGTATGAGTTGAAGGTAAATGTAGATGAGATCCTGTGGAGGTAATGAGTGAGACAGGATGGGAGCTCAGTGTAACTGTATATAAAGTGTGCTGTGACTAAGTCGCCCCCATATAAATGAAACCAATGCCACAGCAGCTTCTCAGCTGTTTGTGAACCTCTGAACCCCAACGAACCCTCAGGCTCGAGGCCTCGCTCTCGATCAGGAAAACACAGACCCAAAGCACAACCCCCCCCCCCCCCACGTGAGCAGCGTTATCTCGTGTAGACAATGTGTGTGTTTGTGTGTGTGTTCGTATCCGAATCGTGCTGAACAGATCACAGGACGTGGATCTCTGGGAGCGTCGCATCGCTGGAGAAGCGGATGCAGATGCTCGAATCACGGGACGTGATGCTGACTCGGCGGCTGGTTGTGTTCGATGAGCCTGTGGTGTAAAATCAGAGCTCACTAATAGTTTAACCTGATAATAATGGTGTCAGTAATATATATTAATAGGATGTATATGGATACGGGACGTGACTATGTACAGTAAAAACCCTGCATGAGCGTTTTGCATACGATAAAGAATTGGACTTTTGGGCGATTGAAAACATTTTCCGTTCTGCTCTGAACGTCTCAACACAGATGAGTTTCCACGCAGAGACGTGTTGTGTACGACAGGCGACGGACGTTGGACCTTCACCCACTGTTTCACCCCGATCCATCCAGAGCCTTGAGGCCTTTATGTTTCTGACCTCAGTGCTTTTTGATCTTTACTGCTCATTAATGATCTTTTTAGTGGTTTTCATTTTGAAACCAACCAAAATGAAACCATGAACGTACTGTGCGTCTGAGTCTATGAACCAGCTTCAGCCTGGCTGTCGCCTCCTTCAGTGTTACTGACGTGGTCCTGACCGGAACCTGCTGTTCATCCTCTTCTCTGCGTTTAAACCAAGCGGCGTTGTGTTCCTTCAGCCGCTCGTTGAGACGTCGTTCTACCTGATGCTCAACATCCAGGTCACGTCAGGCCTCATGCAGCGTTCAGCTATTCCTTTTTTAAGCATAAATATGAATTAGTCGTCTCTAACCTTTTGTGACAGTGTGTTTGTAAAGCAAATGTACCTGTCCTCTACTTTGTGGTGATCATAATATGTGGAACTTTTTTTTTTACACAAACTGAATGATTGACTCAATAACAGATCAGCTGTTGGCTTCTCTCTGCAAACTACTGTTACTTAAGGAAAGTTGTTTCATTCCAAAATGACTTTTTTGTTTTAAAGTCTTCACACCTCAAGCAGATTCCTTTGACTTCAGTTCCACACAAGCATAAATAAAATAAAAACAACAACAAACATGTTGATTATTGAGAGAAAACAAGCTGTTTTTGTCTTGTTTACTGAAGTATTTCCATCTTTTTAGCTCAGAAGCAAATATTCTACATTTCCTTCACTAGTTACATTTCAATGTGATGGTCATAGACTTGGTGTAAAATTCAACAATGTAACACTTAGACCTAGACTCGATGTGAAACTCACAAATGCAATACCTAAATGATGTATTTGACCTTTGACCTGTGACCTAAACTGTCTGGTCTCAGTCTGGATGAGACAAGCAGTCTCTGTTTGAACACGAAGGCTTGTGATGCTGTATCTGATCGTATTATAAGCATGTTCACTGAATAATTACCACCTCGAGGCTGTAGGAAAAGGAAGCAGAAGCTGCATATTAGAGAAGGAGGATATGGGGTGCCGAATGTAAAAGGAGCACCTATAACTAGTTTTCTCACATTTAACTAAATGACACAACATGTTTTCTCACATTTAGTTAAATGTGCAAAAGTCTAAATGTAAATGTTAAATATAAATGTAAATGTTAAATGTAAATGTTTAATGTTAAATGTAACTAAATATTTTTTAAGTAAACTCCACCCCCTATGATCCTAGATCAGTGACGCGGACTCAAACACGTCAAACAGTACGCATAGCTCCGCCCACATCTGACTCTGGATCGGTGCACGAAAATACTGGAGAGAAGCTTGAAGTCGAAGCCATCATGGCCGCCAGCTCCGACTCCCTCCCGTTGGGGGAGATTGAACGGGCTGTAACGGCAGGTGTGCGGGCTGAGGCTCCGCTTCAAACTGCCGTTCTGTCGTAAACACCATTAACGGGGAGTTAAGTAGGTTTGAATGGAATATTTCTGTGGCGCCGGTGGAGAATTAGTTGGCTAACTATACTAGCTAGCCGAAGTTACGTCCAGGCTAAAAACAAAAGGTTCCAGATCAGATGTGGGCGGGGTTTGCGCGCACTGTTGGAGGTGATTGCGTTCGTTTCTCTGATCTGAGACCAGCGCCGTTTGAGGGTAGGGATGGAGTCTACTTGCCCATTCATGAATATTCAGTTTACACTCGGCCAACATTTAACATTTACATTTAACATTTAACATTTAACATTTAACATTTACATTTAACATTTACATTTAACATTTACATTTAACATTTAACATTTACATTTTACATTTTACATTTACATTTAACATTTACATTTAGACTTTTGCTCATTTAACTAAATGTGAGAAAACATGTTGAGTCATTTAGTTAAAAGTGAGAAAACTAGTTATAGGTGCTACTTTTACATTCGGCACCCCATAGGAGGACTTTTTAGTTCATAGGCTCTAAATCTCTATCGAATGGACAGAGTTATATGTGGAGTCCTTTTTCAGCAGCCACCATTAATAATATAAACTTAGAGCCATAGAAGCTACAGTGTTTAGGTAAAGAAATCTTCCACAGTGATGGTTCCTCCACTGACAGCAGGACAGCAGAACACTGTGACCTGCACTGCTCCTGGTCTCTGCTCTGGATCTGCTCCTACATTCACCTGGAGGTGGAGGAAACCAGGAGGAACCCACTCTCACATCACAGGAAACATCACAGCCGTCACCACGGAGAATGTGAGCGCTGTCACACAGAGACACAGCTCAACTCTGACCTTTGACCTTTCAGCTGAGCACCACGGCACAGAGGTCACCTTTGAGGTCAATCATATTCATGTTTTTATTCACGTACTCAGTTAATTTTATATTTTATGATTTGTTGTACAATATGTTCTACATGTTTTTAGAAACTGATGTTTGATTTGCTCTTAAAGTCTCTTCACACGTCTTTCACATGTTGTATATATATATATATATATATATATATATATATATATATATATATATATATATATATATATATATATATATATATATGTATATGTATATTTGAGACGTTTGAGCTGTGACTGTCAAAGTGGGAGGTGAAAAATAATCAGCAGTGTTTAAAGAATCTTTGAAACATGTGTGAAGATACAAATAGATGAGGAAGAGACAAAGACAGAAGAGAAGACGAGAAGACGAGACGGAGGTGAAGTAAAACTCTTTTCCTCTCATTCTTAGGACACGTTGACTCGTCCTCGTTGATGTTATGGAGCTGTAATTGTGCAGGAACAGCAGCTCTGTGCAGCAGATCCAGAATCAGAGCAGATCTAAATCATAGCTTTCATTGCTCACATCCCTGAACCTGCTTCATGCTGAGCTTCAGGCTTCACAGTCAGACACGGTGACGCTGCTTCAACAGTTTCTTTGTGCTGCTTGGACCTGCAGACGTCTAGAAACTGAAGGTTTCTCTGTGGAGGGAGCGAGCGAGTGTCAGAGGATCAGGATGTGTGTTCTCCTGTGGACGGCTCTGCTCTTCTATGTGAGAGGCATCAGCTGTGACGGAGGTACAACATCCAGCCTGAACCACAGCAACACTGTTTACTGCTGTTACACAAGTAAAGGAGCAGAAGGTTCTGTTCAACAGGACGTCTGCTTTTAACGCTGGTGTCTCTTGTCTTCAACAGCTGCTCTGAAGCAACACTGTCAAACTGGATCCTACTGTATCAGCCTCAGTGAGGGAGGAACAACAGCAGAGGCTGGACTCTGTGCTGTTATACCCTGTTCCTTCACTGTTGATGCTGGATTTAATGCCACACAATTAATGTGGTATAAATGTGGTGCAGAGTTACCAATGAAATGTAATGAAGCTCACTCACTAACATGTAACTCCAGCAGTAGATCAGCAGTATTTCAGTCTGAGTTTAGAGGACGAGTGTCTCTGTTGGAGCCTGACCTGAGTCTGAGGAACTGCAGCATCATCATCAGTGACCTCAGACAATCTGACTCTGGATCATTTAAGCTCAGACTCTGTGGTTACAAAGACAAGAAGCCAGACGGCTTCACATTCACTTCTTCAGCAACTCTTACAGTTACAGGTACCAATAACCTCAACTAATAAACCTACAGTTTAATGTGGAGACCTTAAGTCGTTAAAGCTCCAATCCAGTATTTTAGCCCAAATCTGACTTATTTGCTCTGATCTTCACCACCGTGACGTCAGGTCTGAGTCAGACGCCCACAGTGACGGTTCCTCCACTGACAGCAGGACAGCAGAACACTGTGACCTGCACTGCTCCTGGTCTCTGCTCTGGATCTGCTCCTACATTCACCTGGAGGTGGAGGAAACCAGGAGGAACCCACTCTCACATCACAGGAAACATCACAGCCGTCACCACGGAGAATGTGAGCGCTGTCACTCAGAGACACAGCTCAACTCTGACCTTTGACCTTTCAACTAAGCACCACGGCACAGAGGTCACCTGTGAGGTCAGCTTCACAGGAGACGTAAAGACAGAGGAGACGGTGACTCTGAACGTGAGCTGTACGTGATGCTCCGTAGATGTTTTCTTTACTGACTCGTCTGAAACTTAAAGAGTCTTTTGTTTTTCCTGTTCGTCAGACGTCAAGAAACCAACCATCAGTGGAAATCCAACAGTGAAAGCAGGAGACGCTCTGAATCTGACCTGCCGTGTTGATAGCTTCCCTCCATCGTATGTTACATGGACCAAATCCGGCTCTGACGGCGTTGGTGAAGAATCACAGACTGGATCAGTGTCTGTCATCATCTATAACACGACAGCAGACGCTTCTGGACAGTACGTCTGTACAGCACAGCATCCAGTCAGGAACGTGACTGCACGCTCTGAAGTCACTGTAACATGTGAGTAGATGACAGTAATGTGAGAGACGCTGAATTAGTTTGTCTGATGCTGATTTTCTCTGTTCTGGGTTCAGTTCCTCCACAGATCTTAAACGTGTCTAGATGCATGAATCAGCAGCAAACACTCAGCTGTGTGTGCATCAGCTGGGGTTCTCCTCCACCCTCCATCACGTGGCCGCTGCTGAAGAACCACAGTGAATACTCAGTATCTAGCACCGTGTCCAAGCACACAGCGAACAGCAGCGTCACCCTTCATGGCAGCGCTCAAAGCAGCAGCGTAGAGTGTGTCAGCACAAACGAAGGCGGGGAAACGAGAGAGTTCCTCCAAGTGAGAACCCACTTAAAGCAAGAAGGTACGAGTTCGAGAGCGTTCACACGTCTGGTTATCTCCATCCATGCAGATGAGCTGCTGCCACAGTTCTGTTCCCTTGATTCCAGATGTCGTCACCAACGTTTTACTGAACAGTAAGTGGCTGCAAGTCGCCTTTGGGTTCATTACTGGCATCTTGTTTTCTGCGGTCGTCGTCTGTTTGGCAAGAAGATGCCACAGGTACCGATTCTTTTTTTCACATCGCTGTGTTCTAGTTTTACCAAATGTTCACTGTTCTATTCTGATTATGAAGAAAAAAGAATCCCGGGGATCAGCTTGAAGCCGTGCAGATGCAAACTGTCCTAGAGGTATTAATATTTATTATTGTTTTTAAATTGTTACCACACCTGTTTATGGTCCATCAATCATTCATCATTGGTCAGTTTATTATCAGACTGGACTCTAATGCAGCGTGAACATCACTCAGGCTTGAATTCATGGTTTGTCATATCTCCCCCTGACAGGCTGACGCTGGTCACAACCATGAGACTCAATGCAGAGAAGTCAACTACTCTGTCATTGACTTCTTTGTGTTGAAAAGAAAAAAACCCACGAAGACAAAAGAGGCGCCAGAAAGCACAGAGTACACGGAAATTAAAACAAGAGCAGTGGAGAGACGACACGGTGAAGGGAAGGAAGGTGAAACGCTGGAGGCCCACGAGGAGCAGGAGGTGGCTGAGGTTGAGCAAAGGGAGAACCAGCAGTGCATTGTGGGAAAAGAGGAGGAATATGAGGAGATGGCGCTGTATTCAAATGTTCATGAAACAAAGCAGCAGGTTTGACTTTGTAGCTCAGTGATGTCACTGAGGCGTGTTGCGTAACAGCTGTTTGTTACTTGGAGTCTCTGGGTGTTTGTGTGTTGGTGATGCCTCATGTCTCTCTCTTCCTGTCTCTGCTTGAACAAAGGATCAGATCTCTGTCCTGCTTCATTTGCTTTCTGCAACCAAGGTTATATACATGTTATGTTAAACTTATCCTGGTTTATTGAAATGTTTCTGCTTTATTGTGTGATTGTGATTCCCTGATAAAAGTGGTGTCATTAATATAAATGAATAGGATGTATATGGATACGGGACGTGACTATGTACAGTAAAACCCTGCATGAGTTCCAGGTCACGTCAGGCCTCATGCAGCGTTCAGCTATTCCTTTTTTAAGCATAAATATGAATTAGTCGTCTTTAATCTTTTGTGACAGTGTGTTTGTAAAGCAAATGTACCTGTCCTCTACTTTGTGGTGATCATAATATGTGGAACTTTACACAAACTGAATGATTAATCAATAACAGATCAGCTGTTGGCTTCTCTCTGCAAATTACTGTTACTTAAGAAAAGTTGTTTTGTTTCTACAATGACTTTTATGTTTTAAAGTCTTCACACCTCAAGCAGATTCCTTTGACTTCAGTTTCACACAAACATAAATAAAATAAAAACAACAACAAACATGTTGATTATTGAGAGAAAACAAGCTGTTTTCATCTTGTTTACTAAAGTATTTCCATCTTTATTTCTATCAACAGTTAAGACGCAAATGTTCTACATTTCCTTCACTAGTTACGTTTCAGTGTGATGATCATAGACTTTTCACCGATGTAACACTTAGACTTAGACCTTTGACCTGTGACTGAAACTGTCTGCACCGACTTTGTGTTCACCTGCTGAACTTTAAAATCCAACCAGAAGCTTTGTGATACAAACGGTCGTATGATGAACTGGTCTCAGTCTGGATGAGACGAGCAGTCGCTGTCTGAACACGAAGGCTTGTGATGCTGTTTCTGCTCGTATTATAAGCATGTTCACTGAATATTTACCACCTCAACGCTGTAGGAAAAGGAAGCAGAAGCTGCATATTAGACAAGAAGGACTTTTTAGTACGAAGGCTCTAAATCTCTATCAAACTGGTCTCTGCTCTGGATCTGCTCCTACATTCACCTGGAGGTGGAGGAAACCAGGAGGAACCCACTCTCACATCACAGGAAACATCACAGCCGTCACCACGGATACAGGCCTGTGTCAGGCAGTCGGTGGTCAAAGACAGGCTAGGATCAACACTCACTGAAATACTGCATCAGAGGCACGGCAGGAAACAGGGTCAGGATAGCTTCAGTCATACACGGCTTGGCACAAAGATTAACGCTGGACTGCTGGTTTTAACCACGCAGACAATCTGGCAACTAGACAGGCTGGAAACTGGTGCCTTAATGCAGGAGGGCAATCACTGATAGCTCACAGATGGTGACTATGAGAACCGGAAGTAAAGCAGGGGCTAAAGAAAACGGCCAACAACAGGAAGTGGACGAAACACAAAACAGGAAGTGGACACGAGCAATGGCTAAGAGTTTAGTTTGTGACAACCTGTGAGGTCAATCATATTCATGTTTTTATTCACATACTCAGTTAATTTTATATTTTATAATTTGTTGTACAATATGTTCTACATGTTTTTAGAAACTGATGTTTGATTTGCTCTTAAAGTCTCTTCACACGTCGTTCACATGTTGTGTGTGTGTCATTCGTTCAGATGCTGATGATGACAGAGAACCAGCTCAAATTCAGTGTGAACAGGATGTAATGTATATTTGAGACCTTTGAGCTGTGACTGTCAAAGCGGAAGGTAAAAAATAATCAGTGTTTAAAGAAACTTTAAACATGTGTGAAGATACAAATAGATGAGGAAGAGACAGAGACAGAAGTGAAGACGAGACGGAGGTGAAGTAAAACTCTTTTCCTCTCATTCTTAGGACACGTTGATTCGTCCTCGTTGATGTTATAGAGCTGTAATTGTGCAGGAACCAGTTTGTTACTCAGCAGCTCTGTGAAGCAGATCCAGAATCAGAGCAGATCTAAATCATAGCTTTCATTGCTCACATCTCTGAACCTGCTTCATGCTGAGCTTCAGGCTTCACAGTCAGACACGGTGACGCTGCTTCAACAGTTTCTTTGTGCTGCTTGAACCTGCAGACGTCTAGAAACTGAAGGTTTCTCTGTGGAGGGAGCGAGCGAGTGTCAGAGGATCAGGATGTGTGTTCTCCTGTGGACGGCTCTGCTCTTCTATGTGAGAGGCATCAGCTGTGACGGAGGTACAACATCCAGCCTGAACCACAGCAACACTGTTTACTGCTGTTACACAAGTAAAGGAGCAGAAGGTTCTGTTCAACAGGACGTCTGCTTTTAACGCTGGTGTCTCTTGTCTTCAACAGCTGCTCTGAAGCAACACTGTCAAACTGGATCCTACTGTATCAGCCTCAGTGAGAGAAGAACAACCGCAGAGGCTGGACTCTGTGCTGTTATACCCTGTTCCTTCACTGCTGATGCTGGATTTAATGTCACACAATTAATGTGGTACAAATGTGGCTCACAGTCACTAATAAAATGTGATCAAATTCACGGTCTAGTGTTTAACTCCAGCAATAAATCAGCAGTATTTCAGTCTGGGTTTGGAGGACGAGTGTCTCTGTTGGAGCCTGACCTGAGTCTGAGGAACTGCAGCATCATCATCAGTGACCTCAGACAATCTGACTCTGGATCATTTCAGCTCAGACTCTGTGGTTACAAAGACAAGAAGCCAGACGGCTTCACATTCACTTCTCCAGTAAATCTTACAGTTACAGGTACCAATAACCTCAACTAATAAACCTACAGTTTAATGTCGAGACCTTAAGTCGTTAAAGCTCCAATCCAGTATTTTAGCCCAAATCTGACTGTTTTGCTCTGATCTTCTCCACCGTGACGTCAGGTCTGAGTCAGTCGCCCACAGTGACGGTTCCTCCTCTGACAGCAGGACAGCAGAACACTGTGACCTGCACTGCTCCTGGTCTCTGCTCTGGATCTGCTCCTACATTCACCTGGAGGTGGAGGAAACCAGGAGGAACCCACTCTCACATCACAGGAAACATCACAGCCGTCACCACGGAGAATGTGAGCGCTGTCACACAGAGACACAGCTCAACTCTGACCTTTGACCTTTCAGCTGAGCACCACGGCACAGAGGTCACCTGTGAGGTCAGCTTCACAGGAGACGTAAAGACAGAGGAGACGGTGACTCTGAACGTGAGCTGTACGTGATGCTCCGTAGATGTTTTCTTTACTGACTCGTCTGAAACTTAAAGAGTCTTTTGTTTTTCCTGTTCGTCAGACGTCAAGAAACCAACGATCAGTGGAAATCCAACAGTAAAAGCAGGAGACGCTCTGAATCTGACCTGCCGTGTCGATAGCTTCCCTCCATCGTATGTTACATGGACCAAATCCGGCTCTGACGGCGTTGGTGAAGAATCACAGACTGGATCAGTGTCTGTCATCATCTATAACACGACAGCAGACGCTTCTGGACAGTACGTCTGTACAGCACAGCATCCAGTCAGGAACGTGACTGCACGCTCTGAAGTCACTGTAACATGTGAGTAGATGATAGTAATGTGAGAGACGCTGAATTAGTTTGTCTGATGCTGATTTTCTCTGTTCTGGGTTCAGTTCCTCCACAGATCTTAAACGTGTCTAGATGCATGAATCAGCAGCAAACACTCAGCTGTGTGTGCATCAGCTGGGGTTCTCCTCCACCCTCCATCACGTGGCCGCTGCTGAAGAACCACAGTGAATACTCAGTATCTAGCACCGTGTCCAAGCACACAGCGAACAGCAGCGTCACCCTTCATGGCAGCGCTCAAAGCAGCAGCGTAGAGTGTGTCAGCACAAACGAAGAGGGGGAAACGAGACAGTTCCTCCAAGTGAGAACCCACTTAAAGCAAGAAGGTACGAGTTCGAGAGCGTTCACACGTCTGGTTATCTCCATCCATGCAGATGAGCCGCTGCCACAGTTCTGTTCCCTTGATTCCAGATGTCGTCACCAACGTTTTACTGAACAGTAAGTGGCTGCAAGTCGCCTTTGGGTTCTTTACTGGCATCTTGTTTTCTGCGGTCGTCGTCTGTTTGGCAAGAAGATGCCACAGGTACCGATTCTTTTTCTCACATCGCTGTGTTCATATAAATATTAGTTTTACCAAATGTTCACAGTTCTATTCTGATTATTAAGAAAAAAGAATCCCGGGGATCAGCTTGAAGCCGTGCAGATGCAAAATGTCCTAGAGGTATTAATATTTATTATTGTTTTTAAATTGTTACCACATCTGTTTATGGTCCATCAATCATTCATCATTGGTCAGTTTATTATCAGACTGGACTCTAATGCAGCGTGAACATCACTCAGGCTTGAATTCATGGTTTGTCATATCTCCCCCTGACAGGCTGACGCTGGTCACAACCATGAGACTCAATGCAGAGAAGTCAACTACTCTGTCATTGACTTCTTTGTGTTGAAAAGAAAAAAACCCACGAAGACAAAAGAGGCGCCAGAAAGCACAGAGTACACGGAAATTAAAACAAGAGCAGTGGAGAGACGACACGGTGAAGGGAAGGAAGGTGAAACGCTGGAGGCCCACGAGGAGCAGGAGGTGGCTGAGGTTGAGCAAAGGGAGAACCAGCAGTGCATTGTGGGAAAAGAGGAGGAATATGAGGAGATGGCGCTGTATTCAAATGTTCATGAAACAAAGCAGCAGGTTTGACTTCGTAGCTCAGTGATGTCACTGAGGCGTGTTGCGTAACAGCTGTTTGTTACTTGGAGTCTCTGGGTGTTTGTGTGTTGGTGATGCCTCATGTCTCTCTCTTCCTGTCTCTGCTTGAACAAAGGATCAGATCTCTGTCCTGCTTCATTTGCTTTCTGCAACCAAGGTTATATTACATGTTATGTTAAACTTATCCTGGTTTATTGAAATGTTTCTGCTTTATTGTGTGATTGTGATTCCCTGATAAAAGTGGTGTCATTAATATAAATGAATAGGATGTATATGGATACGGGACGTGACTATGTACAGTAAAACCCTGCATGAGTTCCAGGTCACGTCAGGCCTCATGCAGCGTTCAGCTATTCCTTTTTTAAGCATAAATATGAATTAGTCGTCTTTAATCTTTTGTGACAGTGTGTTTGTAAAGCAAATGTACCTGTCCTCTACTTTGTGGTGATCATAATATGTGGAACTTTACACAAACTGAATGATTAATCAATAACAGATCAGCTGTTGGCTTCTCTCTGCAAATTACTGTTACTTAAGAAAAGTTGTTTTGTTTCTACAATGACTTTTATGTTTTAAAGTCTTCACACCTCAAGCAGATTCCTTTGACTTCAGTTTCACACAAACATAAATAAAATAAAAACAACAACAAACATGTTGATTATTGAGAGAAAACAGGCTGTTTTCATCTTGTTTACTAAAGTATTTCCATCTTTATTTCTATCAACAGTTAAGACGCAAATGTTCTACATTTCCTTCACTAGTTACGTTTCAGTGTGATGATCATAGACTTTTCACCGATGTAACACTTAGACTTAGACCTTTGACCTGTGACTGAAACTGTCTGCACCGACTTTGTGTTCACCTGCTGAACTTTAAAATCCAACCAGAAGCTTTGTGATACAAACGGTCGTATGATGAACTGGTCTCAGTCTGGATGAGACGAGCAGTCGCTGTCTGAACACGAAGGCTTGTGATGCTGTATCTGCTCGTATTATAAGCATGTTCACTGAATATTTACCACCTCAACATTGTAGGAAAAGGAAGCAGAAGCTGCATATTAGAGAAGGAGGACTTTTTAATTCGAAGGCTCTAAATCTCTATTGAACGGACACAATTATATGTGGAGTCATTTTTCAGCAGCCACCATTAATAGTATGAACTTAGAGCCATAGAAGCCACAGTGTTTATGTAAGGAGATGTTGCACAGTGACGGTTCCTCCACTGACAGCAGGACAGCAGAACACTGTGACCTGCACTGCTCCTGGTCTCTGCTCTGGATCTGCTCCTCATTCACCTGGAGGTGGAGGAAACCAGGAGGAACCCACTCTCACATCACAGGAAACATCATAGCCGTCCCCACGGAGGATGTGAGCGCTGTCACTCAGAGACACAGCTCAACTCCGACCTTTGACCTTTCAGCTGGGCACCACGGCACAGAGGTCACCTGTGTCACAGCGTTCAAGGCAGCGGACCCACAGCGGAGACAAAACTGGGAGATTCAAGGTGTTTAATGACATTGCAGTCAGACAGGCGTAGGTCGGTACACAGCAGTGGCAGATAGATACAGGCCTGAAACAGGCAGTCGGTGGTCAAAGACAGGCTAGGATCAACACTCACTGAAATACTGCATCAGAGGCACGGCAGGAAACAGGGTCAGGATAGCTTCAGTCATACACGGCTTGGCACAAAGATTAATGCTGGACTGCTGGTTTCACGCAGACAATCTGGCAACTAGACAGGCTGGAAACTGGTGCCTTAATGCAGGAGGGCAATCACTGATAGCTCACAGATGGTGACTATGAGAACCGTAAGTAAAGCGGGGGCTAAAGAAAACGGCCAACAACAGGAAGTGGACGAAACACAAAACAGGAAGTGGACAAGAGCAATGGCTAAGAGTTTAGTTTGTGACAACCTGTGAGGTCAATCATATTCATGTTTTTATTCACGTACTCAGTTAATTTTATATTTTATGATTTGTTGTACAATATGTTCTACATGTTTTTAGAAACTGATGTTTGATTTGCTCTTAAAGTCTCTTCACACGTCTTTCACGTGTGTGTGTGTCATTCGTTCAGATGCTGATGATGACAGATAACCACCTCAAATTCAGTGTGAACAGGATGTAATGTATATTTGAGACCTTTGAGCTGTGACTGTCAAAGCGGAAGGTGAAAAATAATCAGCAGTGTTTAAAGAAACTTTAAACGTGTGAAGATGCAAATAGATGAGGAAGAGACAGAGACAGAAGTGAAGACGAGACCGGGGTGAAGTAAAACTCTTTTCCTCTCATTCTTAGGACACGTTGACTCATCCTCGTTGATGTTATAGAGCTGTAATTGTGCAGGAACCAGTTTGTTACGCAGCAGCTCTGTGAAGCAGATCCAGAATCAGAGCAGATCTAAATCATAGCTTTCATTGCTCACATCTGTGAACCTGCTTCATGCTGAGCTTCAGGCTTCACAGTCAGACACGGTGACGCTGCTTCAACAGTTTCTTTGTGCTGCTTGAACCTGCAGACGTCTAGAAACTGAAGGTTTCTCTGTGGAGGGAGCGAGCGAGTGTCAGAGGATGAGGATGTGTGTTCTCCTGTGGACGACTCTGCTCTTCTATGTGAGAGGCATCAGCTGTGACGGAGGTACAACATCCAGCCTGAACCACAGCAACACTGTTTACTGCAGTTACACAAGTAAAGGAGCAGAAGGTTCTGTTCAACAGGACGTCTGCTTTTAACGCTGGTGTCTCTTGTCTTCAACAGCTGCTCTGAAGCAACGCTGTCAAACTGGATCCTACTGTATCAGCCTCAGTGAGGGAGGAACAACAGCAGAGGCTGGACTCTGTGCTGTTATACCCTGTTCCTTCACTGTTGATGCTGGATTTAATGCCACACAATTAATGTGGTATAAATGTGGTGCAGAGTTACCAATGAAATGTAATGAAGCTCACCCACTAACATGTAACTCCAGCAGTAGATCAGCAGTATTTCAGTCTGAGTTTGGAGGACGAGTGTCTCTGTTGGAGCCTGACCTGAGTCTGAGGAACTGCAGCATCATCATCAGTGACCTCAGACAATCTGACTCTGGATCATTTCAGCTCAGACTCTGTGGTTACAAAAACAAGAAGCCAGACAGCTTCACATTGACTTCTCCAGCAACTCTTACAGTTACAGGTATCAACATTACATTAACATTAATTTATTAAAGCTCCAGTCCAGTATTTTAGCCCAAATCTGACTGTTTTGCTCTGATCTTCACCACCGTGACGTCAGGTCTGAGTCAGACGCCCACAGTGACGGTTCCTCCACTGACAGCAGGACAGCAGAACACTGTGACCTGCACTGCTCCTGGTCTCTGCTCTGGATCTGCTCCTACATTCACCTGGAGGTGGAGGAAACCAGGAGGAACCCACTCTCACATCACAGGAAACATCACAGCCGTCACCACGGAGGATGTGAGCACTGTCACACAGAGACACAGCTCAACTCTGACCTTTGACCTTTCAGCTGAGCACCACGGCACAGAGGTGACCTGTGAGGTCAGCTTCACAGGAGACGTAAAGACAGAGGAGACGGTGACTCTGAACGTGAGCTGTACGTGATGCTCCGTAGATGTTTTCTTCACTGACTCGTCTGAAACTTAAAGAGTCTTTTGTTTTTCCTGTTCGTCAGACGTCAAGAAACCAACCATTAGTGGAAATCCAACAGTGAAAGCAGGAGACGCTCTGAATCTGACCTGCCACGTTGATAGCTTCCCTCCATCGTATGTTTTCTACTTCCGCCTCTCGAGGAGTGCAGACGTGTTTTCTCTCTGCTCCCACTCTGCTTTTGCTTGCAGTGTCCTTGTCTTGTCTTTTCTGAGCACCCTGATCTGCTATTCTGGAATAACATTATGGAGCTAATCAACTGGTCACTCAGCGCATTGGACAAAATGTTTTCACAAAGGAAAGAATCTCCGGGAGAACCACTCTGCCCCTTGGGGACTTTTGCCTCTGGCTACGTGCGGGACGCATGGGATTCCTGATGCTCCCTGTGTCTGGAGCCTCTGTCCATCGAGGATGCAGAGGATCTATTCATATTTTGGACTTTGATAACTGGGCTACTCATGATTGGCTTTGGTGGTGCCCTGCTTTATCGGAAGATTGGAAAGATTGGAAAATCTGTGGCCGGCTCATTGGCGTGTCCACCGGCTGTGGAGCTGCAAACGCCGACGGGGGCCATGGTTACTCGGCTGACGGAATTACACCAGAGCACACAGCGAACAGCAGCGTCACCCTTTATGGCAGCGCTCAAAGCAGCAGCGTAGAGTGTGTCAGCACAAACGAAGGCGGGGAAATGAGAGAGTTCCTCCAAGTGAGAACCCAATTAAAGCAAGAAGGTACGAGTTCGAGAGCGTTCACACGTCTGGTTATCTCCATCCATATGGGGTGCCAAATGTAAAAGTAGAACCTATAACTAGTTTTCTCACATTTAACTAAATGACACAACATGTTTTCTCACATTTAGTTAAATGTGCAAAAGTCTAAATGTAAATGTTAAATATAAATGTAAATGTTAAATGTTAAATCTAAATGTTAAATGTTAAATCTAAATGTTAAATGTTAAATCTAAATGTTAAATGTTAAATGTAAATGTTAAATGTTAAATGTAAATGTTAAATGTAAATGTTAAATGTTGGCCGAGCGTAAAACTGAATATTCATGAATGGGCAAGACTCCATCCCTACCCTCAAACAGCGCTGGTCTCAGATCAGAGACGCGAACTCAAACACGTCAAACAGTACGCATAGCTCCGCCCACATCTGACTCTGGATCGGTGCACGAAAATACTGGAGAGAAGCCTGAAGTCGAAGCCATCATGGCCGCCAGCTCCGACTCCCTCCCGTTGGGGGAGATTGAACGGGCTGTAACGGCAGGTGTGCGGGCTGAGGCTCCGCTTCAAACTGCCGTTCTGTCGTAAACACCATTAATGAGTAGTCAAGTAGGTTTAAAAAGAATATTTCTGTGGCGCCGGTGGAGAATTAGTTGGCTAACTATACTAGCTAGCCGAAGTTACGTCCAGGCTAAAAACAAAAGTTTCCAGATCAGATGTGGGCGGGGTTTGCGCGCACTGTTTGAGGTGATTGAGTTCGCGTCTCTGATCTGAGACCAGCGCTGTTTGAGGGTAGGGATGGAGTCTACTTGCCCATTCATGAATATTCAGTTTTACGCTCGGCCAACATTTAACATTTAACATTTACATTTAACATTTAACATTTAACATTTACATTTAACATTTAACATTTAGCATTTAACATTTAACATTTAACATTTAACATTTACATTTAGACTTTTGCACATTTAACTAAATGTGAGAAAACATGTTGTGTCATTTAGTTAAATGTGAGAAAACTAGTTATAGGTGCTCCTTTTACATTTGGCACCCCATACATCCATGCAGATGAACGGTTTGTGTTCTTAAACTCCTTCTACACAAACTGTTACAGGCAAGGGTCAAACTGAACTTGGAACAGTATTTTTTAAAATACACTCACTATGAGTGGGAAACAGGCTACAAAGGCCTTCAAACCGTACTAGGAGGGAAGACCCAAATGCAACGACCCACAGACAGGACTGACGATAAATGGTTTAATAATCAAAACATACAGAAAGAACAATACAAACTAAGGTCACTGCATATGCAGGCTAGGGCAGAAATTAGGAATGCAAAACTAACACATACAACTCACAAAGTAACAAAAGATCACTGCCAAACAGGAAACTAAATGACCCTACTAAGAACACAGAACATGCAAACAACAAAACCTACCACACTCCGAACACACAAACCTGGACAGAGAGCACAACGACATGTAACATGCAATGCACCAAACACAAAGACAACACAAAGACTAGACAAACCTTGATCAGGGACAGGACAGGACCACAAGACAGAAACAACGTCAAACAACAACTTCCATGTAACACCGATAGATAACGAACCAACAAAGACTGTACCCAAACCAGAACCTTAAATACTCAAAACAGGTGACTCTAATTAACCTAATAACAGGACATGACACGACAGGAAATGAAAAAACAAAGAACCAGCCAAGAGGGCCTTAATGCCACGTGAGCCAGAGTGCCCTCTGGCGGCCGGAAGCAGACTCGCATCACAAACACCTGATCAGTCACAGCTTGTGTCTTTCTTCCAGATCCTCATGGACTGAACTCAGCAGCAGTTTTAACCATCACCGTTGTTCTGTCTCTACTCTTAAACGTCGTCTTCTTCATCTACTTTGTGTTTGTCTGGTGAGTCACAAACCATTCGCTGCCTCATGATCATCATGACTCCAGGGACCTTTATGAAACAAACCAAGCTCATGTTTCTTCTCTGTCTTTAAAGCAACTCCAGGAAAAAGGTGGAACCAGATCCAGAGGACAGAACCTACACGTCTCTGCAGAAAAGGAACCTGTCCCCTGAGTACGACGTCATTAACCAGCGAAACTACTGACGTTTGGTCAACGCTGTGGCTGCTGAGGCTTTACTCTGTGTTTAGGCCTCATCTCCTCTAAGTTGGACTGTCGCTTGTTCAGTGAGGAAACTGAATATTCTGTGTGTGCATCACCTTCTTACCACCATCAAAGACCAAAGAGTCATTTGTCCTTTGCTGTTACTCATTAGTCACTGTTAGTGTTGGAATGAGGCTCTACTGTATTATTAATTATTTAGGGTTTCAGGGTTAAACGTCTGATCCGTTCACTAAACAGATGTTTGATAACAGTGTGGTGAGTTAAATGACTCATTCTGTGTGATAATCAATCATATTTCAGTGGTTTGTTAAACAAACTGTTGTTAAAATCAGTGAAGTTGGTGAAGTTCACTAGGTTTGATGTAACTTCTCTTGCTTCATAGAGCTGATGGTGGATCTGACACTGGTGTGACCGACTGTCAGACACTGGAGAGTGTTTATTGTTTCTGTTCCCGTCTTCCTCGTGATGTTCCATGATTGTTGGTGCGGTGGGTAGAACTGTCCAGTCCTGGGTTCGATTCCCGGAGGCCCGGGTGACTTTCTGTGTGGGGTTCTCCCTTTGTTCGCGTGGGTTCTCTCCGGGTTCTCCGGTTCTTCCTCCCACAGTCCAAAGACGTGCATTAGGTTTATTGGCCTCTCTCCGTTGCCTGTGAGTGCATGTGTGAATGGTTGTTTGTCTCTGTGTTTCCCTGCGATGGGCTGCACCGCCTCTCGCCATAGCCAGCTGGGATACGCTCCACGACCCCACATATGGGATTAAGCGTTATGGAAAACCTAATGTCACAATCCCTGCATTTTTGTATGTCTATTTCCTGTTTTATTTTGTGCATATCGGGTTCTGTGTCACACCAGGTTTGACGTTCACTTTACTTTCTTTTATTCATCATTCTGCCGTATCGACCTCTGGATCAACCACTGGTTCTCAACATTTAACTGCCTCAAAGGCCTCGACCGCCAGACCTCAACCTGCGCCCAACTCTACTCCGCAGACAGTTTCACAAGACCATGCAGTCTAATCCAGTCATGGACCCTCAGTCTGTTGCTGCTGCACCTGTCGCCAAGACATATCAAACCCCAGAGCAACAGCCATTCCTCCCAGCTCAAGCTCCAGTGCTGCCATTGTTCCCAGCTCAGGCCTCTATGCACCGCTGGGCACGGGTCCTACGCTCGTCTCGTCTGCTGGACTGGGGTCCTCGCCCTCGGCGCCTCCTTTGTCGCCGGCCACCTCGACACTCCTGCCTCCAAAACCGTTCCCCGCATAGAGGATGCATCGCTTCCAGCGGGGCTCCTGGAGGTGGATGGTTTCGATGCCGACCTCCCAGAACCCACCGTTTGCCACTGGGCACTAGTGGTGCCCTTCCAGCCCAGCGGCTGCTGGGCCGAGGTGAACCTCGCCTTCATCCTCCCTGAGAGGATGAGTGGACTTTGTGTTGTTTTCCTTGCTTGGACTTGTCCCGTGCACTGGTTGTGGACGATTCTCAGACTCATTCTATGTATAATGGTCATGTGTCTTGATTCTGCCATGTTTTGTTTGGTTCTTGATTGTTATCTCCGTCTTAGAAACCGTAGTTCGGATCACCCCTGTGTTTTAGCCTAACTGTTCCGCTGCCTGCCTCTGTGACTTCACCATTGCCTGCTCCACTTTGTGCTGTTGCCAATGTGTCTACGTGTACTGACCTCCTGTATCCTGACTCTGAGCTGTAATAAACCCTCATACTTACCTGTCTGCCTCCAGTGCTGTGTGTTTGGGTCTTAGAACCACGTCCGTGACACCAAATATATGAGGCAACTATGGAAAGGCTGAAAGGCTTTAACTTCCTGTATTAAGACATATTAAGGCAACAGGAGCTTCCTGTTTCACCAACTTCCTGCTTTTTCATGCTTAATGTTCAGTTTGTGCTGTGGAGGAAGAATTCAACCATCGCCTCCAATGACTGTTCAGGTCTGATCCACGCAGCTTCCGGCTGGTTTTGTTCACAGGGCTTTTCCAGTCTGCGTGAACCAGAGAGACTCCCAGTCGTCCTCTGCAGCGCTGACCTTCCTGATGGGAACTGAACACGGTCTTTATCATGAATGGATTATTCTACATTTACAGTTTAGCTGTTCATTTTTGTGCTAAAAACCCGAGCTTTAATGGCAAAAAATAAAGTCTCTTAAACGTGTTTCATTGATGTTTTTGCATGTGGGGTTGAACCTTTTCGAGCAAAACAGGAACAACTCAGAGAATGTCATAAGGCCAAGTTTAAATAAAGCAGCAACACGGTCTGACTGTGTTTCATGAGGAAAGTTCCTGTAATGTTGCGCAAACAGATCAGATTCACTTCAGAGAAAGACGGAACAGAGCTCACTGAAAACTGTGAGAACAGGAGGCTCAGACACAACGAGGTGAGACACCAGAACATTCATAAATATGCTGCTTTAACTGTAAATGATCTGGGACCAGAACCTTCTTCACACTGGTTGATGTGGGTTCAGTGACTGTTACTGGAGGCTGTGAGTGAACGATGGTTCTCAGCTGGACGTGACACAGATCAAATGATTATAACATGATTAATACAGAATATTTTTCTACCGGACGCTGAGGAATGAACTCCATCCTTGCAGCTACGGCCTCCAGTGAAGAGTTTTACATTCTAGCAGCAGCTTGTTTCCACCGTTGGTTCTGTTTTCTACGTTTTGATCCAAACTCCGTCCTGTAGCAGCAGAAACTGCGTCTCAGCAGATCAGGATGATTGTTCTCATCTGGGTGACTCTGATTTTCTGCCTGAGAAGCATCAACGCTGATGCAGGTATTTGAGTTTGTTAATACTAATGTTGTACACAGATAGTGATAATTTACTGTGATGGACGTGTTTGTTGTGTTGAGTTTAAAATCCACGTTCTCTTGATTGTTCTGTTTTCATCAACAGGTAGATCGTACTGTCCAAATAACTACTGTGTCACTCTGACACCACAAATCACAGCAGAAGCTGGACTCTGTGCTGTGATTCCTTGTTCTTTCACAACTCCTTACTACTTTAAGCCCCGACATATAGTTTGGTATAAATGTGAATCTGAGAAACAAAAATGTGGAGACACAGATATCATTTTCCACTCAAATAAGGACAACAATAAAACTCCGACTGGATTTGTGGATCGAGTGTCACAGCTGGAGCCTGATGTGAGTCAGAAAAACTGCAGCATCATCATCAATGACCTCAGAGAGTCTGATTCTGCATCATATCAGTTCAGAGTAAATGGGTTGATATCAGGGAGCAGTGATGGATTTAAATTCAATCAGAGAACCATTGTCTCAGTTAAAGGTAAGTCGCTCGTTCAGCATCTGCAGTTATTCTGTGCATCCACATGTGAAGCTGTAGTGTTAAAACAGAATGTAAGAACTTTAGGTTTGTCACTGTCAGTGGGAAACGAGAATAAACAGCAGTTAGAGAGAGAAAACTCTGCTCCACTACTTTTATCTCGACTCAGTTTTGAGATATAGTAGTTCAGTGTTTTTCATACATTTACTTAAATACATTGATTTGTTATTCATAGTTTAATTAAACTCAAGAATATAATTTATGAAGAAATATCTCTGGATGAATTGAATTGTAATTCGAGGAGACCTTGTGGCTCAGTTGGAAGCGCCTCTGCATTGGAAGCTGAAGGTTTTAGGTTCAAGTCCACCAGATCACTAAGTGTGTCTTGAATAAGACACTTCTCACCAGCTCCCTGTGCGCCTTGCAAAGCATAATTAAAATCAGTAAATAAGTTAAAACTACCTGATTAGAGAATGGTGCTTTAGTATTAAGATAATAAATACAGAATATAAACAGCTCCAGTTTAATTCAGTAATGACCACCAATGTTAAATAATGCCTTCCACCGTGACGTCAGGTCTGAGTCAGACGCCCACAGTGACGGTTCCTCCACTGACAGCAGGACAGCAGAACACTGTGACCTGCACTGCTCCTGGTCTCTGCTCTGGATCTGCTCCTACATTCACCTGGAGGTGGAGGAAACCAGGAGGAACCCACTCTCACATCACAGGAAACATCATAGCCGTCACCACGGAGGATGTGAGCGCTGTCACACAGAGACACAGCTCAACTCTGACCTTTGACCTTTCAGCTGAGCACCACGGCACAGAGGTCACCTGTGAGGTCAGCTTCACAGGAGACGTAAAGACAGAGGAGACGGTGACTCTGAACGTGAGCTGTGAGTCCAACGTTTAGCTTCAATCTCAACTTTTACTAGTTTGCTGTGATGTAACGTCTGAACTGTGACAGTCACTGCTTTTATCATAGAATGAAACCTTTTGTGTTTTAGATGTGCAGGAAATTAGAATCAGTGGAAACACGACCGTGGCAGAGGGTGAGACTCTGAACCTGAGCTGCACCGTTGACAGTTTCCCTCCATCGTTTCTGACGTGGACTAAACTTTCTGACCGAGACCAAAACACAACGGAACCACAGCAGCATGTGGACGAAGGAGCAGCTGCTCTGTCCATCACTAACGTCAGGGCAGAACATGCCGGACGCTACATCTGCACAGCAAAACATCTGGACAGCACCCGGAGGAAAGAGGCCGACGTGACGGTGACGTGTGAGTAAAACAGGAGGCACCTCATCACTGGATCACTTACACCTGCATGTCTTGTGCTGATGACATCACACAGTGAGTGAACTTCCACTTGAACTTCTCAGATATGAGAGAACCTGAGGTCAGAGGGAACACAACAGTCAAAGAGGGAGAGGCTCTGAATCTGACCTGCAGGGTTGAAAGTTGTCCTCCAGCTCTGGTCACGTGGACCAAACGCGGCTTCAACCGCACCCTGAGCGCTGGAACGGACAGCGAGCAGCAGAACAACGCTGCCTCAGCGTCGCTCTTCATCCCAGAGGCCACGGAGGAGACGCGTGGACGCTACGTGTGCACGGTGCAGCAGCGCCGCGCGGCCGTGGCCGTGCACGCTGACGTGCAGGTCCTGTGTAAGTAGCTGCTGCTGCTGCTGCTGCTGCTGCTGCTGCTGCTGCTGCAGCTGCTGCTGCTGCTGCTGACGCTGCTGCTGACGCTGTGCTTGTGCTTGTGAGCACAGGCCTCCCAAGGATCCTCCAGTCTCACTGTGAGCTGCGTGCACACGTCCTGACCTGCGTGTGCGTCGCCCAGGCCTCTCCTGTAGCCGCCGTCCGATGGCCGCTGCTGGAGAAGCGCCGCGCGTACTCTGTCACCACCTCTGTGTCCGACCTCACAGTCAACAGCAGCGTCACCGTGGCCGTGAGCGACCGCAGCCACGCGTCTGTGGAGTGCGTCGCCATCAACGCCAACGGGGAAGCAAAGAGGAAGCTCAGCGTCGGAGCGAACCTGACTCAGCAGGAAGGTGTGCGTCCTCCGCTGCAGCTGCACTTCTGCTTCTTTCTTCAGCGTGACTTGCAAATACACACGTTCATCGCAGGTTCTGCTCCAGAACCATGGTTTAAACCCGACTCGTTTTGTCTTTTCTGTTGCAGAACAAAACAGAACGTTACAGAAAGTCTTTTCTCGGCTGGAAACAGTCGTTGCCTTTTTGGTCGGTGTTCTTCTGTCAACGCTCATTTGCTGTTTGGTCAAAAGTTGCCACAGGTGTGTTGTTTATTGCACAGAGTTACGTTCCACCGTCTGTTTGCAGATTATTTGCTCACATCTGCTTTAAACGTGCTGCTGTTTCTTCAGAAGGAGACGGAACCGTTCTGCACATCTGGATGAAACTCTGCAGATGGTGTCGACTCCAGAGGATCCACTGGTATCTACACCTGCAGAAGTTCACACTAACTCATCTGCATCAGTGTCTCAGCTACAACATGTCATAATCTAAAACCTGCTGTTGAACGAGTCCAATAACTAACACTGTACTTGACAGATGAACGATGGTCCAGCTGGACAGTATGAACAGATCCAGGTCCAGAGGGGACAGAACGGGTCCGTTGCTCCAGAGCAAAGCGCCGCTGAGTGTGACGGCGGCACCAAAGACGTGGAGTACGCCAGCATCGACCTGTCCCTGCTGAACAGGAGGAATCCTGGGAGGGAAGCAAAGAGAGAGAGCACGCGAACGGAGTACGCTGAGGTGAAGAGAGAGGTCAAAGAGGAAAGGAGAGACGAGGATGGAGCGGAGGAGGAGGAGGAGGAGGAGGAGGAGGAAGAGGAGGAGACGCAAGACTGTGTCCCAGAGGAGGAGACGGCCGTTTATTCCAGTGTGAAGGACTTGATGGGTGAAAAGTGAGCGCTTGTGTCACATGTGGACAGTTTATACGATGGACTGAGTCTCATCCTCCTGAATCCACACACATCCACCAAACAGCCTGACTCACACCATGGTCCTGATTCAGAGGATGTTAGAGAATCTTGGGTTTTATTGTATGTAGTACTACACGTTTTTACAGTTTCTTGTTCAGCTACTGTTTAAATTGCTGCCCTGCATGGAGTCACTTCCCTTTTTCAAATTAGATAATTGCATGCGTGTGATGACAGATAACCAGCTCGAATTGTGTGAACAGGACGTAATGCTTAAATACAATAAAATACCTTTAAGCTCAGTTCAGAAATGCTTATATTGTATTTAATGTATATTTGTGACCTTTAAACTGTGACTGTCAAAGTGGAAGGTAAAAAATAATCAGCAGCGTTTGATGAAACACGTGTAAAGATACAAATAAATGAGGAAGAGACAGAGAAACCACAAATAGATAAAGAGTCACAGAGACCACGTTTATACAAATAGATGAGGAAGAAGCAGAGACAGAAGAGAAGAGGACGAGAAGACGAGACGGAGGTGAAGTAAAACTCTTTTCCTCTCATTCTTGGGACACGTTGACTCGTCCTCGATGTTATAGAGCTGTAATTGTGCAGGAACCAGTTTGTTACTCAGCAGCTCTGTGAAGCAGATCCAGAATCAGAGCAGATCTAAATCATAGCTTTCATTGCTCACATCTCTGAACCTGCTTCATGCTGAGCTTCAGGCTTCACAGTCAGACACGGTGACGCTGCTTCAACAGTTTCTTTGTGCTGCTTGAACCTGCAGACGTCTAGAAACTGAAGGTTTCTCTGTGGAGGGAGCGAGCGAGTGTCAGAGGATCAGGATGTGTGTTCTCCTGTGGACGGCTCTGCTCTTCTATGTGAGAGGCATCAGCTGTGACGGAGGTACAACATCCAGCCTGAACCACAGCAACACTGTTTACTGCAGTTACACAAGTAAAGGAGCAGAAGGTTCTGTTCAACAGGACGTCTGCTTTTAACGCTGGTGTCTCTTGTCTTCAACAGCTGCTCTGAAGCAACGCTGTCAAACTGGATCCTACTGTATCAGCCTCAGTGAGAGAAGAACAACCGCAGAGGCTGGACTCTGTGCTGTTATACCCTGTTCCTTCACTGCTGGATTTAATGTCACACAATTAATGTGGTACAAATGTGGTGCAGAGTTACCAATGAAATGTAATGAAGCTCATGCACTAACATGTAACTCCAGCAGTAGATCAGCAGTATTTCAGTCTGAGTTTGGAGGACGAGTGTCTCTGTTGGAGCCTGACCTGAGTCTGAGGAACTGCAGCATCATCATCAGTGACCTCAGACAATCTGACTCTGGATCATTTCAGCTCAAACTCTGTGGTTACAAAGACAAGAAGCCAGACAGCTTCACATTCACTTCTCCAGCAACTCTTTCAGTTACAGGTATCAACATTACGTTAACATTAATTTATTAAAGCTCCAGTCCAGTATTTTAGCCCAAATCTGACTGTTTTGCTCTGATCTTCACCACTGTGACGTCAGGTCTGAGTCAGACGCCCACAGTGACGGTTCCTCCACTGACAGCAGGACAGCAGAACACTGTGACCTGCACTGCTCCTGGTCTCTGCTCTGGATCTGCTCCTACATTCACCTGGAGGTGGAGGAAACCAGGAGGAACCCACTCTCACATCACAGGAAACATCACAGCCGTCACCACGGAGGATGTGAGCGCTGTCACTCAGAGACACAGCTCAACTCTGACCTTTGACCTTTCAGCTGAGCACCACGGCACAGAGGTCACCTGTGAGGTCAGCTTCACAGGAGACGTAAAGACAGAGGAGACGGTGACTCTGAACGTGAGCTGTACGTGATGCTCCGTAGATGTTTTCTTTACTGACTCGTCTGAAACTTAAAGAGTCTTTTGTTTTTCCTGTTCGTCAGACGTCAAGAAACCAACCATCAGTGGAAGTCCAACAGTGAAAGCAGGAGACGCTCTGAATCTGACCTGCCGTGTCGATAGCTTCCCTCCATCGTATGTTACATGGACCAAATCCGGCTCTGACGGCGTTGGTGAAGAATCACAGACTGGATCAGTGTCTGTCATCATCTATAACACGACAGCACGTCTGTACAGCACAGCATCCAGTCAGGAACGTGACTGCACGCTCTGAAGTCACTGTAACATGTGAGTAGATGATAGTAATGTGAGAGACGCTGAATTAGTTTGTCTGATGCTGATTTTCTCTGTTCTGGGTTCAGTTCCTCCAAAGATCTTAAACGTGTCTAGATGCATGAATCAGCAGCAAACACTCAGCTGTGTGTGCATCAGCTGGGGTTCTCCTCCACCCTCCATCACGTGGCCGCTGCTGAAGAACCACAGTGAATACTCAGTATCTAGCACCGTGTCCAAGCACACAGCGAACAGCAGCGTCACCCTTCATGGCAGCGCTCAAAGCAGCAGCGTAGAGTGTGTCAGCACAAACGAAGAGGGGGAAACGAGAGAGTTCCTCCAAGTGAGAACCCACTTAAAGCAAGAAGGTACGAGTTCGAGAGCGTTCACACGTCTGGTTATCTCCATCCATGCAGATGAACGGTTTGTGTTCTTAAACTCCTTCTACACAAACTGTTACAGGCAAGGGTCAAACTGAACTTGGAACAGTATTTTTTAAAATACACTCACTATGAGTGGGAAACAGGCTACAAAGGCCTTCAAACCGTACTAGGAGGGAAGACCCAAATGCAACGACCCACAGACAGGACTGACGATAAATGGTTTAATAATCAAAACATACAGAAAGAACAATACAAACTAAGGTCACTGCATATGCAGGCTAGGGCAGAAATTAGGAATGCAAAACTAACACATACAACTCACAAAGTAACAAAAGATCACTGCCAAACAGGAAACTAAATGACCCTACTAAGAACACAGAACATGCAAACAACAAAACCTACCACACTCCGAACACACAAACCTGGACAGAGAGCACAACGACATGTAACATGCAATGCACCAAACACAAAGACAACACAAAGACTAGACAAACCTTGATCAGGGACAGGACAGGACCACAAGACAGAAACAACGTCAAACAACAACTTCCATGTAACACCGATAGATAACGAACCAACAAAGACTGTACCCAAACCAGAACCTTAAATACTCAAAACAGGTGACTCTAATTAACCTAATAACAGGACATGACACGACAGGAAATGAAAAAACAAAGAACCAGCCAAGAGGGCCTTAATGCCACGTGAGCCAGAGTGCCCTCTGGCGGCCGGAAGCAGACTCGCATCACAAACACCTGATCAGTCACAGCTTGTGTCTTTCTTCCAGATCCTCATGGACTGAACTCAGCAGCAGTTTTAACCATCACCGTTGTTCTGTCTCTACTCTTAAACGTCGTATTCTTCATCTACTTTGTGTTTGTCTGGTGAGTCACAAACCATTCGCTGCCTCATGATCATCATGACTCCAGGGACCTTTATGAAACAAACCAACCTCATGTTTCTTCTCTGTCTTTAAAGCAACTCCAGGAAAAAGGTGGAACCAGATCCAGAGGACAGAACCTACACGTCTCTGCAGAAAAGGAACCTGTCCCCTGAGTACGACGTCATTAACCAGCGAAACTACTAACGTTTGGTCAACGCTGTGGATGCTGAGGCTCCATTCTGTGTTTAGGCCTCATCTCCTCTAAGTTGGACTGTGAACTGTAATTTCTTGGAGACAATGATTATTTTGAGCTATGTGTGTCTGTGCATCCGCTACTTACCCACCATCAAACACCTAACAAGTCATATTATTACCTATTGGTCACTGTTTATGTAGACAAACTGTTTATTTTTTCTTATAAATGATGTGATCATGTGTCAGTTGGAAGTCTTTGCTTTATTATGAGTAATTTCAGTTTCAGGGTTAAACTTCTGATCCGTTTACTAAACAGATGTTTAACGGCTGTGTGGTGAGTTAAACGGCTCATTCTGTGTCATAATTCAATCAGTCAGAACGTGAAGCATATTTCTGTGCAACAAAATGTTGTTAGTGATGTTGGTAAAGTTTTTTAAGTTTGATGTAACTTCTGTTGCATCATGAATTATATCATGGACATCAATGAAGCAAACCTGTGACATTCTGCCTCCGCGCCGCTAGAGGCGCTCCTGGGGTTTTGTGTGGGTCTGTTTTCATTTCCTGTGTAATTAGTTGACCCACCTGTTTTTAGTTAGTATTTAAGGGATGTCCTTTTGGTAAGACACTGTTGGTGTGTACACTCGGTGTAACTGGATGCTACCCCATTGTTACGCTTGAGGAGAGTTTGTGATGCAAAGGAGTTTTGGATTTGCTTATGTCCTGTCTCACCACGTAAGTTTTGTGAGTGTCTTATGTTTCATGTTTAGGTTTTGCCCGTGTTACGGAGTGTGTTTTGTTTATGCCTGTTAGACAGTGCTGTACTTAGTTCTTAGTTGTCCTCAGTTTATGTCTTGTGTTCATGTGTAGGTTTCTGCCCGTAGTGTACGGAGCGTTTAGTTTATATAGTGAGTTTAGGTTGGTAAACGTTTACCTGCATTGCAGTGAATTTTAGGTTCTTCCTTTGTGTTGAACTGAGTCCTGCTGTGCAGTGAGTTTTTGTTGTATTTAAATAAACCTGTTTATGTTAATTGTACCTTCTGTGTTGGGTCGTGCATTTGGGGTCTTCCCTCATGTGTTCCCTGCGACCTGGTCTGCCGGTTGCAGCCAGGTGTCTGTTGAGGGATTACACAGAGCTCTGTGCTGGAAGCACGTCGGCCGTGGTGCCTGAAGCCTCCGCTCAGTGTGAGCGCGTTCTCCCCCCGGCTCTGTGAGAGCCGTAGTTCTCCCCGCTTGGAGCGGGTGCTGTCATCCCCTCTCCTGGCCCAGGGTTCCGTCAAACCCCGCCGGTTCGGAACCGACGGGGCGAGTTCGTAACAAACCAGCACAATATAAATAAATGATTAAAAATAAATAGTAAAATGAAATTAAGATAAATCTTAGTTAACCAACTGACATCCTCATAAGTAAAAGCTGCAATAATGTTGTTAATGATTAAGTTAGTATTATTATTAATACTGTTAAGAGGTGTGCACATACTAACACACTAAACATTCATGTATGCACTGTACACTGCTCAAAAAAATAAAAGGACACTAAAATAACATCCTAGATCTGAATGAAGGAAATATTCTTTTTATTAAATACTGCAGCATACTACAGCATTATACTGCTTTTATAGTTGAATGTGCTGACAACAAACTCACAGAAAAATTATTGATGGAAATCAAATTTATTAGTCTAAAGCATCAATGCCTTCGTCTTGCAGGAACTGCTGACACAGTCCAGCCACATGAGGTCCAGCATTGTGTTGCATTAGGCGGAACCCAAGGCCAACGGCACCGACATATGGTCTCACAAGGGGTCTGTGGATCTCAGTACTTAATGGCAGTCATGCTGCCTCTGGTGAGCACATGTGTGGCCCTCCAAGAAAAAAAAAAGCCACCATTACTGACCCACTGCCAAACTGGTCATGCTGGAGGATGTTACAGGAAGGAGCAGAACGTTCTCCAAGGCCTCTTTAGACTCAGGGTGAACCTGCTTTCATCTGTGAAGAGCATAGGGCGGCAGTGGCGAACTTGCTAATCGTGTGCCGTGAGCACAACCTCCACCTGTGGACGTCGGCCCTCATCCCTCCCTCATGGAGTCTGTTTCTGACCGTTTGTGCACACATGCTGGAGGCCACATTGCAGGGCTCTGGCAGTGCTCCTCCTGTTCCTCCTTGCACAAAGGTGGAGGTGGCGGTCCTGCTGCTGGGTTCTCCTACGGCCTCCTCCACGTCTGGTACTGGTGTCTCCTGGTAGCGCCTTCATGCTCGAGACACTACTCTGACAGACACAGCAAAACGTCTCGCCACAGCTCGCATTGATGTGCCATCCTGGATGAGCTGCACTATCTGAGCTACTTGTATGGGTTGTAGACTCTGTCTCATGCTGCCACTAGAGTGAAAGCACTGCCAGCATTCAGAAGTGACCAAAACATCAGCCAGAAAGCAGAAACTGGCTGAACAGACTGTGGTTTGTAGTCATCAGTGACAAAATATTCTTCAAATGTCTTCAAAAGAGTCTTCAAATGTTCCCTCGTCTACTCAAAGTATCTTGGGACTTGTGTTCCTGTGTTGTATAGCAAGTACAGTATCAGTAATAATAAAATGAGGCAGACTCAGAGTAAGGGAAGAAGCCAACACAGGCAGTTACAGTTAAGACAATTGTTGACAATCACCCGATTAGATGACAGATATTTAAATACAAACTTGAGGTTTAAAAGATTGTTAATTAAATATATACATATTTTAAGTTTTTAAAGATGTCCTGGTAGCTCAGTGGGTAGTGTTGGACTTTTGGTTTGGGAATCCATCACCCACCACTCCACTATAGATATTATTTATATGATTATGACAGAAAATGAGTACCTTTTTTTTGGATATTTTGTAACTGCCCTTTTTGTTTTGGGCCACTGCCCCTAAAAATGTTTGTGCACGGCCCTGCTGGCCACTACAGAGAGTTCAGCGAGTGGGAAACTACTGTAGTAGCAAGAGATCCCACATAGTCCCACAGACAGAACCCCCCTAGAAAAATCTGCATCAGCCACAGACCACACCCGGGGCCAGACTGGGCGACTGACGAGTCAACGGCTGTCAACCCCAGGAGAACCAGAGGCAAATACTCTCCCCAGTGGGAGGGTCATCCCCAGAGAACAGAGCCCAAGCACCCACAGTCCGTCCCACACCAAAGACCCGTCACTGCTGGGCCTCTTGGACACATGGACTTGGCTCGACCCCCCTCCCGGGGATCGCATGGATACACGGTGGCGGCCGGGCAGGAGGGGTCCTCCTCGGACCACCACGAGAAACAGGACCAGGAACAAGGGCAGAGAGAGGCGTTGAGTGAGGATGGGTTCTGCAGCACTGGGCTCTGAAGCAGGTGGAACAGGCCAAGCCTCTGTAGCAGCAGTGCTGGAGCCTGAGAGCTGTGAGGCGTGTTGAGCCCTAGCTTCATGCCGTGGTGCAGGCATAATTGAACCTGGTGCCAAAAAGCAGTAGGGAGGTGGGTGCCAAAGCCACCGAGCCAAGAACAATGTGCTCTTCCTGTAGAGCCGGATCCTGACACTGTGACCCTGAACCACCATGTATCAGTGAGGGTTCGACGTCTGCTCTGATGCAGTTCTCACACACAACCAGCAGATGTCCATGCTCTGACTGTGTGATGGTGATCAGTGTGTCAATTTCAGCCCAACTGTGTCAAAGTTGCTCTGTGCTTCACAAGGCTTCGATTTCACCATGACTAGACATACACTGTACAGTATTTTATTTTACATACCTCATGTTGTCCTGTTGGTTTAGGCAACGAGAGTGGACCCAAAGCCGAGCGCCATTTTGAAGCTTTGGCCTGAGCCAATAGTTAATAAGTTTTGCAGTGGGTTTTGGTTAACCATGAGCGAAATGACAGCGCAGATTATTGAGTGTTGCTTATGTCTGTTATGTATTCATGTGGGTTATTTTAAATGTTCCCCTGTGCAGTCAGTGGAATATCCTGGGCAGAGCAGGCCACAGGATTAATCAATCATGAACACCTGCTTGAGCAGTTGTAGAGTTCAGGCACCAGGGCCTCAGCAGCGCCTCTGGTGAAATAACAGGATGTTGATTTACATGATGAACATTTATAAATAGAATCTGCTTCACGGTGGGAGAGTGAGAATATTACGAAATGAAAACCAAATATATGAGGCAACTGTGGAAAGACTGAAAGGCTTTAACTTCCCGTTTTAAGACATATTAAGGCAACAGAAGCTTCCTGTTTCACCAACTTCCTGCTTTTTCATGCTTAATATTCAGTTTGTGCTGTGGAGGAAGAATTCAACCATCGCCTCCAATGACTGTTCAGGTCTGATCCAAGCAGCTTCTGCCTGCTTATGATCACACACTTTTCCAGTCTGCGTGAACCAGAGAGACTCCCAGTCGTCCTCTGCAGCGCTGACCTTCCTGATGGGAACTGAACCTGCTCTTTAACATGAATGCATTATTCTACATTTTGTCACGATTCATGCTTTTTAGTTACGTTTGTCTAGTCACGTCCGGTTTTATTTTGTTACCACTTCCTGTTTAGTCCAGATCCAGTCAACCCAGCCTTACTTCTGTTTCTCGTTAACCTCACCTGTGTTTCATCAGTCATTAGTCATGTAGTATTTAAGCACCACCTCTAGCCATAGGTCCGTGCCAGATTGTCTACGCTGATTCCTCACTAGCATTCATGATCTCTTGCCTTGTGTTACTGACCGTGCTTTGTCCTCGACCCTGCTCTTGCCTAGCCTATGATCGCCTTGTGCCGTAAGTTGACCTTTGCCTGTACCTTGATCACATCTCTGCCTGCTCCTTGTCGGATCCTGACTGCTACTCCACCGTGTATGACCTCTGCCTGCCTGACCTTGCTAATAACCCTTCTTATCATAACCAAGTCAACGCTGTGCATTTGGGTCCTTTCTCCATCGTCGGTTTGTGACACATTTACAGTCTAACTGTGCATCTCGTGCTAAAGAGCTGAGCTTTGATGGCACCAACTCTTTTGAAGATGTTTATTATGAAGGAGCTGAATATTATACTCATTAGAAGTTAAATTTGACTAATTTTATTTTTTGTGTGAATTCTGTATTGTATAAAAGTAGAATGTTTGTAAACTTTGCAAGAATGACTATTTTGAAAAAATATATGTCTCTAAAACTTGTTTCATTGATGTTTTTGCATGTGGGATTAAACTGTCTTGAGCAAAACAGGAACAACTCAGAGAATGTCATAAGGCCAAGTTTAAATAAATCAGCAACACGGTCTGACTGGGTTTCATGAGGAAAGTTCCTGTAATGTTGCGCAAACAGATCAGAAGTGAAGAAAGGAAGAGTCAGTTCAGAGAAAGACGGAGCAGAGCTCACTGAAAACTGTGAGAACAGGAGAACGACGAGGTGAGACACCAGAACATTCATAAATATGCTGCTTTAAATGTAAATGATCTGGGACCAGAACCTTCTTCACACTGGTTGATGTGGGTTCAGTGACTGTTACTGGAGGCTGTGAGTGAACGATGGTTCTCAGCTGGACGTGACACAGATCAAATGATTAGAACATGATTAATACAGAATATTTTTCTACCGGACGCTGAGGAATGAACTCCATCCTTGCAGCTACGGCCTCCAGTGAAGAGTTTTACATTCTAGCAGCAGCTTGTTTCCACCGTTGGTTCTGTTTTCTACGTTTTGATCCAAACTCCGTCCTGTAGCAGCAGAAACTGCGTCTCAGCAGATCAGGATGATTGTTCTCATCTGGGTGACTCTGATTTTCTGCCTGAGAAGCATCAACGCTGATGCAGGTATTTGAGTTTAATGTTGTACACAGACAGTGATAATTTCATGTGATGAATGTGTTTATTGTCACGGTTTAAATTCCACATGCTCCTGATTGTCCTGTTGTGTTTTCATCAGGTGGATCATTGCAGGAAAAAACCTCCTGTGTAAATAACTACTGTGTCACTCTGACACCACAAATCACAGCAGAGGCTGGACTCTGTGCTGTGATTCAATGTACTTTCAAAACTTCTGATGACTTTGAACCCCAACATGTAGTTTGGTATAAATGTGAATCTGATAAACCAAGATGTGGAGACAAAGATATAATTTTCCACTCAAATAAGCACAATGGTAAAACTCCGACTGAATTTGTGGACCGAGTGTCACAGCTGGAGCCTGATGTGAGTCAGAGAAAATGCAGCATCATCATCAATGACCTCAGAGTGTCTGATTCTGGATCATATCAGTTCAGAGTAAACGGGTTGAAATTAGGGAGCAATAATGGATTTACATTCAATCAGAGAACCACTGTCTCAGTTAAAGGTAAGTGGCTGCATCAGCGTCTGGAGTGAAGATGTTCTGTGAAGCTGTAGTGTTAAAACAGAGTGTGAGAACTTGTGAGAACTGCAGTTAAAAAAGAGAAAACTCTGCTCAAATCCTTTTTTCTACCTTAGTGTCGTCATCCTCATACATAACATGCAAAGGTTTTCCGTCTTCTTTGTTCATTCCTAATACTCAGTTGTTGTGAAATGCAATTTCTGGGACTAATAAAGGTTTTCTTCCTAAACAAATGTCAAGAAATGAATTTATATTTCGTCCTATTTTTTATATTTAGATCACAAATAAAACAGAATTTAGACAAAACCAGTCAATTAAATACAGTATTGGTGCCAGCTGTAGTATTAAAATAATAAATACTATACTATATAATCCAGTAAAAACCCCCATGTTAAATAATGCCCTCCATCGTGACGTCAGGTCTGAGTCAGACGCCCACAGTGACGGTTCCTCCACTGACAGCAGGACAGCAGAACACTGTGACCTGCACTGCTCCTGGTCTCTGCTCTGGATCTGCTCCTACATTCACCTGGAGGCGGAGGAAACCAGGAGGAACCCACTCTCACATCACAGGAAACATCACAGCCGTCACCACGGAGGATGTGAGCGCTGTCACACAGAGACACAGCTCAACTCTGACCTTTGACCTTTCAGCTGAGCACCACGGCACAGAGGTCACCTGTGAGGTCAGCTTCACAGGAGACGTAAAGACAGAGGAGACGGTGACTCTGAACGTGAGCTGTGAGTCCAACGTTTAGCTTCAATCTCAACTTTTAACGGTGAACTGCACCGTTGACAGTTTCCCTCCATCGTTTCTGACGTGGACTAAACTTTCTGACCAAAACACAACGGAACCACAGCAGCATGTGGACGAAGGAGCAGCTGCTCTGTCCATCACTAACGTCAGGGCAGAACATGCCGGACGCTACATCTGCACAGCAAAACATCTGGACAGCACCCGGAGGAAAGAGGCCGACGTGACGGTGACGTGTGAGTAAAACAGGAGGCACCTCATCACTGGATCACTTACACCTGCATGTCTTGTGCTGATGACATCACACAGTGAGTGAACTTCCACTTGAACTTCTCAGATATGAGAGAACCTGAGGTCAGAGGGAACACAACAGTCAAAGAGGGAGAGGCTCTGAATCTGACCTGCAGGGTTGAAAGTTGTCCTCCAGCTCTGGTCACGTGGACCAAACGCGGCTTCAACCGCACCCTGAGCGCTGGAACGGACAGCGAGCAGCAGAACAACGCTGCCTCAGCGTCGCTCTTCATCCCAGAGGCCACGGAGGAGACGCGTGGACGCTACGTGTGCACGGTGCAGCAGCGCCGCGCGGCCGTGGCCGTGCACGCTGACGTGCAGGTCCTGTGTAAGTAGCTGCTGCTGCCTGTGCTGCTGACGCTGCTGCTGACGCTGTGCTTGTGCTTGTGAGCACAGGCCTCCCAAGGATCCTCCAGTCTCACTGTGAGCTGCGTGCACACGTCCTGACCTGCGTGTGCGTCGCCCAGGCCTCTCCTGTAGCCGCCGTCAGATGGCCGCTGCTGGAGAAGCGCCGCGCGTACTCTGTCACCACCTCTGTGTCCGACCTCACAGTCAACAGCAGCGTCACCGTGGCCGTGAGCGACCGCAGCCACGCGTCTGTGGAGTGCGTCGCCATCAACGCCAACGGGGAAGCAAAGAGGAAGCTCAGCGTCGGAGCGAACCTGACTCAGCAGGAAGGTGTGCGTCCTCCGCTGCAGCTGCACTTCTGCTTCTTTCTTCAGCGTGACTTGCAAATACACACGTTCATCGCAGGTTCTGCTCCAGAACCATGGTTTAAACCCGACTCGTTTTGTCTTTTCTGTTGCAGAACAAAACAGAACGTTACAGAAAGTCTTTTCTCGGCTGGAAACAGTCGTTGCCTTTTTGGTCGGTGTTCTTCTGTCAACGCTCATTTGCTGTTTGGTCAAAAGTTGCCACAGGTGTGTTGTTTATTGCACAGAGTTACGTTCCACCGTCTGTTTGCAGATTATTTGCTCACATCTGCTTTAAACGTGCTGCTGTTTCTTCAGAAGGAGACGGAACCGTTCTGCACATCTGGATGAAACTCTGCAGATGGTGTCGACTCCAGAGGATCCACTGGTATCTACACCTGCTGAAGTTCACACTAACTCATCTGCATCAGTGTCTCAGCTACAACATGTCATAATCTAAAACCTGCTGTTGAACGAGTCCAATAACTAACACTGTACTTGACAGATGAACGATGGTCCAGCTGGACAGTATGAACAGATCCAGGTCCAGAGGGGACAGAACGGGTCCGTTGCTCCAGAGCAAAGCGCCGCTGAGTGTGACGGCGGCACCAAAGACGTGGAGTACGCCAGCATCGACCTGTCCCTGCTGAACAGGAGGAATCCTGGGAGGGAAGCAAAGAGAGAGAGCACGCGAACGGAGTACGCTGAGGTGAAGAGAGAGGTCAAAGAGGAAAGGAGAGACGAGGATGGAGCGGAGGAGGAGGAGGAGGAAGAGGAGGAGACGCAAGACTGTGTCCCAGAGGAGGAGACGGCCGTTTATTCCAGTGTGAAGGACTTGATGGGTGAAAAGTGAGCGCTTGTGTCACATGTGGACAGTTTATACGATGGACTGAGTCTCATCCTCCTGAATCCACACACATCCACCAAACAGCCTGACTCACACCATGGTCCTGATTCAGAGGATGTTAGAGAATCTTGGGTTTTATTGTATGTAGTACTACACGTTTTTACAGTTTCTTGTTCAGCTACTGTTTAAATTGCTGCCCTGCATGGAGTCACTTCCCTTTTTCAAATTAGATAATTGCACACGTTTGATGACAGATAACCAGCTCGAATTGTGTGAACAGGACGTAATGCTTAAATACAATAAAATAACTTTAAGCTCAGTTCAGAAATGCTTATATTGTATTTAATGTATATTTGAGACCTTTGAGCTGTTACGGTCAAAGCAGAAGGTAAAAAATAATCAGCAGCGTTTGAAGAAACGCGTGAAAAGATACAAATCGATGAGGAAGAGACAGAGAAACCACAAATAGATAAAGAGTCACAGAGACCACGTTTATACAAATAGATGAGGAAGAAGCAGAGACAGAAGAGAAGAGGACGAGAAGACGAGACGGAGGTGAAGTAAAACTCTTTTCCTCTCATTCTTGGGACACGTTGACTCGTCCTCGTTGATGTTATAGAGCTGTAATTGTGCAGGAACCAGTTTGTTACTCAGCAGCTCTGTGAAGCAGATCCAGAATCAGAGCAGATCTAAATCATAGCTTTCATTGCTCACATCTCTGAACCTGCTTCATGCTGAGCTTCAGGCTTCACAGTCAGACACGGTGACGCTGCTTCAACAGTTTCTTTGTGCTGCTTGAACCTGCAGACGTCTAGAAACTGAAGGTTTCTCTGTGGAGGGAGCGAGCGAGTGTCAGAGGATCAGGATGTGTGTTCTCCTGTGGACGGCTCTGCTCTTCTATGTGAGAGGCATCAGCTGTGACGGAGGTACAACATCCAGCCTGAACCACAGCAACACTGTTTACTGCAGTTACACAAGTAAAGGAGCAGAAGGTTCTGTTCAACAGGACGTCTGCTTTTAACGCTGGTGTCTCTTGTCTTCAACAGCTGCTCTGAAGCAACGCTGTCAAACTGGATCCTACTGTATCAGCCTCAGTGAGAGAAGAACAACCGCAGAGGCTGGACTCTGTGCTGTTATACCCTGTTCCTTCACTGCTGATGCTGGATTTAATGTCACACAATTAATGTGGTACAAATGTGGTGCAGAGTTACCAATGAAATGTAATGAAGCTCACTCACTAACATGTAACTCCAGCAGTAGATCAGCAGTATTTCAGTCTGAGTTTAGAGGACGAGTGTCTCTGTTGGAGCCTGACCTGAGTCTGAGGAACTGCAGCATCATCATCAGTGACCTCAGACAATCTGACTCTGGATCATTTCTGCTCAGACTCTGTGGTTACAAAGACAAGAAGCCAGACAGCTTCACATTCACTTCTCCAGCAACTCTTACAGTTACAGGTATCAACATTACATTAACATTAATTTATTAAAGCTTCAATCCAGTATTTTAGCCCAGATCTGACTGTTTTGCTCTGATCTTCTCCACCGTGTCGTCAGGTCTGAGTCAGAAGCCCACAGTGACGGTTCCTCCACTGACAGCAGGACAGCAGAACACTCTGACCTGCACTGCTCCTGGTCTCTGCTCTGGATCTGCTCCTACATTCACCTGGAGGTGGAGGAAACCAGGAGGAACCCACTCTCACATCACAGGAAACATCACAGCCGTCACCACGGAGAATGTGAGCGCTGTCACACAGAGACACAGCTCAACTCTGACCTTTGACCTTTCAGCTGAGCACCATGGCACAGAGGTCACCTGTGAGGTCAGCTTCACAGGAGACGTAAAGACAGAGGAGACGGTGACTCTGAACGTGAGCTGTACGTGATGCTCCGTAGATGTTTTCTTTACTGACTCGTCTGAAACTTAAAGAGTCTTTTGTTTTTCCTGTTCGTCAGACGTCAAGAAACCAACCATCAGTGGAAATCCAACAGTGAAAGCAGGAGACGCTCTGAATCTGACCTGCCGTGTTGATAGCTTCCCTCCATCGTATGTTACATGGACCAAATCCGGCTCTGACGGCGTTGGTGAAGAATCACAGACTGGATCAGTGTCTGTCATCATCTATAACACGACAGCAGACGCTTCTGGACAGTACGTCTGTACAGCACAGCATCCAGTCAGGAACGTGACTGCACGCTCTGAAGTCACTGTAACATGTGAGTAGATGATAGTAATGTGAGAGACGCTGAATTAGTTTGTCTGATGCTGATTTTCTCTGTTCTGGGTTCAGTTCCTCCAAAGATCTTAAACGTGTCTAGATGCATGAATCAGCAGCAAACACTCAGCTGTGTGTGCATCAGCTGGGGTTCTCCTCCACCCTCCATCACGTGGCCGCTGCTGAAGAACCACAGTGAATACTCAGTATCTAGCACCGTGTCCAAGCACACAGCGAACAGCAGCGTCACCCTTCATGGCAGCGCTCAAAGCAGCAGCGTAGAGTGTGTCAGCACAAACGAAGAGGGGGAAACGAGAGAGTTCCTCCAAGTGAGAACCCACTTAAAGCAAGAAGGTACGAGTTCGAGAGCGTTCACACGTCTGGTTATCTCCATCCATGCAGATGAGCCGCTGCCACAGTTCTGTTCCCTTGATTCCAGATGTCGTCACCAACGTTTTACTGAACAGTAAGTGGCTGCAAGTCGCCTTTGGGTTCTTTACTGGCATCTTGTTTTCTGCGGTCGTCGTCTGTTTGGCAAGAAGATGCCACAGGTACCGATTATTTTTCTCACATCGCTGTGTTCATATAAATATTAGTTTTACCAAATGTTCACTGTTCTTTTCTGATTATGAAGAAAAAAGAATCCCGGGGATCAGCTTGAAGCCGTGCAGATGCAAACTGTCCTAGAGGTATTAATATTTATTATTGTTTTTAAATTGTTACCACATCTGTTTATGGTCCATCAATCATTCATCATTGGTCAGTTTATTATCAGACTGGACTCTAATGCAGCGTGAACATCACTCAGGCTTGAATTCATGGTTTGACATATCTCCCCCTGACAGGCTGACGCTGGTTATAACCACGAGACTCAATGCAGAGAAGTCAACTACTCTGTCATTGACTTCTTTGTGTTGAAAAGAAAAAAACCCACGAAGACAAAGGAGGCGCCAGAAAGCACAGAGTACACGGAAATTAAAACAAGAGCAGTGGAGAGACGACACGGTGAAGGGAAGGAAGGTGAAACGCTGGAGGCCCACGAGGAGCAGGAGGTGGCTGAGGTTGAGCAAAGGGAGAACCAGCAGTGCATTGTGGGAAAAGAGGAGGAATATGAGGAGATGGCGCTGTATTCAAATGTTCATGAAACAAAGCAGCAGGTTTGACTTCGTAGCTCAGTGATGTCACTGAGGCGTGTTGCGTAACACTGTTTGTTACTTGGAGTCTCTGGGTGTTTGTGTGTTGGTGATGCCTCATGTCTCTCTCTTCCTGTCTCTGCTTGACAAAGAATCAGATCTCTGTCCTGTTTTTATTGCTCTGTGCAACGTATGACTCACAAAGTCAAAGATTATCTTCACATTATTTGTTACTCAAGTGTTTGTCCTACACGTTTATCTTTCATCTCAAAATGTGACCTCTTTATAGTGTACTTGGGTCTTTTTTTTATTGTCATTACTAATTAATTCATTTTTTACCAACATTTTTTGTTTTGAAACGTTTATGTACATGTACATTACTTAGACATGGGAAGACATTGACCCTGCCACTTGTGCAAACACGTGTATGGTTCAGGACACTGGTGAATACTGTCCTTGCAAACATTACAAACATTTTTCAACTTTGCTTCTCTTTTGTTCTCTATCTTTCTCTTATTGTCTAAGCTTCTCTTTCTGTCTCTATTTGTCATTCCTTCTTTCTTTTTCTGTTTTTCTTACTTTCTCTTTCTCTCCTTTTTTCTGTCTTTCTGTTGTTCTCTCTTCTGTGTTTCATACTTTCTCTATCTTGCAGTCAGTACTGAGTCAGCACTCAGTTTTTGACGCCACAATGCTGTGGAAATGAATGTTAAGGTCAGATTGTGACTGGAATCTTGCTTTCACAAGTCCACAGATTCTTTAGAGCATCGAAGCCCCTGATGTCATGTAGCTAGTTAGCTCTGAAACATTGATCTTTGTTCATTTTAAATAAAAAATAATGGTTCGGGTTTTGCTTCTGTATGCATTATTAATAGTTTTTATGTGTTAAAATATTTTAAAAACTCTGTCCGATCAGCTGTTGGTAAGAGAGCGATGACGTATTTCCGGTTTTACACCCGACATTACAACAACAAGGCAGGGGAGCCGAGTCAGGACGTAGCCACAAAGGTGCTAGAAGAGTAAAAAGGTAAACGTTTAAAGCTTCGGGAGCCGATAAACCGTCTTTGTTTCACACATATACACCGTTTAGCGTGTTGTCAGTGTGAGGACACGTATTTTACCGCAGCTTCCGTTAACAGCGGGTTTAGCGTTAGCCGACTAGCTAACTGTCACCGTGGCTTCACGGTGGGTGTAACATATAAACAAGCGGCTGCTTGTGTGTTTTTCGCTCCCGGAGCTGGTTCTGTCTTTGCTCCGTCCTGCTGGTAAACAGCGCAGTTATCCGAGGTGGCTGCGTGTCCACAGCTTCAACGCGACGCGGGGTTAGTGACGCTGAGCAGCTCTGTTTTGGCAGGTTACTGTAAATATGGCGCAACTCGCCAGGTAGCTTCTCAGGAAGCGAGAACGAACCGCGACCCGGTTCAGACGTTAATCTGCGAATGACAGACATTCACACGGTCCTGTAGCAGTCACGGTCCACATTTAGGATCTGGGAGTCTAAAATCACCAAATAAGTCACTTAACGAATCAATGAAGTAACAAATGAGAATGAAGTGAATGGAATAACAACGTCTTTGCTTGTGTATCATTAAACCTGTACAAAAGACATAACATCGCATTTTAAACAGTGTGATTATTATTGGACACCTACTGCAGTCTCTTTACACTGGGCGATAGACACTGTTTCTGTTTGTTTCCAGCAGGAATCCAGGAAGACTCCTCTCAGAAGAGACCTCGCTGGCAGCTGGATGACAGCAGCTGGTGTGAGGCAGATGTTGTAGAGGCAGAACCTGGCGTCCCGTCAGACTGCAGGGACTGTTGCAGATGTTTTGATTTCAGAATGAAAAGGATTTGAGGAAGGTTTTTCGTGGGGCGGGTCGTGAGCGGTGGTAGTGGGTGATCAGGTTCTACAGAGCCCACACTGCTAGTAATATGAGCCATGGACTCTGGAGCAGCTGATAGTCCTGTAACCCTGGTCCTGAAGGCCTCCAACCAGAAGTACGAAGACCAGACCATTAACTGCTTTCTGAACTGGACTGTGGAGCGACTGAAGAGACACATCAGCAACGTGTACCCCAGCAAGCCGGTAACTATCCTGTTTCATATCAAGTTAATATTATTCAAATGTTGTAATGTGGATTTGTTGAATTGTTTGATGAAATTGTGCAGATTTGTTTTGACACAATTGACTAGATGCATCGATTGTGCGCTAAAACCTTCAAAAAGCACATAGTAGCAATTAAGTTTAGTTTCAGAATAGTTTAATATATATTTATTAGCTTTGTGACTTAAGCACCTGACAAAATAACAAAAAAGATCTGAGTCCAAAGCAAACGTTATTTCTGTGATTCAGTCTGAAGTCCAGCAAAGACTTTTTTATTTACTGTTAATAAGGTCAAGGAAACGCAAATACAGCAAATGGCAGCTTGAATTCATGTTCACGTTATGTTGGTGCAACAGAGGAAACGTCATCCTCACCACTTCTGTAACCAGATAAACAGCCATATGACATAAAACAATGCAGCTGCCTTCATTCTGAGTAATGGAGCTGCTACAGGTGCATTGTTTTGGTTTGTGTAAAATAGGTCACCTGTTCGCTGCAGGCACACGGAAATACCATCTCCCAGTTTACTGTCATACACAGGGAACAGGGTGTTGTTTGTTAAGTGATTTATTTGCCTGGTTGTTATGTTTGTTCAAGTTAAAAGTCGAATACTGAGGAATTTACTGTGGTTTCAGATCACATTCTTCAAGACCAACACAGTCCATCACATTCTGCCTCAGCAAGTTTCATTTTAGATTCTGTTTTGACTAACAACAAGTCACACACACAAACATGAAAAGAAAGTGTAACCACCACAACAAAGCACTGGGTCCGTGTTCTGTATTCTGATCAGATCCTTCTGAAACTTAAAAAAAGACAATTCTCTGTCACAATAGACAAACCTACATTTTACTCTATAGCCCCTAGTTGTGTGAATAAAATGGTTTAGTTTGGTTCATTCTTGACCTCTGAAACGTAGTCTAGAAACGTTGACGTGTGAACTTGGTTTGTTTAAAAACATACAGGTTTTCTATCACATGCTTTTATTAATACTGATAATTTCTCTCACCGTGTGATGTTGTAGCTGTCCAAGGACCAACGGCTGGTGTATTTAGGACGACTCCTTCAAGACCACCTGCAGCTCAGAGATGTGCTTAATAAGGTGAAGCTTTTATTTTGAACCAATAAACAAAGACAAGTAGCAGCGTTCAGCATCGTGAGCTCGTGTCTGATCTAAGGTTACATGTGTTAGAAGCAGCATCTCTCCACAAAGTTCATCTCCATTTAGTTCTCTGATTACTTTCCCTTTATCTCTGGCCATTTAAAGTTCTTTGTGTGTGTACATTCATGTGTGTCTTTGACATGTAGTTTGTGAACCCGCTGCCTCAGGAACAAAAGCTGATGCGCTTTGTTTTACTAACAACGGATGAGTATTGTGTTGAAATTCTGGCCTTTTCCACATGGATCCAATGGCTCTTAGCTTCTGTCATTCATTTGGTCTCTGTTCTGTTACTGCTCGTCCTCTTCCTCTTCTTCCTGTGTTTCTGATTCGTGTCCTGACTCTTGTCGACCCACAGCAGGATGAATACCACATGATGCACCTAGTGTGTACCTCCCACAGTCCCCCGGCCTCACCTGTGCCCCGGAGCCCCTCCACAGCCAGCGCTTCTGCTTCTGACTCCAGCGTGAGTATTTCTACCACCGCCTGTACTCTTGGGAGCCACAGTTTCTGTTTACAGCTTTGTTGTTTGTGGTTGAAGCTTATTAAATGATGAACAAAATAATAGAAGGACATGACATTACGTTTGAGTCATATCATCTGAATGTGTGGTTCGTTCATGGTTTAGTTGTCAGACAGCGCTGCCTCCACACCAGGTCAGGACAGTCAGTCGGCTCCGTCCTCCTCCTCAGTGCCAGTAGGTTATGATGGGCTGAGGTATCGGGGGGGCCTTCCCCAGTCTGAGCCTCAGAGCCCAGCGACTGTCCCTCAGTGGTAAGTCTGAGTTATCACACACCGTTCACACTGTCAGACGATACTACACACACTTCCAACTATAAATATAATTCTCTTTATACATAGTGAAAAGTAAAAATGAGTCTGAGGCCTGTTGTTGTTCTACAGGCCAGAAGCAGCCCAGGTTCCTCTACAAGGAGGCCTACCTGGCAACATGCCCCCCCACCCAGCGTACCTGCCCATGCAGATGCTGTGGTGGCAGCAGATGTATGCACGCCAGTACTACCTGCAGTAGTAAGTCAAAGTGTTACCGTATCAGGGTGATAAAGAGTAATGGCACATGATTAAACACTCAGGGGAAGTTCTGGTTTGTTGCTATGCAACTTTAACTGAGTTGTTTTCTGATCTTTTACATTTTCTGTTCCTTTTAGCCAAGCAGCAGTCGCTGCCTCTCAGCCCTCAGCCACCGTGGCTCCTCCGTCACCCTCCTCCTCCTCCTCCTCCCCTCTTCAGCCAGCTCAGGCCAACGATGCTGTGCAGCCCCCTCTTGGGCCTAACCCAGCTCCCAACCCCTTACCTGAGAACCGTCCGGCCAACCCCAACATCCAGATGAACGCACAGGGCGGTGCGGTGCTAAACGACGATGAGCTCAACCGTGATTGGCTGGACTGGTTGTACACCGTGTCCCGTGCAGGCGTCCTGCTCAGCATCGTGTACTTCTATTCGTCTTTTAGCCGGTTTGTCATGGTGGTTGGTGCCATGCTGTTTGTCTACCTGTGAGTGCAGCAGATTCTTTCAACAGCAGATAATCAGTCCTGACATCCACGTCTCCACACATGTTTAAAATTAAACCGTTATGCTGACGTTGACCAGGCACCAGGCAGGGTGGTTTCCCTTCAGGATGGAGCAGCAGAACCGTGAAGGAGGTGAAAGGGACAGAGTTCCTCAGGAAGACGCAGAGGGACATCTGGACATTCAGGAAATGGTGAGCTCAAATCCTCAAATTCATGAAATGAAAATAAAACTCCTCAAACTTACATCATGAAGCCTGTTACAAAGTGCAGCTGGTGTTTTATTAGATTCCAGATATGCTACAACAGGAGACAGGAACTACACAGATTATCTGCTTTTGTCTAAACGTATTCTGTACGGTTCTGTATTCTGCACTACTTCTCATTTGTAGTTATTTTCAGTGGATGATAGCTATAAATGTGAAATCCGGTTGTTAGGGCTTAAAATGTGCCGCTCAGCTGGAGATGATGAGGCTACGTACAGTTCGGCCTCTGAGCCAGTCGTGATCTGCTTCTCGGTAGTAATGACTGTATCTGTCCATCCCAGGAGCGTTTGATGGACGAGGGGATGGAGGACGATGGCAGTGAGGAGGGAGCTGCAGTCCCCGAGGACCCGGCCCAAGCTCCCGCTGCGCTGCCCGAGCCGAGCTTCCTCACCACCGCGTGGTCCTTCATCAGCACGTTCTTCACCTCGCTCATCCCAGAGGGACGGCCCCACCAGCTCAACTAGTTAGTCAGACCCCCCCGATCCCACCAGCAGGTAACCCTCTACAGACATGTCAACCTTCCTCTCAACTCAACAACCTACCAACCTACGGAACCAGTCAAACGCCTTTTGTGGAGGCTGTGAAGATTATGCTGCTATCCTCCTTCATGCCGCCAGCAAACCTCCATATTTAAACCCCGCTACAGCGAAGTTTAAAAGGCAGGTGGGTTAGTTCAGCCAGGATTTAGGAGACTAAAGGAACATTTACTAAATACTACACTGTGCAAACAGCTGATGTTTTTTACATTTTCCACTCATGGGTTGTGAGTTCATTCGTTGGGGTGGAGGGAGCCGTCTTCCTATTTCAGCCGTGATGCGGTCGTGCTTTTAAAACTCTTTGAACGTGGACCGAAATGAGGGATCGACATTAACCTCGCTAAAACTGGGAGACTGACAGCTCCTGAAACTGCATCTCTGCAGAGATCTTCATCTATGCACATATGACGTGCATAAAGACATTGCAGCTACTGAAGCAGATTGTTTTGTCACTTTGTGTATCTAAATATTATCTATTTACACATAAGTATATGCATCTTTAATTCCTGGATATATGCTTTTTTCAATAAAAAGTAATACTATCATTTGACTTTGTTTTCCTTTGAAATCCGTCCTCTGTAGTTTGTTTTGTGTCCTGAAGGTGGCAGCATTCACTTGTATTACAGTAGCTCTGCTTTGAGACATAGTTTGAGTTAGGAAGGACCGGATGTCCTTGAATCCTTGAATAGGAGGAGGTTCACCCTTAGATCACATTGGAGTTTTCTAGTAAGGCAGGAACACCAAATATTTGTGTCACAGCTTATTTTAAAAGGACGTCTGGTGCTCAGACAGTTTTATTGTCATAATTATCAGTACCCCAGACCTCCAGATTGAGAAACATTTAAATTACAGGAAAACATTTCTGTGTGTTCTATCTGAACTCATGGTTCGATGAGTCAGTCGGGTGTCCTGCCGTCCTGCTGCTCTGTGATTGATCCTGTACGTCTCTGTAGGTTCTGGGAGTCAAACTGTCCTTGAGTTTTGAGAGGAGGGGTGGGAAGTTGGTTCCTGCTCCTCCTCCGGCAGACGCAGACCTGCACCACTGACACTCTCCTCACAGTTAGAGAGGTGAGTGGGGAAGCAGCTCAGACAGTGATGCACTTCAGAGAGTCCTCCAAAACCCTCTAATCAAATGACCATGGATTTTTGTGTAGCTGGTTGTAGCAGGCCCAATTAATTATGCATGACAGCGGCTTGACGGCTATTTGATTTTGTTACGTACCCCCCGTCCCGATCCACCGATCCAATCGGGTTAGATCCCTCCTCCTCCCCGGTCCCCACGGCAAGGGTTTGCCACCGCTTATCGCAGGGAGAGATTTCTCTAAGAGGGTGTTTGGGCCCTTGTAGGACATTTCATCATCATAATAAGTCCTTGTTATGCAGCCGGCTCTTCCCTGATTCCCTGCGATCAGACCTTGTTATTAGAGAGGCAGCGGTTGAGCTGGACACCTGCCACCGTGGAGATAAAGCAGCTGGAGTCATTCGTCAGGAGAGAGAGGGAGGGTGGCACCGTGTGGGGACCAGTACAGCCTCAAAGAGCAACAGCAGCCCAGTTACACGTCTGTGTTTGAGCTGTGTTTGACGACTCAGCGCAGGAGCTGCAGGTTTGAAACGGGCCAGGGCCGTATCAGAACCCAGAACTCCTCAGTAACCCAGGATCCGTCTGGCTCCAGGTTCAGGCGTGTGGCAAACACAATATCTTTTAATGCTTAATAAATTTCCTGCAACTGACACTGAAAGGAAACTGTACAAATTCCACTAATGATGAGATGTGATTAACACCGTTATCTTGACTCTGTCTGACTGGATCGGACCTGACAATTCAGCAGTACTAGAAGTTTGAAGTGTGGTTGAATGATCCGATGCTCAGGCTGCTGATGCACTCAGTTCACTTGACAAAGGTACAAAGGTACTTAGAAATGGCACTTTCCTTCTTTATGTACTGTGGAATGCAGTGGACATGTAGTTGATACTTTATTTCCATAAATTAGAACAATTGTATAGTTACTTCTCTGAGTATCTGGAAGCTGCAGCTTCAGCCTTAACGTCAGAACACATTTGTGTTTTGGTCCCGTCAGCAAAAAAAAGTCCAGCTGTTTGTGGGCAGGAAGTACAATTGCTTTGTCTGTCATCTGTTTGTCCTCAGGCAACTGTCCTTTCAAGGTATATTTGCCCTGAAATAATTTTTCCCATTGTTTGCCAACAGGTTTCACATTTCACCACAAGCTCTTCTGTGTGATTGTGTCCTTTGTCCTCCCGGAGGCACTTTGTGGCCTGTTTGTTAAAAGCACTTTATCGCTAAATTTGCCTTGGCACATCTTGTCCGGGGATATTGCAGCTGACGAGACTCTTGACCTGCAGATAAAGCATCCATTAAGTGGCTTGTCTGGGCCCGTTCTGTGCTCTTAGCCTATTAGCATATTGTTAGCCGTTTGGAAGACGCTGCAGCGCCGGACGCCGCCTGCCGTGCTGCAGCCGGTCACTGCGCCATAAAGAACCACCTCTCACTCTGCTGCTGCTGCTGAACGTCAGCTCCGACATTGAAGTGCTCGCTGGCTGTCCTCCGCCAGACGATTCAAACGACCGCTAAAAGCCAGAGGGGCGGAAAAAAGGGCCAAAATGCAAAATTGATGGAAATGACATTAGATTCAACTCATGTTCCTCACTGTGTAAATTATGCCCCAAAATGGACTCTCTGGCCTGACTGTTGGCTCCAATTTGGAAGGCCATACCTCACGGGGCTCGTCTTGCCCTTCCCTTCTCCCTTTAATCCAATTACAGCCACACTGGATGTTATTTATTTGTTTATTTATTTATTTTCGAAGGATGCAACCGATTCTTATCAGGGCAGAAGTGGGGCCTTCTTCCTGGTGAAACAGTGACTAACGTCCAGCCATCGATCCGTCAGTTTGTCTGCGGTGATGGGTCTGGTGATAGACTGTGTGTGTGTGTGTGTGTGTGTGTGTGTGTGTGTGTGTGTGTGTGTGTGTGTGTGTGTGTGTGTGTGTGTGTTTGTGTTTTGTGTGTGTGTGTGTGTGTCCATAAGCCACACCTGATCAAAGCACATGGAAGTTATATAAATACTTGTTTTCATCCAACTACAAGTCAAACTGATAAATTGACTGATCAGTGTTTCATCTCGTAGCTCATTTCCTCCCGTATTAAACATTAATGCCACACGTGCCTCGCGTCAGTAATCACTTGCTGGTGTCTGGTGGGTGAGTAGCGAGGACGGTGAGGTCACTGTCTCAGCAGACGCGATCCCAGACTCAGACAAGGCAGCGGTGATGCTGACACACGCTCATTGGGTTCGAACGCCCGGCGTCCGATGCCTCCAGCGGTTCCGTGTTCCTGTCATAGCTGAGTGTGTGCATCTGTACGCAACGCGGCGTCTTCATGGCGTTGGTGTGTGTTCCAGTCAGTCATAGATACATGGAGTCGTCGCTGCATCAGTCGTCTGAGTTTGACCCTCGAGTGGCTCCTGCTCCAAGAGGAGGCGTGAAGCCTTTAATTGATGATGTTAAAGTTCCTGCAAGGAGAAATCACTTCACAGAGACCTGAAGACGTGATTTGAGCAAGTTTTAGTTCCTCCTATCAACTTCTGACAGTCAATATATTTTAATTTGAGTACTTCTGCCCTCGAGACAGACGTTTGGTTGCTTTAACTCCATTCCGCAAACCTTTGTGTGAGCATCCTCAGAGTTCCATTAACGAAATCATATCCATTAATGCTTTCTTAATACATTTATAATTAAAAGACTCTTTATGCTTAGTTTTCAAATTTTAAAAATTCATTAGTTAGATGTTCTCCTTTGCATACATTTGCTGAGAATTCAGTCTTCATTTATTAAATGTATTTATATACATTTTAGATTTCTGCTCAAGTAAAAGTAAAATAATTACAAGGTTTTTTTTACCTGTTTTAAGGCTTTGGAATATTTCATTTTAGGAGACATGATAAAGGTGCATGTGCTGCAACAGCTGAACACGAGGTGGCGATGTGGTACATGTTAATGACTGGGACTTAGGCACCGAAACGCGCTCTGGTTCTTTGCCTTTAAACCATATTTGCCTGTTTTTTTACGAAAAGGGTGAAATTAACTTTTGCATTTAGTATTTTTTTTATTCTTCAATCTCCAAAATTCTAGAAGCTGCATAACTTTAAAACAGTGTCTCTATAACATTAATTCAGTCAGTGAAAAGAATAACTCAGCATTTGGGTGGTGATATATATTTCTCAGTGTTTACAAATAACTGTTATCTTAAAGGCGGCATAGTACATACATATTATATCCATGGAGCAAAATAAATATATTGCACAATGACATTTCCAGAACACAATCGGTATTCAGATTATGGTGTAAAAAGGGAAAAGGAAATTTTTATTTTACAGCAAAAACATTTGATTTCCAAAGCAAAACTGAGTTTTCTCGTAAAATCTGTAAAATGCAAGTTTTCTGTGCATGTTCCAGTGCAACAGGCCTCGTGCTGAAGATGTGGAATTCTTTGGGTGACGCTTGTTTGAACTGTTGACTCTCGGTGGAGCCTCCTCAGAGCAGCCGTCCTGCTGAGGCAGCTCTGCTCTGCATGAGGCTCGCTCACAGGCACCGATGTATGAATTTAATGCAGATCTGAGGCTGGTGAGTCGGACCTGAATGCCTGTAACTCCAGCACTGAACCAGTCCTCCAATCCCTTACCTTTACAGTACGGCTCATTTAAACAGGTCCATCGAGTCAGAATCAGACGGATTGTTCAGCTTGTGAGGGTTCTCTTTATGCAGCGAGTCGAACAGATCAGTTGACCTGAAGCCACTCCTACAATGGTTTTGTCAAAATTAAGGGCAAACACATGTAAGCAACGTGTAACTTATGCTTTTTGGCTTCTAAATATTAGTAAATGTAATTTTACATTTTCCCTGATAATTAATCATTAGAACCAAAAGAAATTTTCATCTTTATGTTTTGACTTGAAAAAAGTTGTTGGAGACTTTCTGCTGAACTCTAAATGCACTGTATCTGAATGCAGTCAGAACGTTTTGGTGACACTTGTACGGGCAGAAACCTGGACTTCTCTTCATGCACTGCTCGATTTAAGTCAGAGCCAGTATTTGCAGGTGTGGACGCTGTCGACACACTGTCATGCATCACCTCAGTGAGACCTGCTTAAAAGCTGCAGTCAGCATCGACGCTGCCCAGTTCACCAGTCCAAACACCAGGTGTGGCTAATGCGTTGTGCCTGGTTCTATACTGGTTCCAGTGGAAAGAGAGCTTGTGGCTGATTTGAGTCAAATGAAGTCATAGTGTCGGTGAACTTCATGTGAGCGAGTCTTTTAGGAGGCCGATCACTAGGACACTTTTACTTCCTAATGGTCACACTCTACTGTGGATTTCTACTGTGATCATGCATCAACAAACTGACTTTACTGCAAAAACTGATCGACGTGAAAGTCTGTATTTACACTAGATTTACTGAGCGCTTGCTTTTTCTTCTCAGCCTGATGTCACACACTAAGTAGTTCATTTTAAATAAATTTCATAAATATAAAACCTTGAATTCAAAGTCAAACACAAAGATGAATGATCATCACCTGTTTCACAGACTGGTGGTTCAGGGGAATAAACTGTTTGGGCTGCAGGAGTTTCCTTCAATGTTCTATAATAAGTGACAACAGGGAGGAATTAGCAGCGAAGCTCTGTGGCGCAAATTTAGATTTTTCAACAGATCCACACTCAAATTTCACGGATTTGGGGTTTTTAAAGCAAGTGAAACTCTTTCACCACTGTCCTAAATGAGCGGATTCGTCCAATATTGATCCCTGTGAAGTTTCCTTGTGTTTGTCTACTGTCGACAGCATGCGTTTTTTTTTTTTTTCCTCTCCTTAAAAATTTTTTATGGCTAATGTGTCATTTGTTTCTGTACAATGCAGCTGAACATCATGGTGGACCTGATGGCCGCTCTGCTAGAAAACACTGAACAGCCCAAAGGCTGAGATGCTGAGATGCTGAAATGTTCAGACGTTGTCCAGCACGTCGCGCGTCTCCAAACAGCGTTTCCTGCTCGCGTTGTCCCAGACTCCAAGCACCATGTGAAGTAGTCCTGTTCTTCAAGGGCAGGATCAAACATGCTCCTTCATGGTCCTACATTAATAGTTTGCATTGAGGTCATAAGTGTTTGTACAGTGTCACTAAAGAGTCTGTAGAAACCTCGAGGTCCTTAAGTCTTTTTTCTGGATTAGCTTTCAGGACGCTAATTCCTCTTCTTGTTGGTTCTCGAACATCAGGCGCTGCAGGTGAACTATTTACAAAGACCAGAGGGGGAGACACAAACTGAATGAGCAGTGATTAGCCGGCGCTGAGGCCGCTGGCACTGGATCGGGGGGCACCCGGTCCAGCCCTCTCCTCCTGCCTGCTGAGCAGTCATACGAAGGGCGTCATGACTGTGGAGGAGTGGCGCAGGCCCTGGATGGCGGCGTACGGCCCCTGCTGGAAGTAGTGGTGGTAGCGCGGCATGTGGAAGGACGGGAAGGACGGCCCGCTGCCCTGCATGGTTCCGGCCAGGGCGGTGGGCGTCAGCGGCATGCCCAGCCTGCTGTAGGGGGGCAGGGAGCCCTGGATGGGGTGCGGCAGGGAGGCGGCGCCGGTGCCCATGGCCGACAGGGACTGCGGGTGCTGGAAGCCCGAGAAGCCGGAGGTGGTGGTGACCCAGGAGCTGAGGGACAGGTTGTCTGAGGCGGTGAAGGCCGAGCCTGCAGGACAGCACAGCGTCACCCACGGCCCTGGTGTGTGTGTGTGTGTGTGTGTGTGTGTGTGTGTGTGTGTGTGTGTGTGTAGCTGTGTGTGCGTGCGTGCGTGCGTGCGTGCGTGTGTGTGTGTGTGTGTGTGTAGCTGTGTGTGTGTGTGTGTGTGTAGCTGTGTGCGTGCGTGCGTGCGTGCGTGCGTGCGTGCGTGTGCGTGTGCGTGTGTGTGTGTGTGTGTGTGTGTGTGTGTGTAGCTGTGTGTGTGTGTGTAGCTGTGTGCGTGCGTGCGTGTGTGCGTGCGTGTGTGTGTGTGTGTGCGTGTGCGTGTGTGGGGGTGTGTGTGCGTGCATGCGTGCGTGCGTGTGTGTGTGTGTCTACAGAGCCCGCGGCGTCTCTCACCTCTGCTGTGTGCGGCGTGTCCGTCCTCGCCCAGGTTCTCCTCGTCGCCGGCGTAGGTCCGGATCGGCGACCGGGCGTAGGAGTGTTTGTGGATCAGATTCTCAACACTTTCCCTGCAGCAAAAGCCAAAGAGAGAGCCCCAAAATAAATCTCTTCACTTCAGCAAGCGGGGCCGACCGTTTTGTGCGTGCGTGCGTGCGTGCGTGCGTGCGTGCGTGCGTGCGTGCGTGCGTGCGTTCACCGCTCCACCCGGTGCATTGGCTCATTTGAGTCTTGTCAGACAGCACTTCTCAAACACAGTGACACAAATAGCTGAGGGAGGCAGAGTGTGTGTGTGTTTGTGTGTGTTTGTGGGTGGGCAGGCATCATGAGAGCCATGCGTCCACATTAGCGCCCCCCCCTCAGCTCCCGCCCTCCTATTAGGTTAGGAAAGTGCAATATCTGTCAGCAGAGGAGTACAAATGTGTGTGTCTTTATCAGCGTCAGGCCCCTCCAGCGCAGAAGCCACAGCAGACTCCCACAATGCACAGCAGCGCTGTGGGGAGGCGGGGCATGCTGCTTTCCATCAGTCACTGCAGCCAATTGAATTACAGTGTGTTTTAGTGCAGTGGCCGACTCCAGACTAATGTGATTTCTGCAGCTCCCTGAAGATCAATTGATCAGGCCTAATTCACAGCCTGCAAAAAAAGAGACAGAGAAGAAGGGGGGGGGGGTGGGGGGGGGGGGGGGGGGGGTTGTCTGGCTGTGTTTCGACAGTCTCTGTTTGAGATGTTTGATTGAGGGAAATGGGCAGATGGCTTGATTTTGTCAGCTGATTTAGGCCAAAGTGCCGGAATCAGGTTTTACGAGAAGTGTGTGTTTGGGCGACGTCCATTAAAATTCTTTGGTGGGAGAAATGAGTGTAAAGGTGTGTGTGCACCCGCAATACAGCAAAACACAAGAATATCAGTAAATAGAGGAAGATCAGTAATAAAGCAGGGAGTGAATGATGAGAAGGAAACTAAAGTAAAAAGGGTATCAGAAAAAATGAAAATATACAGAAAGAACGTGTCTAGAGCCAAATACTGAATCTCATGAAACAATGGCAGCTTCTACTAAAGGCGTCCTCTGTGCATGTTAACGGCAGCGGACCCAGAATCCCCTGTACCTCTCCATGTCCGTCAGCCGCGACGAGTCCCTGAAGCCTTTGGCGAACGGGTTGCTGTCGATCTTCAGTTTGGTGATCTGTAAAGCAGCGGAGCCGAGCTCAGTGTGTTTAACGGTGAACCGCCGGTCCCACGCGTCAGTTTGTCTCCTACGCCTTTTACACGACTTTGTTTTTAAAACCAATCAACGTTTCATATTAAGAGTGGTTGAAAAAACAAGCAACCTAAAATTAGTCATTTTTGTTCGTCGGAACAATTGCGTTTCCACTGTATTGTTTGCTTTTTATATACAAACATATTAATATTTTAATTCTAACTCCTTCTTCAATAACAAGAAACTCTGAATGTCAACGTCACAGAGGAAACTCGCTTAACGCGAGGCCTCCAGTCACTCACCAGCTGGTTCTGATAGGCCGTGACAGCTGTAAAGACGGTTTCCACGAACACGAACGTGCGGAACTCCTCGGACTTGAGGTTGAGCAGCGACGCGGTGTGATCTTTCTTCTTGATGATGTGCACGCGGGGCTGGTATTTGTGCATGGAGTTGAGGATGATCTGCACAAGACAAGCAGAGAAAAGCATGGGGTCATGACGAGTTAAAGGCTTAAAATAATTAAATGGTTCCAGCACTTCATTATATATTTGATTTTAAATTATTTGGCAAATGACAAAGGTTTGAGTTTAAAAAGAGACAGAACATAAAACCTGAGCTCAATCCAGCTTCGTTGCTGCCACTTTATTCTGGCTTTAATTAATAAAAACGCAGTGGTAATATGCCTTTTTATAATACATATTATAATACCTTGTGTTTTTTTAAATATATTATTTGCTTTATTTTTACGTTGAGATCTGTGGTAAAATACACAAACTATTTACTAAATGATTATTTCTATTGGATTATATTATAATATATTATATAACTAAATTGACCTCTTTAAAATAGAATATTAAAACCAAACTGAGGACAAATAAATCACCTGTCAGTGTAATTAAGTGCGATGAAAGACGTCATGTGTTTCTGTTTGTGAAGCTGCTAACGTGGCGGCTCACGCTCTGATTCCCAGGACGCGGGTTAATTGATGGATACGCGGTAAATGTTTTTCCTCTTCTGATATTTGTTTCTGTTCTGTCGGTGCTTGTCATGATACTTTCGGCAAAAGGAGGATTTGAGGAACAATTTGCTTGAGTCGAGCGAACAATTAGAACGTCACAGCGGCTTTTTGATGCCTGATGGAAACACAAAACGCCATCATTGCAACATTGCACTCTTAATTTTGCAGGGCGCAGCTTTTGTACGAGCAGCAAGACATCCCGTCATTAACAGTTCTAACAACACAGATAATTATAATGAACGTCTGTCCGTTTATGAAGGACACGCTTTGGAAGCGTCGCTGCTGTGATGTTAACGCGTTTTGTGGAACAGTCGATTTACGCAACACTAAATCCTTTATATAAGCTTCACTAATGGGGGCTTATAACTGGTGTGCGTGCGTGCGTGCGTGCTTTATGACACGGAATCAAAGAGCAGCAGAACAAGCGCTCACATGTCCGTGTTGGTCCAGTTCGTTGTTCGTCAGCTTGACTTTCTCGAAGGAAACCATTTGCTTCATGAGCTGCTCTCCGGTGAACGGAGAGTCCGGGTGGACGTAGAGCCTGCGGGCACAAACAGCGGTGCGTTAGTCTGCGGGGCTCGTTGGCGCTGAGGCGCGTGAAGGCCGCATGCTCGGCTCTGATTGGCTGCAGGTGAAGCTCCTAGCAGCCAGGTTTTTCTTCAGGTAAACGAATAAATGCAGGGAAAGACGACGACAACAAGATGGCTTCAAACGAATGTGAGCTAGAAGTTCAGAGGTGACTAAGTGCCGCTACTTTTACCCAGTCTGTAATATCACGTTAAAAACTTCTAGGAAATAAAGTCTTAAGAAAATAATTTTTATTATAACATCAATCCTAAACCTACGAAAGTTTAAATTAATTATTATAAAATAACGGTGAAACGGAAACGCGCATCTTTCTTCGCGGTAGGTTGGATGTGGAGGGACAGGGGCTGAATCCCACCTGGCGGGCAAAGGGGGGTCGGCCTTGCCGGCCACCAGCCAGGAGGAGCGGTGGTAGGCGTACCGGTACCGCTTGTTGTCCACCGGGACGATGTCCATCAGCACGATGTACTTGGAGTCCTGGTCCACTCCGGAGAAAGAGACGCGGATAGTGGGGAACATTCTCCTGATGAATAAATGACACAGCAGTGTAAAAAAATAAAATAAATAAATAAATAAATAATAATAATAATAATAATAATAATAATAATAATAATAATAATAATAATAATAATAATAATAATGCAAAAGCAAAGTGTTTTCATTTTAAATTTACAAAGTTCTTGAATAGTAAATCCAAACACTCTTTATCATTTTTTTATTTTTTTGTCCCCAATTTTTCTGTAATGAACATTTATCATACTGTTATTTCTTCAGTAATAACTGAAGTAATTGTATAGTAAAAAATTAAAATGTAATACCACTATGTATTTCTATTCATTCTAACACCCATAGCAGTCATGATTCGTTTGTGCACCTTCCGGACTTTGTGATGATCATCTCGGTACCGAGTTCGTGAAATTTGTCCCACAGCTCTTTAGTCTCCAGACTGCACGAGATCTTCGCCATCTCCTCGCTAGGGACGCCGGGATTGGTGGGGATGAGCGGCTCCGTGCACACGGCGGGCGCGCTCCCGCTGAAGTCCCCGTGTGCGTCCAGAGAGGACATGTCAGCCAGAGACTGGTTACAGGAGGACTTCTCCACAAATTGTTCTATCATACAAGAACATGAAAAGTCATTAAATTAATTACGACTACAGGGACTGTACAGACATTTACCTTTATCCACCCTGATCTACGTCAGATAAACGGTTACAGTTTAATAACGGGAAAAGATCAAAAATATCATTTGATAGACTCGTACATCCGACATTTACGTGCACACGTCCACACAAAACATGAGCATTTTTACTATTTCAGTTAGCTGAAAACAAAACACTAATGTTTTTTACTCGTGTTATTTTTTTTAAAGGAACATGAAGCTTTAAATTTCAGAAGTTGATAATAAAAACAAATTCATTTCGATACTGTTGAGATCGTATAGCTTTTTAAACCTTTAAACAACGTTTAAAGCATTTTACGTGTAATAAAAATGTATTAGCTCTAATAAAACTATTCATAACATTTCAGATTGTTTAATTTTTAAAAGTTGTCAATTGAGAATGTAAAAAAATAACGTGACATATTTATCAAGATGTGAATAGAATTTCTAAATGTTTGTTTTTATTTTTAAACAATCATCACTGTTCATCTACATTTATTTCTAAGCATATTTTCATATTTCCCTCGTTGTAGTTTATCCTTTCTTCACGTTCTTTATTTGCGTCTCTGAATATTTCAATGTACCAACAGGTCCTGCTCCTATGCTTTGGTTTGTTTCCCGTCCAGGTGGACGCTCACCTGGAGTCTAACGTTGTAACAGACGGTGTTGTGTTCGCCGCTCCGGCCTTTCTTACCCAGAGGCTTGATGGTGTTCTCCTCCGTCTCCTTGTCCTTGCTGGACTTCCCACTGGACATCAGGGCGGCTATGGAGAAGGCGTTCGCCCGCGACGACAGCTGCGGTTTGGGGGGTGACGTGTACTCCATGTCGTCGATGCCGCTTGACCCCGAATATTCCCCGTTCAATCGAACAAAAATCCTCTCGAGACCCTGAAGTCCGCCCGGTTCGCTCCCAGTGACGGGAAGCAACACGCCAAGAAAACGCGCAGTTTCTCCTCGGGTCGACTTTTTACGCACCAACAGTCCGCTCTTCAACGCGGATCCTCGCCACTTTGCACGCGCTCGTCACTGTCGCGCTGGAAGCGTGCTTGGATTCATGGCGCAGGACGCTGCTGTGACGCTCTTTGCAGTGGCGGATCTGGGGCCGCTGCTCGTTGGAAGCTCCGGTCCGGCGCGCCCTCCCCTTATAATTCCACTCCACCCTCCAATCACTGCCTCCGGTTCCACGTCACGCTCCCGCTGCCCCGCAGCGGCTCTGAGGCCGAGCAGCCAATTGAATGACCAGAGGCCGTCAGCGTTTTTATTCCAGCGCAAGAACCGAGGTGCAAAGAACGCGTCTGTGCTGGAGACGACTGATTTCATGACAAGTCAAGATTCAAGACAGGACACGACCAACATGCAACACAAAGGACACACACAATACATGCACGTCACCCCCTGAAGTTCCACCGCGTTCAACCTAAATACAAAGTGTAAACAGAATTTCCTGGCGACATCTGCCCAACGTGCTGTTCAACAATCAGCTGCAGTATTTAGATGGTAATGACTCCAGACCACATGTGATAACGTTTGTTTTTTATGTTTTATTTAAAAAAACGAAAACGATTAATCCTACATGTATTAATTTGCTTTATTTTCTATTATTAATTTATTTATTAATCATCTAAAAAATGATGAATGAATTCCA